>NW_008347322.1:3011948-3023915 GCF_000622305.1 Nannospalax galili
CTGAAGATACATTCTTGGGTTTTTTTTTCCCCCTGAGACAGGGTCTCCCTGTAGCCCCAGCTGACCTGGAACTCATTATGTAGACCAGGCTGGACTTGAACTCACAGAGAGCCACCTGCCTCTGCCTCCAGAGTACTGGGATTAAAGGTGTGTGCTACCATGCCTGACACGAACTGAAGATACATTCTTAAAGGTATAAAATACAAGGTATCAGAAGAAGAGGAGACAGAGGAAGAGCAGAAAGAAGAGGCAGAGGAGGAGGAGCAAGAGGAGGAGAGAGAGCAGGAAAAGAAGGAGGAAGAAGAGCAGGAGGAGGAGGAGGCAGAGGGAGGAAGAGGAGGAGGGAATCTGAGGTGCACCACTGCCCTCTTGCCTAAGGAGCTTTGAGCCCTGAGGTGTGAGCCTTCATCCCCCATTCTTTCTTCCTCTGATCTGAGGACTGGTCCCACCTCCTGTTCTGCGAGCTCCATTTCTTAGACCCCCCTCTCTTTCCGAAGTCTGACATGAGTGCCACTTCTCCAGGGGAGAGGACCAGCTCTTGGAGCATCACCCCCACTGTTCTTTGCCTGCACACCCTGTCATAGACCAAGAAAGCTGGGTGTGGCCTCCTGCTTGAGCTTCTGCAGCCCCTGAGAGCGCTGTCCAGCATACTGAACAACTTGTCGTCTGCCGCCCATGTCATCCCAAGGCAAGATGGTAGCCAAGGATGCTGGCTTCTTTCATCTCCAAGTGGGTAGGGCCGGGGCACACGCTCTGGATCTTAGCTATTCTGCCTTGTCAGAGTCCTTGTACTCTAAAGGGGCTCCTGTGTGTCTGGAGCTCTTTTCTTGGACTGGACTGGACTGCACTGTAGGCACTTTAGAGACAGGGTCAACATCAAGTGCATGTCTGGGCACTGAGTGGATATGCCTAATAATACCTGTGTGAGCATCTGTGCACGGGCTGCAGGGAGCCAGCGCCTGGCTGACACTTTCAAATGACGCCTGTGGTAAGCCTGGCACCGACCCCACGGCTGAGGCCCAAGGCTGCAGGCACCCCATAGTGTTGTGCCATCCTGCCACTCCACGGGGGACTGCGGGCACTCTGTCCTTGTCTTGGGCAGGGAGGGAGCTGAGGCTACCTTGGGTCTCCTAGGGCTAGCACCATCAACTCCTAAAGTACTTCCAAGCCAGCTGCCTGTTCTCTCTGGGAAGAGTGGACTGGTGGGGCAGCCCTAGACAGAGCTGGCATTGGAGAAGCTAACTACCTAGCATTCAAATCCAACACTCTTTTTGTTGTTAGCCAGTGACCTTGGGAAAGTGGGTAATTTCTGGGAGTCTCTATTTTCCCATCTCCAAAAAAGGGGTGCCCACTTCACAGGGTCATCATGAAGATACACTATGAAATAGTAACTGTGTCTATGGTTTCAAAGCTGCTGCCAACTCACTCAGTGACCTTGGGAAGTCCTTTCTACTGAGAGGTGAGGGGAGTGGTCCTAGAAGCCCCTCCAGCTCCTTCCATGCTCACATTCTATGATTGACATGAGCTATTCCCTTCTTACCACTAGATTGTAGTCTTCTAGAAGTCCAAGACCACTCTGACACTGACTGCCCAGCAATCAGGATGTCCTCTGTGAGAAAGGACCAGAGGAAGCAAGCAGAGCCTCTTCCTTGGGCAGAGCCTTGGTCAGGGTTCGAAGCCACCTAACACAGAGGGGTGAAGCAACAGGGAGGTGACCTCAGGGGCTAAAAAACAAAGGTCCTCCTCCCCTCCTCCTCCCCCCAAACCCCAGGTCAGAAGTCATCTTGTCTCAAGGTCAGGGATGCAACCCAATTTTCAGATTAGCCAGCAAAGCTCCTGGATTTAAGAGCTTATGGAGAGTTTAATTAAAGAAACTTGCTATTTTGGAAAAACTTCCTCTGCCTGCATTGATCATGATTTGAAAGGCTTTCACTCTGATGGGGCATCAAGAGAAAGTCAGGGAGGTCACAAAGGGGGAAGAGGAAAGAGGGGCCAAGATTCAGCAACACAAGAGAGAGGCAGGCTGTCCTGCGGCACAGTACACGCAGACCTGAGACCTCTCTCTGTAAGTGTGCGGTTAGGGTGACTGGGCCCCGTCATTGAAGAGAGTTTTCCCCGTAAAAGGTGACTGTGTCCACACAGGGCTAGAGAGTGCCCTGGCCCACCCTAGGGCCTGACTAGCCACCCCTCCATCTCCGGGCTGCCGTTCTGTCAGTCCTTTAGAGAAAGGCAGCTGTGGTAGCGGTGACACAGCACAGAGCAGCAGCTCTATGCCATGGAAGGTCTCTGGAGACTTCACAAATGGCCTCAAATGCTGCCTCAGCAAGTCTGTGCATTTGTCCCTGAGTTGCTGCTGACAGGATACAGCCACCACCTCCCAGCCTGCCCTGACTCTTCCCTTGTCACCTCTTCCTCTATAGCCACCCCAGCTGCCCTAGGGGCCCCAGACTCCAGGAGTGGCTGTCTAACTCTGTGTCTCAGGGGACAGAGCTATCTGTAAAAGGGAGTTTCTTCGGGTGTGGTACCACATGCCTGGCTGTAATCTCAGCACTTGAGAGGTTGAAGCAGGAGGATGGCCAAGAGTTTAAAGACAACCTGAGCTACAGAGCAAGTACTAGGCCAGCCAGGACTACATAGCAAGGCCCAGTCTGAAAATGAAGAAACAAACAAACAAATAAAAACATGAACTGGATTGACAAGATGGCCCAGGGGATGAAGGCCTGCCAAGTCTGAAAACCAGAATTCAATATCTGGGGCCCACATGGTGGAGGGAGAGCACTGACTCCTGCAAGTTATCCTATGACCTATGCATGGGTGCTGTGGCACTAATGCATAGAAAACACACACACACACACACCAAATCAATAAAAATTTTAAAACCAAAAAACCAAAGGTAGGTGTTGGGAAGGAGATCTGTGAAGCCTCAGAGAAAGGCGATGAAGCTGGGGTACCAGGGAGGATGCTATAGGGTAAACAGCAGCGACCCCTGGGCAGAGCAGGCATCATAACCCTTTGGAGTATCTCATAGAACCCAGGGGCAAGCGGCAATTCAGGAAGTCTGAGGCCTTGAAACCCTGTCCTATGCAAAACCAACCCCCAGCTCCTCCCTTCACCAGACTCCTCACTGGGAGGGGTTTCCCTCTCTCTGTGCTGCTCAAACCACAAAAAGAAAATGGCTTCCCACCATTCCCAAGCAGAAATACCATCACTTCCTGATCCCGCCTTCAAACACTAGCGCAAATGAGTCAGAGTAGGACATGTGCCCACCTTATCTATTCAGAATGACTACAGCAGGAACTCTGGGCTGAGAAGCCAAGCACAGCAGTGAGGGCAGAGGGTTCTCAGACCCCTCAACGCAGGGATGGAGCTCACATCCCCCAGAGTTCCCAAGAAAAAGGCCTGAGGCTGTGGACAAGCTGGGTGGGTTAGTGGGACAGTCCCGTTCAGCACCTTGGACAGGGCGCTCCAGTTTCTAATACAGCAAAACTAGACAATGGCCTGTCTTCCTCACAGTGAAGTATGAGGGGTACAGCAGAGCCAAAAGTGGGGCTCACACCCTCAGACACTGGGCTCCTGTACTGGGCTCACTTCACTCACCAGCCTCCCCTAACAAAAGCAGGCCCTTCTCCCAGCCTGTCTGTCTCAGATAGGGGCTGACACAGGCGTTTGCACTTTACATGTAGGTAGTGTCAGGTGTGGTGGGGCCAGCAGATCCACTGTGGAGAAGACAGCTCATTGGCCTGGGTGTGGGCTCTAGTGGCAGAGCTTGCCTAGCACGCATGAGGCCCTGGGCTCCATCTCCACCACCAAAAAAGGAAAGGAAGGAGGAAGGGAGGGAGGGAGGGAGGGAGGGAGGGAAGAAAAGGAGGAAAGGGGGACGAGGCAGGGGAAGGCAGGTTATCCATCCAAGACTGGTCAGGCAGGAGAGAGAAAGAGAGAGAGAGAGAGAGAGAGAGAGAGAGAAGAGAGAGAGAACTTTTATTGTGTTTCACCTGGGGAGGGACAGATGAGGTAGAGCAAGCAGGCTTATTTGTATAACGTCAACATATCCCTATGATACCAAATGGGATCTTTCCACATGGGACCAACAGGAATGTGATAGAGCAAGATGTTGCAAATAAGCAGTCGCCGGGCATGGTGGCGCACACCTTTAACCCAGCACTTGGGAGGCAGAGGCAGACAGATCTCTGTGAGTTCAAGGCCAGCCTGGTCTACATAGTGCGTTCCAGGACAGCTGGGGCTACAGGGAGACTCTGTCTCAAAAAGCCAAAAAAAGAAAGAAAGAAAGCCAGCCAAGGCTTTATTGAGACTTCAGCTAGAGAGCAAAGGGAGCCAGCTCTGACCAAAGAGGCCACGAGGCTACAAGGAGCAAGCTTTCTATTGATTTGCTAGCATGGGTTGATCTGATCACTTTCACTGGTCATAGGCACAGATTCAAAAGATATTTTCTTTCTTGTGCGTAAACATTCTGGCTTTGAGGTTGACAGGCTAATGGGCAGTGACTGAACCCAGGAACTGCCAAGTGTCTCCTATTGCTACGTTATCACCATAAATGTCCTGGCCTTACAGTTTCCTCTGAGCCTTGTGATAAGGGCTGGAGCTGCTGAGAAACAGGGCAAAAGAAACACATAAGCTCAGACAGCCAATAGGCCAATTTCACCCCCATGTTACAGTCTTGGAAAACAATTTTTTTTGGTATTTTTGAGACAGGGTCTCCCTGTAGCCCCAGCTGTACTCACTATGTAGACCAGGCTGGCATTGAAATCACAGAGATCCACCTGCCTCTGCCTCCTGAGTGCTGGGATTAAAGGTGTGCGCCACCACGCCCAGCGGAAAACAATATTTTTTAAAGGGGAGGGGAGGGTAGCTAGAGAGATAGCTCAGTGGTTAAGAGCACTGACTGCTCTTGCATAGGACTAGGGTTTGATTCCCAGCATCTACATGGTGGCTAACAACCATCCATAACTCCATTTCTGGAGGAATCTAACACCTTCTTCTGACCTCTGCAAGCATTGCACAACATGTGTGCCCTTACACATTTGCAGGCAATACACTCATACACTGTCCTGGATTCACTATGTAGACCAGGCTGGCCTTGAACTCACAGAGATCCGCCTGCCTCTGCCTCCTGAGTACTGGGATTAAAGGCATGTGCCACCACGCCTGGCTATAAAATATTTTTTTAAATGTGTGTGTGTGCATACCCATGTGTGCATACAGAGACCAAAAAAGAATTTCGGGCATCCTGCTCTATTCTGCCACCTATCCCCTTGAGATGGGGTCTCTCACTGAACCTGGAACTAGGCTGGCAGCCAGCAAGCCCCAGTGATCCTCCTGTCTCTGTTCCCAACAGTACTGACGTTACAGGTCCACACGGCCACGATATGCTGTTTACATGGGGTCTAGCCATTTCAACTCTGGTCTGCATGTTTGCACAGCAAGCACTGTCACCTGCTGAGCCATTTCCCAAAAACCTAAAACGTTTTCTCAACATTTTAATTTTTATTTATACATATGTACTTACATAGGTTTACATGTACCATGTTCAAACAGGTGCCCACAGAGGTGAGAAGAGAACATTAGATCCAGATCCCCTGGAATTGGAGTTACAGGCAGTTGCAAGCCAACATGTGGGTGCTGGGAACCTAACCAGGCCCCTCTGCAAGAGAGACAAGTGCTCTTAGCCACTGAACCATCTCTCCAGCCACTTGCAACAATTTTTAAATGATCAGCATGTGTATACAGAGCTAGGCCAATGCTGACCCAAGGGTTACCACAGCAAAACAGACAGACACACATGAAGACAAAGTGACCAAGGCCTTTTAAGTCACCATCTGATTCAAGAAAAGCATCCATGTTTTTAGCAAAAGCATATTTCTGCAAAGTAGCCTAGGCAACTGATGTCATAACCTATACGTACTGAGTGTGTTCTCTGTAGCAAGCAAGTTGGGAATTAATAATGCATGGCCCAGCTGTATGGCTGCCGAAATTGGTGGTTTGTTTGTTTGTTTGTTTTTGGTTATTTGAGACATGGTCTCCCTATAGCCCCAGTGAATCTGGAACTTGCTCTGTGGACCAGGCTAGCCTCGATCTCACAGAGATCCACCTGCCTCTGCCTCCCAAGTACTCAGATTAAAGTCGTGCGCCATCACACCTGGCTAAAATTCATGATTTTAGATTGTGGATTTTTCTCTGACAGACTGCCTGGTCTTTGCATTGATTCAGGGCCCTTGGTGAGGATATTTCATTTTCCTTTCATCCCCTTGTAGCAATCTGGAACTGTCTCTCCTAGCTGTCTGGTACTAGGTTCTAATGTGATGAGGCAGGTGGACCCTGGCTCAGGGTGTGAGAGGCCATCAAAGCAGGTGGTTGGGAGCTAGGAAGCTGATTCAATTTGTAAAGTGCTTGCCACAGAAACTTGAGGACCTGAGTTCAATCCCCAGAACCCACATTAAAGCTGGGCCTGGTGGGGTGCATTTACAATCTCAGTGCCAGGAAGACAGAAGCAGGAGGATTCCTGGGGCTTGCTAATCAGACAGCCTACCCTCATTGGTGAGTCTCAGGCCAGCGAGAGACCCTGTCTCAAAAAACAAGGTGGGCCAAGCATGACGGCACAAGCCTTTAATGCCAGCACTCAGGAGGCTGCAGAGGCAGATGGGTGTTTGTGAGCTGGAGGTCAGCCTGGTCTATGTAGCAAGTTAGAGGCTAACTAGGGCTACATAATGAGACCCTGTCTCAAAACAAACAAAAAACAAACAAGGCGAATAGCTCCTAAGGAACCACACCTGAACTTTTTCTCTGGTCTCCACACTCAAGTACACCCACGTGCACATGTATACACACACACACAAAGGAAGTGGTTGGCCTGTGTGATCTGGATTGGAGGGTCTGCTTAGCTCACTTGGAAGCCTTTACTGCCCAAAGATGTCAAAGCATCCATGGAACAGAAAAGTAAAATGGTTAATACAGAGCATGGACTCCAAACAGAGGTCACACAGGGCCCAATCTTGTGGGCAGCCACTGAGCCCTCAGAGTGGCATTTGCATAGCTGAGGTATGACTGTGTTCTGAGGTGGATAATAGCATGGTGGACAGTCAGTCCAGCTGTCATTTCCTTCCTGACATGCTGTCATCCAGCCCCACCAGCCGAGAACTTCCAGCACCGAACCGCCTCTTCCCCACTGAGAGGCTGGGTCTGCAGGCCCCAGACTAGTGCTGGGCAGGTCTTGAGGAAATGTGTGGCTTCATGGCCTGCCCAATGACACCTGTGCAGGCTCAGGAGCCGGACCACTTTGATGTCTAGCTGAAAGACCTGAGGCAAATGACTCCATCTCTCCAGGACCTCAAAAAAGATTTTTCATCCCACTTCTTTCGTGTTCTCCTCTTCTGATGCCCAGAAAGGTACATCTGTGCTCCCAAGCTGCAGAGCTAACTGATGCTCCCGATACCAAAGGGTAGGATTCTGATTCTAAAGCTCCACATCATTTCTACCCATTTGGCAACTTCAGGCTAAGAACAACACACTCCTTCACCATCCCTGCTCCCAGGCATCCCAAGCGCTAGCAGTTGAGAAGGAGGAGTCCAGCCCTCCACAGCCTCTCACATGGGCGTCCCTTTGCCTCTGAGCAGCTTTTGTACTTGGGCTTTGGAACACTGACAGCATTCTCTGCAGGCACGCTTATTTATTGGTCAGGCTTTTGTTTAGACAAGTCCTCTCTGAGACAGCCTAGGGTCACCTTGGCACCCTGTCGGCCCTGCCAGAGGGTCTCTTGGCCTCAGAGAAAGGCAGGAAAGAAAGGCAAGACCCTGAAGGGACCCTAATCGATGAAGGCCTTTCTTCCAGCACAGCAAGGACCCAGCTTGCAGGCAGAGGCGGGGAGGGTTCTAGCCACCTTTGTGTGGCTGTGGCTCTGTAGACAGAGATAAAAAAACACTGGACCCCACGCAGGGACAGAAGCCACTGCAAGAGATCAGAGCCATAGCTCAGGTGGACTCAAAGATGCCACAGACGCTCCAGCACCAGCCGCAGTGGAGGGGTAAGACAGGCTGGACAGGAGCCTGAAGGCAAAGCAAGCCAACATTACAAGGTAGAAACTACTGCCCAGAGCCCTCCTGGCAAAGCCAGGGCACACCACCTCAGGCTGCTGATGCCCTGAGTGGGCTGTATACCCTGGAGTCATGCTGGCCTGGGTTAAATCCTTGGGTATTCTGCTCCACCTGCTTGTTGGAAAGGCTTTAGTAAGGGCCAACTGTTACCATTAAGATAACATCTTCATGGGGCTGGAGAGATGGCTCAGCGGGTAAGAGCACTGACTGGTCTTCCAAGGGATCTAGGTTTGGTTCCCAGCACCCACACAGCAGCTAACAGCCATCTGTAACTCCAGCTCCAGGGCATCTGACGCTGTCTTCTAGCCTCTGAAGGTACTGGACACACATGGTACACTTACATACATACAGGCAAAACACTCATACATATAAAATTAGAATAATAAATAAAATACAGGGGCTGGAGAGATGGCTCAGCGGTTAAGAGCACTGACTGCTCTTGCAGAGGACCCGGGTTCAATTCCCAGCACCCACATGGTGGCTATGAACCGTCCTTACCTCCAGTCCCAGGGGAATCTGAAGCCCTCTTCGGACCTCTGTGGCATTGCACGGTATGGGTGCACTCACATACATGCAGACAATACACTCATGCACATAACATAAAAATAATAAGCAAAATATAACAAATAACTAAATAAAATATAGAAAGATAACATTTCTAACTTTTGTTTGTGATGTCGGGATAGAACCCAAGACCTCATGTTTGCCAGGCAAGCACTCTACCACTGAGTTATATCCCCACACCTCTAGCTTAGCTTGAGTAGTCTCACCGTAACACTG
Source organism: Nannospalax galili (assembly GCF_000622305.1). Classification (NCBI taxonomy): domain Eukaryota; kingdom Metazoa; phylum Chordata; class Mammalia; order Rodentia; family Spalacidae; genus Nannospalax; species Nannospalax galili. The sequence continues at coordinate 3,020,834 of NW_008347322.1, forward strand.
CACTTCAACCAGACGCCACTTCCCTCTACTTCTGGAAGCTTCCATGCCTCCAGGTTTGTGTACATAGCCTGGCATACTCTCTTTGTCCCTCTTTATCTGGTTAAGTCCTACCCAGTCTCTAGGTCCTAGCCTGGCATACTCTCTTTGTCCCTCTTTATCTGGTTAAGTCCTACCCAGTCTCTAGGTCCCAGTCTCAGGGTCACCTGCTCCAGGAAGCCCTCAAGGACCAAGCTGTGCATCTATGGGACTGTACTTAGCATATCCCAACCCTCCTTGCAGGGAACTCTCCCACTGCAGCATGAGCTTCCTGAGTCTTGGGGTCTCTGGCATCCAGTGCGTCAATCAATGAAGCTGTGCATCATCAAGCTGGAGTTCACCATCCCAGACATTAGCGGCCATTGTCACCGCATACGGGCTGGTAGATGACAAGATAGGAGCCATCAGTCTTCCTGCCTTGTTGACAGGCAACAAGACTGGCCTGTTTAGGGCTTTGGGGGAGATAGGTGCTCCTGGGAAATGAGATCTTTTAAACCAGGATTCAATTCCCAACGCACCCACTCCCTCTTCCAAGCTTGATGGGCTCCCCTCTAATAAAAAATGCATACTGCACAGGACTTTGGAAAAAATTAACCGTGATGCTCCGGCCCTAAGCCCAGGCCAGGTGATCAATTTTTTAAGAGCAACAAATGTTAATTTTTAAAAAGCTACTCTAAATCAAAAACATGTTTTACATCTCTCTGACTTTTTTTTTAAACCAATCCCCTCTGTGCCATAGTTCATAATTCCTTTCCCATGACATTATCCTCAGAATAATGTTTTCAATTTATAATTTATTGGATTTTTCCCCTTGAGACAGACATCTTCCAGTTTTGATCTAAAGAATACAATCAACAAAATTAATATTTAAGTCTAGAAAGCGCTAAATTTGGAGACTGATCTCCAGGAATTGCCTTCATAGGAAGCCGCTGAGGCCTCCAGGGCTCCACATGGGGTGTGTGCTTTATAACACACTCCTGGGCAGAACTGCTTGACCACCTCTCCACCTCGCAGCCAGAGTCCAGGAGGAAGATGGGGGAGCTACCAGGAGTAATCACCCAGATCATTTCTGCAGATCAGGATGGTGCCCCTAGTGATATCCACCATCACTAAAGGGCTTTAGCCTCCTTCCCCCAGACCTACCCCACTACCCCCAAACCTCCAAACAGCCAGGCTCAGACCTTCCTACCAGCCAGACACCCATCTCACACAGGCAACTCTTTTTACGTCTTTTCAGCATCTTTTCATGGCCCTAAAGGGGGCCAGGGAGGTGCTCAGTTAGTATCTGTTCAATAAACAGGTTGGCTCCAAGTGGAAACCCAAGGTGAAGGCTGTGCAGGGTCTATCCCACACTCATTCTCCGAGCCAGTAAACATGGTATTTCCTGTTTGGGTCTCCCTGCATGTGCCTTTCAGCATATTTATAGGAACAAGTGATGAAGAAATGTTTCATTTTTATTCTTCTATCAAGAGCGAAATTGTAAGCAAACATACCTCATTGGTTGTGTCTGGATGACTCACCTAAATCCCAGGACACTGGGAAGCCCTCACTCCCAGTTTTCCTGTGGCCACTCCTCTTCCTCACAAAGGGCTTTTTTCCCCTTTGGTTGTTTTGTGGGGTTTTTTTGGTCTTTTTGAGACAGGGTCTCCCTGTAGCCCCGGCTGTCCTGGAACTCACAGAGATCTGCCTGCCTCTGCCTCCCAAGTGCTAGGATTAAAGGTATGTGCCACCATGCCCCACTCTTTTTTTTTTGGAGACAGGGCCTCCCTGTAGCCCCGGCTGTCCTGGAACTCACTATGTAGACCAGTTTGGCCTTGAACTCACAGAGATCCGCCTGCCTCTGCCTCCCGAGTGCTGAGATTAAAGGCGTGCGCCACCACTCCCAGCCCCCTTTAGTTTTTTAACCTGTGTATTTATGTGTGTGTGTGTGTGTGTGTGTGTGTGTGTGGCTGTGTGTGTGTGTGTGTGTGTTCTTGTGTGGCAATGTGGGTGTATATATGCCACAGAGCACATGTGGAGGTCCGAGGACAACCTCAGAAGTCAGTCCTAGCCTTCCATCTTGTTTGAAACAGGGTTTCTTATTCAATAGCTGGACTCAGACCTTACAATGATTCTTTTATCTCCACCGCCCACATCTCACCATAGAAATGCTGGGATTAAATATGCTTGCTACTGTATCCAGACTTCTTGGGTTCTGGGGACCTGGCAGGTCCTCATACGTAACTCAATGAACTCTCCCTCCAGTCCACAAATGGCTTCTTTTTTTAATATTTTATGTATTATTTTTATTTTATGTGTATGAGTGTATTGCCTGCATGTATGTGAGTGCACCTGTGCCGTGCAGTGCCATGGAGGTCAGAAGAGGGCTTCGGATTCCCCTGGAACTGGAGTTAAGAACGGCTCATAGCTGCCATGTGGGTGCTGGGAATCGAACCTGGGTCTGCTGCAAGAGCAGTCAGTGTTCTTAACTGCTGAACCATCTCTCCAGCCCCACAAATGACTTCTTATATATGAAGGTTTATTTACTTATTTTATTTACTTACTTTGGTTTTGGGTTTTTGAGATAGGGTCACATGTAGTCCAAGGTGGCCTTGAACTTGCTATGTAGCCAAGTATGACCTTGAACTCCTAATTCACCTCCCAAGTGCTGAGATGACCAGTATATACCACCACCTGGGGCCTCACAGAGGGCTTTTTGTTGTTTAAAATATGAAGCAGAAGCTGGGACATGGCCCAGTGGTAGAATACCTGCTTCATGTGTGCCTTCAGTTCCATCCCCAGCAACACACACACACACACACACACACACACACACACACACCATCAATAACAGCAACAATAATAAAGTAAAATGCTATGAATAAAAAATAAACCTCTCATTTCGTCTCCAGCTCCAATTACTCCGACAGGCCCAGTTCCTCTTGTCTGTCTTCCCATCCCAGAGTTTCCAGAACCCACCCAGAAGGTCCCATCTTTGAGACCTTCTCTGGGCATGCGCCACCTGAGCAGCTGAGGCCCCTCCCCCATGCAGCAGTGCCCCCCCGTC
>NW_008347322.1:3023941-3046060 GCF_000622305.1 Nannospalax galili
CACCTTCAGAGCCCTGCCATCACCAACAGGTGATACATTTATTTGTTCTGATGGCCCCCATGAGGGATGACTGGCATCCACAGATTTGAAATGCACTGTCTGGTACATATCTGCACCCACAGAGTCATTGTTCAAGTGAAAAGAGAGAGGTCACCTGCTAGGCGGGTGCTGCCCTGGCCTTTTGAAAATTCACAGGCTGGCTGGGGGCTGGAGAGATGGCTCAGAGGTCACTCTTGCAGAGGACCCGGGTTCGATTCCCAGCACCCACATGGCGGCTACGAACCATCCTTAACTCCAGTTCCAGGGGAATCCAAAGCCCTCTTCTGACCTCCAAGGTATTGCATGACAACGGGTGCACTCACATACATGCAGACAATACACTCATACACATAAAATAAAAATAAATAAATAATAAATAAATAAATAAATAATTCACAGGCTGGGACTGGAGAGATGGCACAGCAGTTAAGCACTGGCTGCTCTTGCAGAATACCTGGGTTTGAATCCCAGCACCCACAGGGTTCAAACAACCATCTGTAACTCTAGTCCCAGGGGAATCCAACGTCCTCTTCTGACCTCCGACAGAATTGCTCAACAGGTGCACCTACCTATATGCAGACATTACACTCATACACATTAAGTAAAAATAGTATATTTTTTTAAAAAAGAAAATTCACAGGCTGAAGTCCTAACCACAAGGGCCTCAGAAAGTAACTACAGATAAGTCTTCACAGAGGTGATGGAGGCACAGTAAGGTTTTTAAGGGGGCCCTAATTCAATATGACTGGTGTCCTTATAAGAAGATGAAGGGGTCAGCAAGATGGCTCAGAGGGTTAAGGTGCTTGCCACCAAGCCTGACAACCTGAGTTCAACCCAAAGAATTCATGGCAGGAGAGAACCAACTCCAACAAGTTGCTTTCTGACCTCCACATGCACGTTGTGACCCATGTGCTCCCACCCCAATTCCACACACACATAGCACAATTTTTAAAAATATTTTATGTATTAGCAGGGTGTGGTGGTGCAGACCTTTAATCCCAGCACTCAGGAGGTAGATGCAGGCAGATTTCTGTGAGTTCCAGGTCAGCTGGGGCTACAGGGAGACCCTGTCTCAAAAAGACCAAAAAAAAAGATAGTTTATTTATTATTTTTGCTTTATGTGAATGAATGTTTTGCCTACATGTATGTTAGTGCACCTGTGTCTTGCAATGCCCACAGAAGCCAGAGAAGCTGCTTTGGATCTCCTAGAACTGGAGTTACAGGCAGTTGTTAGCTGCCATGTGGGTGCTGGGAACTGAACCTTGGTCCTCTGCAAGAGCAGCCACTGCTTTTAATCACTGAGACATCTCTCCAGCCCAATACAATTTTTTTAAATAGAAGGAGAAGCATGAATTAGGACACAGACACAGCGAAGGCCAAAGCCCCTGGAGCAGGGTGCACATCCTGGATCTTTCTCTCACAACCCTCAGAGGAAACAAAGGGGCTTTCATTGGGAATGTCTGCCCGTGGAGCTAACGCAAATTTCTGTGTTGCTAGCTGCCCACTGCAGTGGTGTGTCACTGAGCAGACTGGCCACGCTTCTCATCCCCAAGAATTTCTCACGTCCCTTTGTAGTGTCTGCAGGCCACCATTGCCCTGATCTTTGGAACTTTCTAGAATGAAGTCCTCAGTGAGCACTCCTTTTGGTTGGATATCTTTGACTCTGCACCAGTGTTGGGTGCATCCTTCAGGTCTCAGCCTCTCAGTGCAGCTCATTCCTTTTTAACGCTCAGTGCTGGTCCAGGGATTTGGTAAACCATGGGTGATTTCAAATTTTCATGCTAACCAAAAGCTGGAGACCCCCACATGTTCATCAACAGCTGAGTAGATACTTACCTGTGCCAGCTTTCTCTCCCACTGCAATGGATACTTCCTGAGAACAGGAACTTGCTTTACAGCTCTGTTCTTAGCACCCAGGAAACTTGCCTGGTGCATAGTCAGCACCTCATCAATAATGTGAACACAGTTTTTTTTTTAAGGCCTGTGCTGTGGAAAAGACCCTTCCTGCCCCTGTAACCAGTTTATTACCTTTCTCCCTGGCCTGCAGCCTCGTTGGCACACCAGCTTGAACACATCTACATCCCCTCAAAGCTCTCCATATACACCCCGTACCCACCCTCACCCTGCCATCCTCACCCCCTAGAGGGCTTTCCTCTGTGCTGAGCCCAGGATTACACCCCACCCCGACCCCTGCCTGAAATTTCCTCACCACAAGGGTGTGCCCCTTCACTCCTGCCCTGCCTCTCAGGTCTGGATGCTCAATGAACTTTCTCAGCTAACATCCTCCATTATTCATCCAATACCCATCTGCACATGTTGCTAGAAGTACCACAGTGCATGCTGGGAGTATCACAACACAGACAGACCCAGAACTCAAAATTCTCTCAGGAAGGACAAATCCAAACCAGTGCTATCTGACAATCCCCAGATCTGCTGTCACATGCCAGCTACAAAGGGTAGGGGTCCAGGGAGAGGGACAGAGTGGTGAGGGACACAGCTTCTTCTGGGGAATTGCAGAGGGGTGACCACTGACAGAGACAGGGGTTGAGAGGAATCTAAGAGACTGGGACTGGAAAAAGGCATGCCTGGGTGTATGTGTATGTGTATGTGTGTGTGTGCATGTGTGTGTGCTCATGTGTATGTGTGTGCTTGTGTGCGTGTTGTGTGTGTGTGCGCACGCGTGTGTGTGCTCATGTGTATGTGTGTGCTTGTGTGCGTGTTGTGTGTGTGTGCGCACGCATGTGTGTGCATGTGTGTATGTGTGTGCTTGTGTGTGTGCTCTGTGTGTGTGTGTGTGTGTGTGTGTGCGCAGGCCCTGGAGGGGACCAAGAGATGGGTCGAGTGTAAAGGCTGGAGAGTTGTGAGTGATGAGCACAGGCAGGCCACAGGGAAGGATGGAGAGGACGGGGTCAGGCATGCCTTGAGGGCTAGGATTTGCATATGGATTTCACTCTAAACCCTCTTTTCTCATTGCAGCACTCAAAGCAGAAGCTACAGTTTGGAATCTGTCTTTGTGTGTGTGTGTGTGGTATGTATGGGTTAGTGTTCACGTGAGTGTGTGCACATGTGCTTGCAGGGGTGTGTACACATGGAGACCAGAGACTGATTTCCTGTGCCTTCCTCAGTCACTCTCCATTGTATTTGTATTTGTTGACATAGGGTCTCTCAGTGAACCTGGAGCTCACCAACACAGCAAAGCTGGCCCACTGATGAACTCCAGGGACCCACCCATCTCTGCCTCCTCAGTGCTGGGATTACAGACATGGATCAACACGTCTGCTTTTCACAGGGTGCTGGGTATCCATACTCCTCCTCATGCTTGTGTGCTAGGCACTTTACCAACTGAGTCATCTTCCCAATCCCTTGTCTTGGGCATTCTGAGACATAATCTCATGTAGTCTAGGCTAACCCGAGACCCACTATGTGACTGAGGCTGGCCTTGAATTCCAGATACTCCTGCCTCCACCCAAATGCTGGGATTACAGGTGTGTGCCACCCTCACACGAGGCTTACAATTTGGAATTCTTGCATTGAGAGTTGGAGTTCAGGATGGTACTTGGTTGTCTCATCACCCCCCGCAACATATGTTCCTAACATTTAAGCAAATGATGACATTCCTGGATTGATTGATTGATTGATTGATTGATTGATTGATTGATTGCTGGTTGGTTGATGATTGGTTGATTGCTTGATGCTGATTGAAAGGGGAGACTTCCTCCTCACAGGCACTGTTTGCCAAGGTTGGGGACATTGGAGCTTCAGCAGAAAGTGCTAGCCTCTGCTTCAGAGCTGGGATGCAGGCAGCTGGGAGTTTGTCAGCAAAGCAGCGTCTCTCCCCAAGTTGCTTTATCCCCAGAAGAATAGGTGCTGTTTAATATGCTTACCGCTATGCCAGGTCAAAATTCACCCTTTCTAACACACCTTGAAAACTGTTCAAAATGTAGAATTTATTCAAATAAAATGGATTTATCCCTGCATTCAAAAGAAATGCTGGGTACGTAGACCCGCAGACGGTGAAAAGGCACGCATTCCCCAAGAACACGTTCTTTCTTTTTTTTGCCTCAGGAAGAGCTCTTCTCTCTCACTTATTAATAACAAATCTGCTTCCACCAGACTCTAGTGGTGACCCATCCCCGGGACACCCATGATCTCCCCGTTGCTGTTTCCTTTGTGAAACATCGTAGCTCAGATGCTGACAAGGCCCAAGGACATAATAGTAGATGGTGGTCGTGTGCAAAGCCCCAGAGGGAGGGGTCCGGATGCCAATTAGAACACGGAAACATGAAGTACGACTGCAGCTGGTGAAAGTCAGAAACAGAGCCTGAAACAGGACAGAACCTAGACTTAACAGAAAATCTGGGGAAAAACAAAAACAAAAACGGGTGGGGGTAGGGAGTGCCCGAAATTGAGAAAGATCATTGTAGGACTGAAAAAGAAAACAAAAGGTCTTCATCCAATGGAGAAGGGTACATTGAACGTACCATCTAAAAATATAAACAGGTTCAAGAAAGGCTTTCATAAAATATTTATAACAAGGAGGGGCCTCGGGAATTATCTCGTCTGGTGGTTTTAGAAGTTTTCTTATATTAATTTTAGCATCAGAACTTTTTTTAGAATAAAATTGCAGAGTCTAGGAAGACGTCTCCAGCAGGAATGGGGAAGGGGCTGGGTACCCACAGATCCCCTTCCTCCTAAGGTCTCTGCTCACCCCCGTGGGGGGCTACTATTAAAAAGCTGCTCTTTTCTTCTTACCTCCTCATACTGCATACGAGGAGGGGAGTTGGAGGGAGCCTGGACAGTGAGCTAGTTCAGGTCAGGGTTCAGTAGTCCTGGGGGCCATAGCCACTTGTGGGCAAGCCTCTGGCTTCCCTAAGAGCCAGCTGGAGCTGTCCAGTGCACTAGTCTCTGAGGGGCCAGGCTTTGTGGGGTGTGACTTGAAGGTCCTGGCCTGGCTCCTGAAAGTGTGTTGGCCCCACTGCTCACCACCCAGTTTGTTTCTCTGTCCAGAAGCCTCCATGGAAGTAGGATTTCCCAGGGGCTAAGCGCACCAAGCGATGATCTTTGGATATGCCAAGAGCTGGCAGGCGTTGACTGTAGTACCATCCTCACCTTGGGGTCCTCAGGGGACAGCTGAGCAGACTAAAGGGGAGAAAGTGCTAGAAGCACCTGCTGATGTCCAGCACAGAGTACCTGCCCACCAGTCATAGACACAAACATGATCATACTACTGCAGGGCGGGAGGCAATAATCACAATTTTTTTGTTTAACTTTATATGTATGAGTGTTTTGCCTACATGTATGTAAGTGCAGTGCACACGTGCTTGCAAAGCCACAGAGCCTTCCCTGGAACTAGAGTTTCAGATGGTTGTTAGTTGTCATGTGGGTACTGGGGACCAAACCCAGGTCCTCTACAAGAGCAGTCAGTGCTCTTAACTGCTGAGCACTCTCTCCAGCCTCAATTATCACTATTTTACAGGTGCAGAAACTGAGGAACAAAGGGGTTAGGTGGTTCTCCCAAAGTTTTGGAACCAGTGACTGACAGGAGCCAAGTACTCTCTGGGTCTCTCTCCCTGGGCTCAGTCCACTGACCCAGGTTTCAGGTGAGGAGTGAGATGAGCTCCAGCTTCTCCAGTAAGAAGCCAGGGCAGCACCCCTCCTTGATTCGTCTCCCAGAGCCCCGGACACTGGAGGCTGGTGAAGCAGGGCTTCCGTGGACTCTGCTGCCCTCTAGCGGCTGCCTTCAGTTGCTGGACCAGCTGCCAAACCTATCTGGACATCAGCTATCCACACTCTCCTGTTCGATCTTAGTGCCAGGTGAAATGGGTAGGGAGGGCCACAAGATGACCCCTTGTCCAGAACAAGGGGCAGTGTTGGCCACTGAAGCAGCCAACAGGGCTGAGCTGGCACTAGAGTAAGGCATGATTAGAAATGGGGTGAGAGCAGAGGTTAGGCAAGGGCAGCCTGGACTTTCATAAGTGTCTGTGTGTCTATGCGTCTGTGTTCTTGAGCACGCACACACTGCTGTGCGTCGGGACCATGTGTAGGCAGCCTAAATAGGTGAGAGTGAAAACAGAAAAAGGGAACGTAGTGTGTACTGTGTACCTTGTCACCTGCAAATCTGGATCAACACTGAAGTGGGGGTTAGAGAAATAGAGCATTCTTTCAAGTTCTATATTTTACAACCACCTACAGCATCTTTGCACACTTCAAATGCCAAGAGATAGGTGGGAGTGTAAACTGATATGACTACATGGAAAATACTGGAAAGTACCTACCTGCACTAGTGAAATCTTTTTTAAAAGTTATTTTATTTTATTTTATGTATATGAGTGCATTGCCTGCATGTGTGTAAGTGCACCTGTGTTGTGCCTGCAGAGGTCAGAAGAGGATGTTGGATCCCCTGGAACTGGAGCTACAGACAGCTGTTAGCCACCATGTGGGTGCTGGGATTCAAACACAGGTCCTCTGCAAGAGCAGTCAGTCATCTTAACCGCCGAGCCATCTCTCCAGTCCCTACTAGTGAATTCTTTTATCTGCTTTGAGTGTGAGTTGATCTTCTTGAGGCCCATTCTCTACCTCCTCCCAGCTCTCTGGGCAGCTGACCCAGGACATCTGCCTTATGCAATGCTTCCTAGGGGCCACCCACTGTGGGTCAGCTGGACAGAGCCTGCCTGATGGCCCCACTGACCCCCATACCTTGAATGACCAGGGACGCTGTGATCACCCCTCAGGTGCAGTGTGACTCCTGGAACTCAGCCTGCCTGCAGCAAACCCATCGGTTATCACAGCCCTTAGTACATTTGTTTGGATAACAAGCAAAGGCACTGGCAGCAAGCCTACCACAGCTGCAGCTGGGATTAGGGCCTCCAAGCTGGAGCCCTCCCCAACAAGTGACCAGAAAACAGAAGGTAGAAATCACTAGAGTAACAGGGCACCCCTGGAGGCTGCACAGAGAGAGTTCATGGAGTGCAGTCAGAGAGGGAAGAAAGGGAGAGGGGCCCATGTGCCATTCTGGGGCCCCACAAGGAAATGGTCTCAGGAGGAGGTTGCACAAGGCAGATACAGTGAGTCGGGCATACTAGGGAACTAGGAGTAGGTAGGGAACAGGCAACAGTCAGGAGTGAGGGTGTTGAGAAAGTTCAATGTATATTTTAAACGGATGGCAAGGGATGTAGCTCAGTTGGCAGAGGACTTGTCCAGTATACACAAATCCCTGCATTCAATCCCCAGCTCTTCATAAATCAGGCATGGTGGTGCACACCTGTAATGCCAGCATTTGGGGGGATGGAGGCAGAGGGATCAGAAGTCCAAAATCATCTTCTGCTACAGAGCAAGTTTGAAGCCAGCCTGAGCTACATGAGACCCCATCTAAATAAACAAATAAAGACAGGCACAAGAATGCCTATGGCTCCCTTATTATGAATATTTCCAGTTGGGCCTGGAGAGATGGTTCAGGGGTTAAGAGCATTGGCTGCTCTTTCAGAGGACCCAGGTTTGGTTCCCAGCATCCACATGGTGGTTCACAACCATCTGTAACTCCTGTTCCAGTGGATCTGAAGCTCTTTTCTGGCCTCCCTGGACACTGCATGCATGTGGTACACATACACACATGCAGAGAAGCACTCCTACACATAAAATTAAAATAAATAAATCTTAAGAGAAATAATAGCCCTGTTGCACCAACTCTGATCCTAGTGTTCCTAGTTTAGTCTTGGGTTATTTGTTCAACTCAAGACAGATTGGAGGAGCTGGAGAGACGGCTCAGCAGTTAAGAGCACTGCCTGCTCTTGCAGATGACTGGGTTCAGTTCCCAGTACCCACATGGCAGCTAACAACTGTCGGTAACTCCAGTTCCAGAGGATAATGCCCTCTTCTGACCTCTGAGGGCATTGCAGGACACAGGTGCACTTACATACATGCAGGCAATATACTCATACACATACAAATTTAAAATAGAATAAATAAAATATATTTTTAATATTTTATTTATTTTTCAGTCTTTTTGAGACAGGGTCTCCCTGAAGCCCCAGCTGTCCTGGAACTCACTGTGTAGACCAGGCTGGCCTTGAACTCACAGAGATCCACCTGCCTCTGCCCCCCAAGTGCTGGGATTAAAGACGTGCGCCACCATGCCCGGCTATTTATTATTTTAATTTTGTGTGTGTGTGTGTGTGTGTGTGTGTGTGTGTGTGAATTTATATACCTGAGTGTAGGTGTCCATAGAGGCGAGAGATGTTGGATCCCCAGGAACTGGAGTTCCAGGAGGTTGTGAGCCACCCTACACGGGTGTGCCATGTGGGTGCTGGGAATCGAACCCGGGTCCTCTGCAAGAGCAGTCAGTACTCTTAATCACTGAGCCATCTCTTCAGCCCCTATTATTATTTTATTTATCTCTGGAGCAAGATAAAGATTCCTGGTCTGGCTCTCCAGGTAGAGAAGAGGAAAGCTCATGTGGCCCCAGGAGCAGCAGAAGCTGGGGACTGTCCACAGATGAGCCTGAAGAGAGCCCTTCACAGGCTTTAAGCAAGTAGGTGACATAACTAGAACCAAATCAGCTTCTTTTGGATACTTTATTATTTTTATTTTATGAGTATGAGTGTATTGCCTGCATGTATGTGAGTGCACTCATGTCGTGCAATGCTGCAGAGGATAGAAGAGAGCATTAGATTCCCCTGGAACTGGAGTTACAGACGGTTGTTAGCTGCCATGTGGGTGCTGGGAATTGAACCAGGTCCTCTGCAAGAATAGCCAGTGCTCTTAACCACTGAGCTCTTTCTCTAATCCCCAAACCTGCTTCTTAAAGACAAAGCTGGGAAATCAGGCTTTCTTATTCTGTCTCATTCCAAACCTAAAAACCAGCCCAGATGTCCATCCAGAGAATGAAGAATGAACAAGTTGTGATAATCAAGAGCATTTCATACAGCAGAACTTTATAGTTATGAAAACAGAGTGACTTGCAACAAAGTAACTGCATAAACCAACCTTACAGACATAATATCCAGCCAGAGATGTCAGACTCTAACTTTCCACACACATTATGTTCAAAATGAAGCAAACCAACCCATGTCTAGAGATGAGAACAGAGGTTGTCTCCAGTGGGGTGTGCAGACATTCTGACTGGGAGAGGACAGAGAGAGCCTTGGTGTGGGGTGGGGGTGCTGGGACTGTTCTGGATTTTGCTCTGAAAGGTGGCTATTTTGGGTTATGAAAATTCAACAAAGTATGTACTTCAGATGATCCTGTTTTATTGTATGTCTGTTAAACCCTTTAAAACAATCTGGAGAGGGAGCGAGGGGAGGGAGCGAGGGGAGGGAGCAGTGGTGGGCCTGTTGGTTGCTGCAGTGGCAGAGTGGAGTGAGACAAAGACCTGGGTCTTAGAGGTGGACTTGGGAGCTGCTGAAGGGCCTAAGGAGGTCTATGGAGTCTGAGCCAGAGAGGATCTGAGCTCACAGGATTTCATTCACTGTTTCCAAAACTCAGAAGTATCCTGTCAGGTATCTCCATCCTATGAAATGTGCTCTGCACAGCTCTGCACAGCAGGATTATTATTTAGCCCGTCTTTCTTCTCTTTGTTTTTACTTTTTTTTTCTATAGTGAATGTGTTATCACTTTTGTAGTAGGAGAAAAACAATGAGAGTTCTTTTAATTAAAGAAGAAAAAAAGGCCATGAGTGTTGATTCTGGTGTGTGCTTTGTGGGCAAAAAGCAGATTTAGTAGCAAGGCCAGACTCCAAGAGAATGAAGGGTATTTGAGTTGGGGGAAAGGGAGGGGGATTAGAAGGCTTTGGACCAAAGCTCCCTGGGCTGTCTGGCAGGCTTTTATCCACACAAAAGCAAAAGCCTTAATTGTTCGTCTAGCTAAGTGCTTCACAGACCCTCCCTCTCCCAGCTCTCACCCAAGTTAGAAGGTAGATACTCTCATCAATTCCATTTAGAGAGCCAGGGGTGTGGTGGGCCATGTGGCTAGTACCAGGCTCCGCTCAGTGTCTTCAGTGATGATGACTTTGATGGGGGCGGAGGTGGTTGTCAGGAGCAATTCCTTCCTGTCCTAGCAGCTCTCTTGACTGGACGATGTTCAGCTATGATCCCATCCCTTACCGGGCCCATCCTCCAGTACAGGCCCTTGGTGGACCCATCTGTTAGTATCACCAGTTTATAGTGAAAGGTACAGGTTGATGAACATTTTAAATAATTAGTCCAAGTCACTGGGTGTGGTGGGGCCTGCCTGTAATACTAGCATTTGAGAGGCTGAAACAGGGAGATTGCCAGGCATTTTAGAACTGTCTGGCTAACACAGGCAGACCCTGTTTATAAATAATAAATAAATAAATAAATAAATAGATAGATAGATAGATAGATAGATAGATAGATAGATATAAAAAAGAAAAGAAAAGAAAGGCAGAAGTTGTAGCTCAGTTAGTAGGCTGTTTATCTAGCAGGTATGAAGCCCTGGGCTTGATTCCTAGCACCCAGTAAACCAAGCATGATAGGTAGACATCTATAATCCTAGCACTAGGGAGATAAAAGGCAGGAGGATCAGAAGTTCAAGGTCATTCCTGACTACACAGTGCATTTGAAGCCAGCCTGGTCTATATGAGACCCTGTCGCAAGAAAAGAAAAAGAAAGAAAAAAAAATTGCTCAAGACCAACCCACTCATAAAGGATGGCACAGGAGACCCCAGACAGAAAACCCTGGCCTCTGAGTCTCCCCATGAAGTCCAGGTCCCTCTGGCATTGACTTTGCAGTTCCTTGATCAGAAGCTGATTAAGTAAGACTGAAAATCAACTTTTTTCCTAAGAAGCAAGGCCCCATTGACCCCAGGGCCTCCCTTGACCACCCTAGGCAAGTGCTTTATCAGTGAGATACCTCTCAACCTGGCTGTGCCCTTCTCAATGTAAAGTGTGGGTGAGTGGCTCATGCCCAGCTGTTTTTCTTACACAGCCCAGTCCCAGAGCCCAGGAAAGGTACCACCCACAGAGGGCTGGACACTCCCAAGTCAATTAGCAGTCAAGAAAATGCCAACAGGTGAATCTGTTACGGACCCCTGGGAAAGACTACCCAGACTCAAAAAGTTGCAAATCAGCCAAATTAAGCTCTTACAATTTTATTAAAATTTTAAAAAAAGAAAAAGAAAAAAGAAATCCTTAGGGCAGGGAAGCTGGTATCTTGGCAGCTGCTTTGAGGAGGTGAATAGTGGGAAGAAGGAAAGAAAGTCATGGGAGCCGTGCAGGTTTAGCGCCTGCCTGGTGGTCAGACACATGGCTGACTGGCAGCCACAGGCTGGGAGAAGGAAGCTTTAGAGAAAAAGTGAAGAGATGCAGATGCTAGGGGCGGCCCAAAGCCTTCAAGAAGGCATGCTCAGTAAGAAAGGCGTGAAGAAGAAAAGGGAAGTGGCAGCAACTCACAGACTACATGGCTGTAGCCAGGAAGTTCTGCACCCATAGGCGGGATTACAGGCAGGAAAAGTCGCGATCTCATCAACACACTAGGTGTTCCGCCCATCTACTTAGCATGACCCGCCTTCCTAGGGGCGGTCCTATGACCAGATGATTGACCAGTTAAACGTACATAAAATGGAGGCTGGGGTGTTACAAATCTCATGGAAACAATTCCTCAGGTGAGCTCCTCTCTTCCTAATGTGTCAAGTTGACAGTTAAGGCCAGTCATCACAGTTACAGTCTTTCTAGTGGACAACTTGGCAATGTGTATCAACATTGACACCTGGAATTCCTCCCAGCATGTGGGAGGCTGAAGCAGGAGCATCTCAAGTTCCAAGCCAGCCTGGGTTATACAGCCCAAATCCTACAAAAAACAAAACAAAACGGAAGCCAAAGACATGGCTCAGCTGTTAAGAGCACTGGTTGATCTTCTGGGGGACCCACCAGGGTTTGTTTCCCAGCGCCCACGTGATTCACAACCACCTGTAACCCCAGCTCCAGGGGATCTGATACCCTCTTCTGATCTCTTCGGGCTCCAGCATACTCCTGGTACACATAAACTCATGAAAACACATGCACGTACACAATTAAAAAATAAATCTGCTGGGTGTGGTCGTGCACGCCTTTAATCCCAGCACTCGGGAGGCAGAGGCAGGTGGATCTCTGTGAGTTCAAGGCCAGCCTGATCTACATAGTGAGTTCCAGGACAGCTGGGGCTACAGGGAGACCCTGTCTCAAAAAGACCAAAAATAAGAAAGAAAGAAAGAAAGAAAGAAAGAAAGAAAGAAAGAAAGAAAGAAAGAAAGAAAGAAAGAAAGAAAGAAAGAAAGAAAGAAGAAAGAAATCTTTAAAAAGCAAACAAATAAAGTCCTGAAAAGAAACAAAGATGCAGAAACTAGTTGGTTCCAGGGAGGGGTGAATTCACTTCTCAGAGTCTGTATACTTTTGTGATTTAATTTTTTTCTTTTCTCAGGCAGGGTATCACTATGTAGTCTAGGGGTATCCTCCAACTCACAATCCTTCTACCTCAGTATCCAGCCTGGGCTAGAAAGTGGGACTTTGTATCAGAAAACCTAAGAAGAAGGAGGAAGAGAGGAGGAGGAGGTAGTTGGAAAGGAGTCTGGCAGTTGGAAAGTCTTTTAGGCATGGAGCCTGGCCTCTAGGGCTGGTACCTGGCCATACCATTGAAGGGCAGAGAAATGCAAAAGGAAACATCTGCCTGCCAAGTGTGAGCAGAGACGCAGAGACTGGGTGGAGAGGGCGGGGCTTGCTTCTAGGTCTCAGCCTAACTCTTGGGAAGCAAACTATTCCTCTCAGGATACCTGGCCTGCTCCTGAGAGACAGCTTGCATCCATTCCTGAAAGCCTTAAGATATTTTGTGTGTGTGAGTATATTGCCCTCATGTACATAAGTGTACCCATGTCCCACAGAGAACAGAAGAGGGCATTGGATCTCTGGTTGTTAGCCACCATGTGGGTGCTGGGAATTGAACCCAGGTCCTCTGCAAGAGCAGCCAGTGCTCTTAACCACTGAGCCATCCCTCCAGCCCCCATTTACATGGATTTTTTTTTTTTTTTTTGGTCTTTTTGAGACAGGGTCTCCCTGTAGCCCCAGCTGTCCTGGGACTCACTCTGTAGACCAGGCTGGCCTTGAACTCACAGGTATCTGCCTGCCTCTGCCTCCTGAGTGCTGGGATTAAAGGCGTGCGCCGCCATGCCCGGCCTACATGGATTTTTGAGTAGGGATACACAATGTCCTCCTACTCCCCAAGAGCAAACATGGGCATCTTTAAATTTCTTTATGGTTTATTTAACATGATAAACATATTTTCTGTGAAAGTTAACAACTTTAGGATCTATAGCTGAGAGGCTGGAGAGATGGCTCAGCAGTGAAGAGCACTACCTGCTCTCCTAGAGGATTCCTGTTCAGTTCCCAACACCCACATGGCAGCTAACAGCCCCCTGTAACTCCAGTTCCAGAAAATCTGATGCTCTCTTCTAACCTCCACGGGCAGAGTCGGGTGCACTCACATACATGCAGGCATGACACTCATACACATGTAATAAAATACATAAATAAAAAGATGTGTTGCTGCATGTAGTGGCATGTGACATGCACTTGTAGCCCCAACTAGTGAGGTAGGTGGAGAGCTTGAGTTTGAGGCTAGTCTGGACAACATGGCGGGGAAAGGAGAGGACGAGGGGGCAGAACTGAGATTTGTAAATGTTAGCACAGCTCCTTTCTTCAGACGTAGGAAAACAGTGTTTAAAATTCCAGGTGCTCACTAGGGGCGGAAGAGACATGTGGGCAGCGAGACTGCTGTTCGTTAATTACTTCTGGTCTTTGCACATATCCAACCCCCTCCTTGGTCAGGCCACCTGCCGAATTTACTGATTCATTTGAGGAAACGACAGCATCCAGCCAGGCCTCCCACTCTGGCAGCCTTCAGCTGTGGCTCAAAGAATCCCACTTTTCTTCAGTCCCCTTTTTTTTTTTTTTTTTTTTTTAAGTCTTTTTGAGACAGGGTCTCCTTGTAGCCCCAGCTGGCCTGGAACTTACTATGTAGACCAGGCTGGCCTTGAACTCACAAAGATCCGCCTGCTTCTGCCTCCCAAGTGCTGGGACTACAGGCATGCTCCACCACGTATTTATTATTTTCATTTTATATGTAATGAGTGTATTGCCTGAATGTATGTAAGTGCCCCATGTCATGCAATGCCCACAGAAGTCAGAAGAGAGTGTCAGATCCCCTAGAACTTGAGTTAAGAATGGTTGTTAGCAGCCATGTGGATGCTGGGAATTGCACCTGGGTCCTGTGCAAGAGCAGCCAGTGCTCTTAACTGCTGAGCAATCTCTCCAGCTCCCGCCTTAACCATCTTAAAGCATGCAATTCATTGGTATTCATTACCCTCATGATGCTATACCACCCTCCACCTCCAGACCTCTGACCCAGGTCCTCCTCTTTCCCTAGCCCCAGCCCTTGACACCCAACATTTCTGTCTCTGTGATTCTCACTACTCCAAGAGCCCCAGATAGGTGGAATACTACAGTATTGTCTTTTTGTGACTGACATTTCTTTTGCATAATGTCCTCAAGGTTTATCCATATCATAATGTGTCAGTTTCCTAAGGATGAATATTTCATTGTACATGTATACATTTTACTGACCATTCATCTGTTGATGAGTACTGGGCTGCTTCTATCTTCTAGAGTTTGTGAACAGTGCAGCTGTGAACATCTCTTCAAGACTCTGCATCCAGTGTTTTAGATTTCCCAAAGAGGAAATGCTGGATAAAGGGTAGTTCTGTTTTGTTTATTTTTAAATTTTATTGTATGTTTTATGTGTATGAGGTTTTTGCCTGAATGTATGAAAGTGAACCACTTATGTGCAGTGCCCACAAAGATGAGAAGGGATCCCCTGGAATTGGGTCCTCTGCAAGAGCTACCAATGCTCTTAACTGCTGAACCATCTCTCTGGTCCCTCTAATAACATCTTTTGATACATAAAGCTTTAAACATTTTTTGCAATGTCCACTTTGTCTCCTTTCTTCCTGCCTGTGTCTTTGGGTAACATGTCAAAGAAGCCATTGCAAAATCCAGTGTTATAAAGCAAACACGCTGTGATTCTTCTAAGAGTAGACCAGTTCTGAGTTGTTTTTTGTATACAGTGTCCTGTAAGGGTCCAACTTCACACTTCTATGTGTGGATGTCCAATTTCCACTGCACCATTCATCGAGAAAAGACGATGAATGGTCTTGGTACCCTTGTCAAAAATCATTAAAATACATATGTGAGGGTTTATTTTCTATGCCTCCTCCTCCTCTCCCTCCTCTTCCTCCTCCTCTTCATCCTTTATCTGTGTTGGGAATTAAACCCAATGCCTCGAACATACCAGGTGTGAGGGTTAGTTTTAATCGTCAACTTGACATAATCTAGAATCACCTGGAAAGGGAGTCTCAGTGAGGGACTGTCTAGATCAGGCTGGCCTGTGGGCATGTCTGAGGGGATTGGTTTGATTTCACTAATTGATGTGGGAGGACCCAGCCTGAAAGTGGCAGCCCCATTCCCTGAGTTTGTGTCATGGACTGTTTATGGGTGGAGAAAAGTGGACTGAGTATCAGGCTTGTCTGCACTATTTCTCTCTCTGCTCTTGACTGTGGATGTGACCAACTGCTTCCTGTTCCTGCCTTGACTTCCTAGAAATGATGGACTGTAACCTGGAATCGTGAGCCCAGCAAACCCTTTCTCCCCAAGATGCTTTTTGTCAGGGTATTAAACAGCAGGCAAGCACTCTACCACTGAGCTACGCTCCCTGTTTCTGGGTAAGCTTGAAATCAGGAAATGTAATTCCTCCTCCAACTTTGCACTTTTTCAGGATTGTTTGGCTATTTGGGGTCAGCTGTGGTTTGTACCCCCACCCTGCCTCCCCCAAAGGTTCATATGTTGGGAATTTGGTCCTCAGTGTAACAGTATTGAGGTGAGGTAGAACCTTTAAGAGACAGGGCTTACCGGTAGGTAATTGGGTTTGGGGAGTATCACCCAGGGGAGAGATTAAAGCCCATCCCCCAGGGCTGAGTACAATACTGCAAGCTTGGGTTGTATGAAGTAAGACTGCCCCGTGTATTTAGACTCCTGCTGTGGTATGCCATCTGCCATGTTATGGTTTCACATGAGACCTGTGATCAGTGGGATTGTCCGAGGTAAGACTTCAGCATGCAGAACCATGAGTCAAAATAAGCCTCTTAGAGTCAGGGGTGTAGGTCAGTAGTAGAGTTTTTGCCAGAGTGTATGAGACTCTGGGTTTAATGTCCAGCACTGCATAAACAAATAGATAATTAAATTAAATTAAATTAATATACAGGTTATTACCATTACTCTTTGTTGCCTCAGAACTTGATGACAAGACCCTGTTATTGAAGACAGCACACATATTGGTCACAAGATGCGGAGAAATAAAGTCTATATTGACCAGAAAGATTCTTCCCTGCTGGTTAGCTTTCATAGTACTGGAAGGACTATGCAGAGGACTCTGGTTTGACTCCCAGCACCCACATGGTGGCTAACCATCTATAACTCCAGCTCCAGGGAATCTGACTCCTTCTTTTGACCTCCCCAAGCTCTACATGAGATGGGTGCACTTACATACATGCAGGCAATACACACATTCTCATAAAATAAAAATAATAAATAAAATATTTTTTTAAAATATACCCATGGATGCAATCGTGGTATGAATGTTATAGATGTAACCAACCACTGTCTGATTAGACTCCTGTTCCACAGGAAGAAACATACACCTAGTACTATAAATCTTCCCAAGAACTTGTGATTGGGTATCTCATAAGCCCCAGGTGTGAACTTACTACTATTATTTTGGTAAGTGGATAGAATAGCGAACTGCTCTCTAAATTCACATCTCTATCAGATAGATTAGTGCAGCTCCCAGAACTCGTCAGAGAAATTTCTTTGTTCAGTGGATGGTGGTTAACACAGAAACGCATAACTGGTCAATGTTCAGAGAGTGTCAGTGGAGTACTCAGCCACAAATAGGACATCCATATCCCTCCCCTCCCCAAGATCCAGGGACTGTTACACAAGGCAGGTAGAAAGGTTATAAAAGCCAGAGTTCAGGGAGGATTGGAGTCAAACAGTGTGCTCTGGACATGACAAGACCATTGCACTCATGAACTCACAGCAGCTATGGTTGCCTGTACAAGACCTGCACAAGATCAAGCCAGTCAAAATTCCAGCATGGAGAGGGAAGGGTTCATGATCCCCACCCTAACTGACAGTTGATTGACTTCTGGGGAAGGGAGAGTCAGTTTCTTTTAAGGGTGTAGTCCCTGGTAGGTCAACCACATTCAAGTGGACGGCCCCACACCCAGGAGTATATGGGCAGCATAAACTGGATTCAATGGGTTATTTAAAAAAAATAGGAAGTTAGGAGGGGTGGGGAAGTGGAGGTTGATTTGGGAGGAAGTCAGGAGGAGGAGTAGGGGTAAATATGATCAAAATACATTGTATGATTGTATGAAATTCTCAAATAATTAATAAAAATATTATTTTTTAAAGGAGGTTACTGGAAATGGGTTAGGTCAATCCCTGTGGGGTTGGTGGATACTTCCTCAGAGTCCAGCACATTAAACATTAAGTATCTCCTGCCCTCTCCTCTGGCCCCCAAACACTCAGTGCCAGTAAAGGTTGAATAAATTCAGGGGAGAGTTGGAGGGAAAAAGGTGGGGTAGCTGTGATTAATATGCATCTTATACATGGATGAAATTCTCAGAGAATAGAACAATTGAATAAAAAATATAGAAATAAACTGTGCTTCCTTATAAAGCACCCAGTCTCAGATCTATGTGACACAAAATCTGAGTAGCAATAACACAGAACACATGTCACATGTCACATGTCACTTGACATTCCACATGGTTTTAGGGTGGACGTTCCCTTTTCCTCAATAGCAATATTAAATCTTCCAGGACATGTACACGGCTCTTTCTACTTTGTGTATTTTCAATTTCCCTCGGAAACATTTTGTGTTATATTTTTGTCTGTTTGGTTTTCGGTTTGAGGCTGGTTCTTGTGAGCTCCAGGCTGACCTCAAACTCTGTGTATGGGAGAATGACTTTGAACTCCTGATCTTCCTGCCTCCACCTCCCAAGTGCTGGGATGACAGGTGTGCTCCATCACACCTGACTCAACATTTTGTAGTCTTTCATGGGGAAATCTTTTGCCTCTTTGGTTAATTTAATTCTAAGTACTTTCCTTTCTGTTTTTTGGGGTTTTTTTTTTTTGTTGTTGTTGTTGTTGTTGTTGTTTTTAAGACAGGGTCTCCCTGTAGCCACAGCTGGCCTGGATTTGCTTTGGAGACCACCATGCCCGGCTTAAGTACTTTTTAATGTTCTTTTTTCTTTTCTTTTTGTTCTTTTGAGGTGGAGTTTTTCTACATAGCCCAGGCTGGCCTTGAATTTATGATCCTCTTGCCTCAGACTCCCTAACACTTGGATTACAGTCATGCACCACCACATCTGGCTTTGTGTGTGTGTGCGCATGTGTGTGCGTGCATGCGTGCATGTGTGTGTGTGTGTGTGTGTGTGTTAATATTAGCTGCAGAAGATGGAGATGTCTGTCAAGCATACACCCTCCTTTGCTAGGAACAGGATGCTAGCTAGCATGTGGAGCCCCACCTACCTGGCCAGATCTGATTGGATCAGGAGTGGACCACTGACTGATGTTGGGCCAATCAGATCATCTCTTATGGAAGGTTGATTTGGGATTGAGCATCCTGGATGAGTCTGCTCTGTTAATGAAGTGGGAGTGTAAATGAGTTAGGTGAGTGCCAGTTTGCATTTTCTACCCTTCTGCTCTGCCATGAGGTACCCCTGTGTATCTCAATAAGTTCATCTTAAAATTACTTTTTAGACTTATTTTTGTCTTTTTTTTTTTTTTTTGACAGAGTCGCCCTGTAGCCCAGCTGGCCTGGAACTTGCTATGTAGACCAGGCTGGCCTTAAACTCACAGAGATCTGCCTGCTTCTGTCTCCCAAATGCTGGAATTAAAGGTGTGCACCACCATGCCTGGCTAGACTTATTTATCTTTATTTTATGCATATGAATGTTTTGTGTGCATGTTCGTAAGTGCACCAAGTATGTCAGATTCCCTGGAATTGGTGTTACAGGTGATATTAGCTGCCATGTGGGTGCTGGGAACCAAACCTGGGTCCTTTGCAAGAACAGCCACTGTTCTTAGCTACTGAACCATCTCTACAGCTCTAAAATTCTCTTTATACTGACATTACTAAGTGGCTATCTAAAACATGTGACCAAGCAGACATTCCTCCTTCTAGACACCATTCTGCAGTCTCAGAACTCTGACATGTGTGTGCAAGCTGACCCTAGCAATTGCAGCTGAGGTGAGCCTGGGGCCTCGCATCTCACACTGGAGATTACTCACGGTAAACTCATGCATTCTTCTCCCAGTACCTAGGTGTTACCTGCAAGTGGAGAGCTGCTGGTGGGGTCACAGGATCTATCCTCCCTTGGAAGACAGGAAGAAGACCCAGCAATCCCTCTGCAGGTCAGCTGGGCTCTTCTACTGCTGAGGCACATGGCTCTTCTCACAGTAATCCTTTTCCTTCAGATGTTCTGGCACGTCAAAAAACCCTTGCTAGGCAGGCAATGGTGGTACATAACTGTGATCCCAGCAGTCAGGAGGTGGAGGCAAGAGGATCATAAATTCAAGGTCATCCTTTGCTATATAGCAAGTTTGAGGCTAACCTAGGCTACAGGCTAAAAAAAAAAATCCTGCTGTCCCTGGAGAAATGGCCTCTTCCAGAGCTAGTCAAAAGAGGACATCATTCATGTGCACACCAACCAGAGTCTATAACCCCTGGGGTGCAGATAGTTCAGTGGTCTAGAACTTACTTATTATCATGTGTGAGGCCCTGGGATCAATTCCCAACACAACAGCAATGTCACCAAGTCTATTGACCTAACCACCTGCTTAAGAAACTCTCACATTGGAGCTGGAGAGATAGCTCAGCGGTTAAGAGCACTGACTGCTCTTGAAAAAGACCCTGGTTCAATTCCCAGGACCCACATGGTGGCTAACCATCCATACCCCAGTTCCAGAGGATTTGATGCCCTCTTCTGACCTCCATGGGCATTGCACAACATGAGTGCACTTACATGCAGGCAATACACATTAAAAAAAAATTTAAAAAAAAAGAAATTCACATACCAAGTCAGTATTTCCCCTGACTTAAATCACTGCAGGGGCAGGTACCAGGCATCAGGCAAGCAGAGAGACCCCATGGCCTGTGGTGCACTGGAATAATTTAAACCAGCCAGTCCCATGACTGCCTTTGTCTTTCCCCTAGAATCCCAGAGAAATCCCTGCTCCAGGCCTTCCACTGGCACCTACTCAAACAAAGTGCTCCTGTTGTGACCTGGCCAGATGGGTTTGCCCCCATCTCTTGGGAAATGCTATGCATCTCCTTTCAGTCAGTGACATTTACCTCTGTCCTCAAGCCCCTCCATAACTTAAAGCTCCTGAGGCACAACAAGATAGTCCAAGGACTTTGAGTGTGACATGTTGGTAGAGTACATGCTAAGCATTCAAGAAGTCCTAGACAGAGGAGATGGCTCAGTGGATTAAGGTGCTCGCAACCAAGTCTGATGAACTGAGTTCTAACCCCAGAACTACATGGTAGAACAAAGTGCTGAGTTCTATAAGTTGTCTTCTGACCTGCTCACCTGGGCTGTGACATGCATACACACACACAAAACTAAACAAATAATAAAACTTTTTTTTTTTTTTGGTCTTTTTGAGACAGGGTCTTCCTGTAGCCCCAGCTGTCCTGGAACTCACTATGTAGACCAGGCTGGCCTTGAACTCACAGAGATCCACCTGCCTCTGCCTCCCAAGAGCTGGGACTACAGGTGTGTGCTACCACACCCAGCTAAAATGTATTTTTTTTAATTTTTATTTTATGTGTGTCCATGTGTTGCCTGTATGTAGGTCAGTGTACCTGTGTCGTGCAATGCCCGTGGCAGTCAGAAGAGGCTGTTGGATCCCCTGGGACTGGAGTTATGGACAGTTGTTAGCTGCCATGTGGGGGCTGGGATTCAAACCCGAGTCTTCTGCAAGAACAACCAGTTATAAACAGTTGTTAGCTGCCATGTGGGGGCTGGGATTCGAACCCAGGCCTTCTGCAAGAACAACCAGTGTTCTTAGCCACTGAGCCATCTCTCCAGCCCCTGAGAACTGAAATTCTTTTATGCTAAACAAAAAGTAACACTGATAGTTTCTCTACTATTCCATATGTTCTTATAAAATGTTTTTTTTTAAAGTCCTAAATTTGACTGCCAGCACCAAAAAACAAAATAAAACCCTCTCCAAAAACCCAAGAAAGGGGCTGGAGAGCTGGCTCAGTGGTTAAGAGCACTGACTGTCCTGGCAGAGGACCCAGGTTCCATTCCCAGCACCCACATGGTGGCTAACAACCATCTGTAACTCCAGTTCCAGGGGATCTGATGCCCTCTTCTGACCTCCGTGGGCATTGCATGACAGGTGCACGTACATACATGCAGGCAATACACTCATACACATAAAATAAAAATAATAAATATTTTAAAAAACAAAACAAAACCAAGAGAGGGGCTGGAGAGATGATTCACCAGTTAAGAGCACTTGCTACTTTTGCAGGGGACCCCAGTTCAGTTCCCAGCACCTACATGGTGGCTAACAACCACCTGTAACTCCCTTTCTAGGGAATCTGATGCCATCTTTTGGCCTCTGAGGGCATTGCACAGATGTGATACCCTTACATGTAGGCAAAACATTCAAACACATAAAATAAATTTAGCAGACCTGGCTTTGGTAGGCTAAGGCTGAGATCCTAGCAGACAGCCTGGGAGGGTGGGCTCCGACCTCCATTAGTGTAGCAGCTGTGATCCCAGCAGACCTCTAGAGAGTGCCAGGTTCTGGCCTCCCTCTGGCACAGGGGCTGAGAACACAGGCAACTGCCTGAGAGTGCCTGAATCCTTCCTCCATGTGGTGCTGATCTGAAGCCATCAGTTCCCTCCAAAATAAAACCTGAGAGAACCTGAACCCTGTACCAACCAGCTTTACATAACCA
>NW_008347322.1:3046872-3048566 GCF_000622305.1 Nannospalax galili
AAATGGAAAACAGAATATCAACACTGGAGGATAAAGTTGAAGAACTGGACCACTCAAACAAAGATTATGGAAAAATTTTAAAAACACAGGAAAGGAATATGCAAGAGATGTGGGACACCATGAAAAGACCAAATCTATGATCATAGGAATAGAGGAAAGAGAGGAATTTCAGGTTAATGGTATTGACCAGATCTGATCTGAAACAGGATTATAGAAGAGAATCTCCCGAAATTAAGGAAAGACATCCCCATATAAATAGAGGAAGCACACAGAACACCAAATAGACTGGCTCAGAAAAGAAATTCCCCACAACATATCATAGTAAAAACACTAAATGTATCACTTTAACCCAATCAGACTGGCTAGGATCAAGAGAACAAATGATACCAAATGCTGGTGAGTATGTGGAGAAAGGGGAATGCTCATTCACTGCTGGTGGGATTGCAAACTTGTAAGGTATTTCCAGTTCTGCATGACAATAGATGCCAGCCCAGAATATTGACCCAGCAAAAATGTCTATTATAGTTGAGGGGAAAGAAAAATCTTCCAGGACACGAATAGCCTGAAAGAATAAATGTCCACGAAACCAGCCTTCAAAGAATACTTGAAGCAGAGAGCAGAGAGAGAGATAACTATACCCCAGGGCAACAAAAGAAAATAAAGGTGCAATTGAGGAAACACAAAACTAGACAGAGAACACAAACAGCAATCAAAACGACAGCAACCAATACACATCTTTCAATAATAACCTTAAATATCAATGGACTGAACTCCCAGTCAAAAGACACAGGCTAAGTGAATGGATTAAGAAACAAAATCCATCTCTTTGCTGTCTGCAAGAAACCT
Organism: Nannospalax galili; assembly: GCF_000622305.1. Classification (NCBI taxonomy): domain Eukaryota; kingdom Metazoa; phylum Chordata; class Mammalia; order Rodentia; family Spalacidae; genus Nannospalax; species Nannospalax galili. Next base: position 3,047,719 of record NW_008347322.1, read on the forward strand.
ATGTCACCTTCAAGGACCAGCACTACCTTAAGGTAAAAAGATGGAAAAGAATATGTCAAGCAAATGGAACTAAGAAACAAGCAGGGGTTGCAATTCTAATATCTGACAAAATAGACTTCAAACTAAAACTGAACAGAGAGATTAAGAGAATCAGTTCATTCTGATCAAAGGAACAATTGTCCAAGAATGCATTATAACCATGAACATTTATACACCAAACTCTGGTACACCCAATTTCATAAAAATAACACTACAGGACTTTAAGAAGTCACATTTTAACATTGTGAAATCACAATTATCCACATCTTAACTAATCTTATTCTTTATACATTATTTTCATTTTATGTGTATGAGTGCATTGCCTGCATGCATGTAAGTACAGTGGTGTCCTGCAATGCCCTTGGAAGACAGAAGAGGCTGTTGGATCCCCTGGAACTGGAGTTATGGACAGTTGTTAGCTGCCATGTGGGTGCTGGGATTTGAACCCAGGCCTCCTGCAAGAACAGCCAGTGTTTTTAACAGCTAAGCCATCTCTCCAGCCCCAAGAATACACTTTCTACTCAGCACCCCATGGAATTTTTTCAATAATTGACCACATACTGGGCCACAAAACAAAGCTCAACAAATATAAAAAAATTGAAATAATTCCATGCAGTCTATCAGACACAATGCAATAAAATTCAAAATCAACACTGGACAAAGCCCTAGTCACTACACAAACTCATGGTGATTAAACAACACACTCCTAAACAATGAGTGGGTCAACGGAGAAATTAAGAAAGAAATAAAAGAATTCCTGGAATTCAATGAAAAGGACAATACAACACAACAAAACCTCTGGATCACTT
>NW_008347322.1:3048826-3050371 GCF_000622305.1 Nannospalax galili
TGGCAGACCCTTAGCCCAGTTAACCAAAAGAAAGAAAGAGCACCTCCAAATCAACAAAATCAGAGATGAAAGGGGAAATATCACAACAGGCATCAAAAAGATCCAGAACATTATAAGGGAATGCTTTAAAAACCTATACGCTACTAAATTTGAAAACTTAAAAGAAATGGACGGGTATCTAAAAACATGGGAAACACCAAAATTAAACCAAGAAGAGATCAACAGTTTAAACAGACCCATAACAGTAAGGAAATTGAAACAGTAATACAAAGCCTCCCAACTAAAAAAGCCCAGGCCCAGGTGGATTTACAGCAGAATTCTACCAGACATTTAAAGAAGACCTCCAAACAATACTACTTAAATTATTCAAAATGATAGAAACAGAAGGAGAGGCCGGGCATGGTGGCACACGCCTTTAATCCCAGCACTTGGGAGGCAGAGGCAGGTGGATCTCTGTGAGATCGAGGCCAGCCTGGTCTACACTTCGAGTTTCAGGCCAGAAAGGAGACAAAGAAACAGAGGGAGAACTCCCAAATTCCTTCTATGAAGCCAGCATCACTCTAATACCCAAACCAGGTAAAGACACAACCAAAAAAGAAAACTATAGACCCACATCCTTAATGAACATAGATGCAAAAATTCTCAACAAAATACTTGCAAACTGTATACAGACACACATCAGAAAGATCATTCATCGTGATCAAGTAGGCTTTATCCCAGAGATGCAGGGCTGGTTCAATATATGCAAGTCAATAAACGTCATCAATCATATAAAGGGACTCAAAGACAAAAAACACATCATCATCTCAATAGATGCAAAAAAAAAAAAAAGGCTTTTGACAAAATTCAGCATGCATTTATGTTCAAAGTCCTAAAGAGAGGTGAACTGGAGGGAACATACCTCAACATAATTAAAGCTATATACAACAAACCCACAGCCAACATCATTCTAAATGGAGAAAAACTGGAAGCATTCCCATTGAAATCAGGAACCAGACAAGGATGTCCACTATCTCCACTCCTTTTCAACATAGTGCTTGAAACTCTTGCTAAAACAGGAAAAGGAAATTAAAGCAGTACTAATTGGAAAAAGAAGAGGTCAAACTATCAATTTTTGCAGATGATATACTGTACCTAAGAGATCCCAAAAGTTCCACCAGGAAACTCCTAGACCTGATCAACATTTTCAGTATAGTGGCAGGTTATAAAATCAATCTACAAAAATCAGTAGCCTTTCTATATACCAATAAGAAGCAACTGGAGAAAGAATATAGGGAAATGTTCCCATTCACAATTGCTGTTAAAAAAATAAAATATCTTGGAATAAATCTGACCAAAGACACCAAAGATCTCTACAATAAAAAATTTAATTGGTTAAATAGAGAGATTGAGGAAGACACCAGGAGATGGAAGGACCGCCCATGCCCATGGATTAGAAGAATTAATATTGTGAAAATGACCATCCTACCAAAAGCAATATATAGATTCAATGCACTCCCAATCAAAATCCCCATGACATACTCTACAAAATTAGAAAAAAGATCC
>NW_008347322.1:3050406-3054585 GCF_000622305.1 Nannospalax galili
GGCCAAAACAACCCTGAGCACAAAGAGCAATGCTGGGGGGATTACTAGACAAGATCTCAAAGTATACTACAGAGCTATAGTCATAAAAACAGCATGTGGGGCTGGAGAGATGGCTCAGCAGTTAAGAGCACTGACTGCTCTTGCAGAGGACCCAGGTTCGATTCCTAGCACCCACATGGTGGCTACGAACTGTCCTTAACTCCAGTTCCAAGGAATCCAAAGCCCTCTGACTGGCATCACACGACATGGGTGCACTCACATGCTTGCAGACAATACACTCATATGCATAAAATAAAAATAATAAATAAAGCTGGGTGTGGTGGCATATACCTTTAATCCCAGCACTCGGGAGGCAGAGTCAGGCAGATCTTTGTGAGTTCAAGGCCAGCCTGGTCTACATAGTGAGTTCAGGTCAGCTGGGACTACAGGGAGACCCTGTCTCAAAAAGACAAAAAAAAATTAATAATAATAATAAATAAAATATTTTAAAAACCAGCATGGTACTGGCACAAAAATAGACACACAGATCAATGGAACATCATTGAAGACCCAAACATGAGTGCATGTAATTTCAGCCACCTGATATTTGATAAAGGACACACAATGGGGGAAAGATAGCATCTTCAACAAATGGTACTGGCAAAACTGGATTTCCTCCTGCATGTAGAAGAATGAAACTAGATCCTTATCTTTCACCTTGCATAAAAGTTAACTCCAAATGGATCAAAGACCTCCTCAATGTAGAGCTGGAAACCCTGACACTATTAGAAGAAAATATTGGCAGTAACTTACAGGATATAGGTATAGGAAAGGATTTTCTAAATCAGACAGAAGTTGCTCAGGAATTAAGGTCAGCAATCAACAAGTGGGACCTCATTAAACTAAAAAGCTTCTGTACAGCAAAAGAATAAAACACGTGAAGAGAAAAACGATAGAAAGGGAAAAAAATCTTCACCAGTGACACATCTGACAGAAGTTTAACATCCAGAATATATAAAGAACTCAAAAAACAAAGAATCAAGAAACCAAATGACCCAATTAAAAGATGAGCTAAAGATCTAAACAGAGAGTTCTCAAAAGAAGAAATAAAGAGGGCTAAGAAACATCTCAAAAAGTGTTCAACAGCATTAATAATTAGGGAAATGCACATTAAAACCACCCTAAGGTATCACCTTACCCCAATCAGACTGGCTAGGATCAAGAGAACAAATTATACCAAATGCTGGCGAGGATGTGGAGAAAGGGGAATGCTCATTCACTGCTGGTGGAATTGCAAACTGGTGCAACCTCTGTGGAAAACAGTGTGGAGAATTCTTTAAAAACTAAAAATGAACCTACCATATGACTCGGTTATACCACTCCTTGGCATATACCCAAAGGACGCATCCTTTTATAGAGACACTTGTACAACCATGTTTGTTGCTGCTCTTTTCACAATAGCTAAGAGATGGAAGCAACCTAAGTGCCCCTCAACTGTCTAGTGGTTAACAAAAATGTGGTATATTTACACAATGGAGTTCTATTCAGCAGTAAAGAAAGATGAAATAATGAAATTTGCAGGTGAATGGATGGATCTAGACACTGTGAAACTAAGTGAAGTAATACAGACTCAGAAAAACAAAGGATGTATGCTCTCCCTCATATGTGAATCCTAGCACCAAATCCTTTTAAATTCCAGGTCCTTTTAATAAGGTGATGCTATACAGCAGTCTCTTCTGCATGAAATAACTACCATCATCACAACTTCAGCTGAGCTTGATCACTAAACATCATCACAATTGGGCTTGTTGACGGTTGTGCTCATATATTAAAGGAGGGCCAAGCCGGGTCATTGGACTCTCACCAGAATATTCAGTCGCTCTTCCCAGCCAACTGTAGGTAATTTGACCCCTAATCACACGTGGTCTCCTGGATTTGGGGAGGGCTAAAGTATACAATCTGGGGAAGGCTAGGAAGAGAAGGCATGACCCATGCTAGGCAAAGGCTTTCCAGTGTGCATACCCTCAGGTCACTCATACACCTCAGCAACCCCTCAGTTATTTGGGTAAGTAAGCTCAGTAAATTCCTTGGTTCCCCAGAAAAACTTTAATCAAACATTGGCTTGACACTAGAGCCTAATAAGCATTACTTAGTAGCCCAAGGAAAAGAATTCTCACAACAGATGGAAAATTTATTTGTTAATGCTATTATGTCTCATAATTATTAAAAAGAAAATGAGAATGTAAAAGATGTTAAAAGGAAATGGGAATGGAGATATTTTCCAAAATAGAAAAAAAAAGAAAGCCCAAGCAAGTGATGAAGGTCTGTGTAGGTTTGTTATGATATGTAAAGGATGAGACAAAAATAATATACACGTAATCTTAAAATTTCTAAGGTTGTACTTTAGTCAACTAGTTTAAGGAACAAAATATATGTCTAGTCAAGGTTTCTCTGAGAATATTTATTTTTTTTACCCAAGCTTTATCTACAAAGCACATAGTAATTAAAAGAACCAGACTGGTGGAACTAACCTTATTGGATGTCTAACAGCCGTACTTTGAGGCCTATGCTGATTTGGTCAGAGGGACTTACAGGACAGTTTTTGCCCCTTGCCCTCCAAGGTCGACTAAGCTCCAGGAGACTATGGAACACCTCTCAAAACGTCCTGTAACTGTAGTGAGTCACTTGTCCTCTTGTTCAGGGAGGCCATGGAGACCCCACCAGATGGACTTGAACCAGTGTCCAATCTACAAAGAGGAGGATCAACTCAGAGGAAACATCTCACCCATACTTCCAAGTAAAGCCAGACATGGTTGAGCAGGACCTTTGACTTATCTCCACACAGATGGAACTGGTAAAAGAAAGGCGCCAGGGGCTCCTCCCAAGCCCATGTGACCCCTGAGAAACAGATCCTCAATCGACCGTAAGTGTAAAAATAAATTTATTTGGGCCAACTGTATGGTCTTAAACACCCCAAAAGAAAGCATAACCAAAGAGTCAAGTCATCAGTATATTTCTTTAAGAGTTCAAGGGATTACACTTCCCAGACATTTGGCTTAAGTCCATATAAAAAGTTATTTAGACAATTATTTCTCATTGATGATTTTGTTCCTAACCAGAAAGTGCTGCTCAGATGTAAGACTTCAAATCTTGGTCTGCAATACTGTAGTGCCCCCCTGTAGCTAAGGGAGCTATTGTTCTAAAAGGATGGATAAATTTGTTTCCTCCCCCATCTAGAAGCCTTTGAGAGGGAACTAACACTGATTCTAACCACTCCAACAGCTATCAAAATACTGAAAGGAAATCCTGAATCCATCACTCTTGAGTCCAGCTTTGGCAGACAAAAGAAAAATGAGGAGGAACCCAACAGAGGGATGCTTTTGGAAGCCCTTGTCAAGAAATTCCAATGGACTCTTATCCTAGTTTGTTCATTGCTGTGGCAAAACACTCTGACCAATACCAACTTGGGGAGCAAAGGGTTTATTTAGCTTAATGTCTTCAAGGTCACAGTTCATCAGGGAGCCCAAGGTACGAAGTCAGGGCAGGAACCGGGAGACAAGAGCTGAAGCACGGGCCATGGAGGCACAGACCATGGAAGAATGCTGCTTACTGGCTTGCTTCCATGGCCCATGCTCAGTCTGCTTTCTTATACAATACTGAACAAGCTTCCCAGGGGTGGCAACCATTATTCTGGGCTGGGACCTCCCACATCACCCCAAAATCAACACAGGCCAGTCCAATGAGGGAAATTCCCCAATCGAGGCTCCCTCAGCCCAGGTGTGTCAAGTTGACACTAAAGCTATCCAGCACAACTCTCATATGAACATTTAAAAATTGTACTGCTCTTTTTTTCTGGTTCCCTGTCTAGAACTTTTAATGCTAACTACTCTTGCCTTTGCTTCTCCTTCACATCCCCTATTCACCAGTCAAGGACTTTTCTTTTCCCTCTACAAATAAGAGTTATGCAATTTGGGAGTCTTTTAGATAGACCCTCTGAAGGGGTACCCCATTGCCTCACCCTGTGTCTCTGTTCAACATGGAAGAAGCCAGAGCGGTCTGCATCCCAATTCCCCTATCTGCAAATTGAGTAACCTCTTCAGAGGATGGTGTGATAAGAATAGGAGGTAGGAATTGGCTAGGCAGTTAGGGTAAAAAGACCCCAAAGAAAAGTAGCCAGTTTCTTGGCTAAAACTCACAATG
>NW_008347322.1:3054686-3057454 GCF_000622305.1 Nannospalax galili
TGGGGGATGTTAGAGTAGCAAAAAAACCATAAAAAAATAAAAGATGTTAGAGTAGCCAAAAGAAAAAGAAAAAAATGATGGGGAGATATGGGAGGAGTTGGAGGGGAGGGAGCGGGCATGGATTTGGCCAAAACACCTTAGATGCATGTATGAAATTCTCAATAAATTATTTTAAATAAATAAATAAATTTAAAACATGTTTTGAAATGTTTTAAGCTGAGAGTGTTTGCACCTGCATAGAGATCCCTGAATAGACCCGTGGTAAGTAAAGAGAGAGAGAGACTAAAAGGACTTATGGACCATTGCTGGAAGGAGGTACGAGTGAACAAGCCCTTCAGTTGTGCGGACACAGAGACTGGTGGGTGTCCGTTGTCTTTCCAGCACTCCTATCCTGACTTTGCCTTGAGTGGCCACCTCTGCCCACTCCTGGTGGCTCTCTGACCTCCACCCCCAAACCTTCTTGCAATTGACACAATTCTTAGGCCTGGTCGTTTCTTCAGTCCTCCTTTGTGCAGTGACTAACTTGGAAACAGGCAGAAGAATGAGAGTCTCCTGTGGGACTGATTTTTTTTTTTTTTTTTTAGTCTTTTTGACATGGGGTCTCCCTGTAGCCCCAGCTATCCTGGAACTCACCATGTAGACCAGGCTGCTCTTGAACTCACAGAGATACATCTGCCTCTGCCTCCCAAGTGCTGGGATTAAAGGCACATGCCACCATGCTGGCACGAGACTGTTTCTTGTTTTGTTTTGTTTTTTAACTATTTTATTTATTTTTATTTTATGTGTATACATGTATTGCCTGCATGTGGGTAAGTGAACCCTCTTGCAAAGCCCGAGGAGCTCAGAAGAGGCTGTTGGTTCCCCTGGAACTGGAGTTACTTGTCAGTTCCCCTGGAACTGGAGTTACGGACAGTTGTTAGCCACCATGTGGGTGCTGGGAATTGAATCTGGGTCCTCTGTAAGAGCAGCCAGTGGTCTTACATACAGTCTATCTCTATGTCTTCTGCTGAGCCATCTCTCTCTGCTTCTGCCAGTGTGTAGAGTGAGGACCTAGCCCAGAGCAGCGAGGCCATTGTAAACATTTAGGTAATCTGCATTTGGATCTCACTGTGTCCTGGGTTTCTGACAGCATCTCCTGAGTACAGGGAGGTTGCTGGCTCTGCAAGTTCACAGGAAAAGGAGTCCCAGTACAAATACTCGTGAAACTGGGACATGAAAGATGACTGGGAAGCAGGAGGACGGGAAGGAACATTCTAGGCGGCAGAAGTAGCCTATGAGAACACACCAAGGCAAAGAAAAGCAAGGCTTGAGGAATTTGTAACTTCTAACCCTGTGTGTCCTGCTATCGCTATAAACATCTTGGACCAATAACCTTTATGAAGTACCTCCATGGCCCTGACTCACATCGGTGACTCTTCGCAATTCCCTTGTCATCTGATACACTGTGATTTATCACGTGGACTTGAATTTGTTCTCAGGAACCTTAACTTTGACTATGCCTGTTTCATTCAGTCTGATTTTCTACTTCACTCCAGAATTTTGAGCTTGAAATACTGCGATTCTCAGCTCAGAAGCCTAGAAGACTGGGCCACCTTGGGAGGGTTGGGGATGTGGGCTTCGAGCTCTGTGTGGTTTTTCCTGCTAGTGCAGTACCAGTGAAGCTGAGTAGGACCACTTTGGCTCTGAGCATCCATTCATCACCTCAAAAAGGAAATGAATTTGTCAGAGGGCTTGAACTGATAGGTCTGGAAATTTATCAGTCAACTGTGGTCAGTTCTTAGTCACAGAGTCAGTGACCCACAAGAGTGTGGGGAGATGCAAATAGAAATTTCTAGTGCCAGGCGTGGTGGTGCACACCTTTAGTCTCAGCACTCGAGAGGCAGAGGCAAGCGGATCTCTGTGAGTTCAAGGCCAGCCTGGTCTCCTTAGCGAATCCAGGCCAGCTGAAGCTACAGTGAGACCCTGTCTCAAAAAGACAAAAAAGAAAGAAAGAAAGAAAGAAAGAAAGAAAGAAAGAAAGAAAGAAAGAAAGAAAGAAAGAGAAATTTCTAGTGGCAGTGATCACCTTTTTCTTCTCCCAGCACCACTTCCAAATTCTAACTCCATCACTAGCCTACAGATTTACAGGGAAGCAGGAGGAAAATTAACCAAGTTGCTTTTTTTTGGGGGGGGTGTTCTTTTTGAGACAGGATCTCCCTGTAGCCCCAGCTGGCCTGGATTTGCTATGGAAACCAGGCTGGTCTTGAACTCACAGAGATTCACCTGCCTCTGCCTCCCAAGTGCTGGGATTAAAGGCATCAGTCACCACACCCAGCACAAGTTGCTTTATTGCTTTAAAAAATTTTTTTAATTTATTTTTATTTTTTGAGACAGGGTCTCACTATGTTGCCCTGGCTGTCCTGGGACTTGGTATGTAGACCAAACTTACCTCAAGCCCACAGAGATCTGCCTGCCTCTTCCTCCATTGCCTCTGTGGAGCCTCTGACCCTTCGGAGGATGCTAAAAAATGATAGGCATGGGAAATCGGTCTGAGACCTGGGATGAAAAAATATCTGGGTTAAGGCAGGCATGTGGCACACAGCTTAGATCCTGGCACACCCCATTTTCTTTTCTTTTTTTTTTTTTTTTTTTTTGACAGACCATATAGCCCAGGATGGGTCCAAACTCACAATCCTTCTGGCTCCACCTCCCAAGTATTAGGATGACAGGCTTGTGCCACCATGCCCCTCTCCATTTGTCTCTTCATCTCTCCCCCTGCCCTAGCGTGT
>NW_008347322.1:3057512-3058908 GCF_000622305.1 Nannospalax galili
GTGTGTGTGTGTGTGTGTGTGTGTGTGTGTGTGTAGATCAGAGTACTGCTTGTGGAAATTGGTTCTCTTTTTACCTCGTGGTCCATTTGAACTCAAGTGGGTAAGTAATATCAGGCTCGTTCACCTGCTGTGAGCTGCCTGCAAGGCCTTAGCCTAGTCGCTTTTGTGACGCTTATTTGAATTCAGTCTTGGCCCAAAAATAGTGAGCAGGGAGCAGATCTCCCTGTATCTGAGCATTCTCTCATGTTGCTAAAATGTATTACCCATCAATACCTGCATGACACGATTGACTCCCTAACTGAGCTGTGAGCTTTTTGGAGAGACTCCAGTGTGCCCTGGTTGGCAGGGTATGATATACCGACTAACTCTAGTACGTTCTTTGAATCCCAAAAGAAGAATTGTAAAACAACTCATTAACATGCCGTGTTGAGCATTGTGCCCGGATTGGAGGGCTGTTTGAGCAGAGTGGGCTGGAGATGCTGTGTTCCTCTAGGTTTGAGCCTGGGCCTTGCCTCAGAGGATCAGGGTCTAGTCCTAACCAGGGAGCTCCGCATAGTGTGTGTGTGGTGTCCGTCCCAAGACTTGGCATAGATTACGGGTCAACGGAAGCCTTAGAAAGGGGGGGGGCAGGTAAGCATAAGGGTAGTGTTGGTTGACGGGGGCGTGCCATTTTCTGGAAGAGAGTCTGGAATGGTGGGAGGAACTACAGGGTGACTTCCAGGTCTTGGCACGCCCGGCACCACCATGCTTGATCTTTTTGGTGAGGAAGTTGTTGAATGCAGGCTAGATGAGTTCCAGGTCCTGGTGTGGAGCCGCTGGTCCTGCAGAGGATGCTAAAATGATAGACATGGGAAATCGGTCTGAGACCTGGAATGAAAAAAATCTGCGTTAGGGCAGGCATGTGGCACACACCTTTAATCCCAGCACTCAGGAGGCAGAGGCAGGCAGATCTATGAGAGTTCAAGACAAACCTGGATCTATAACGCAAGTTCCTGACCAGCCTGGGCTACAGAGAGACCCTGTCTGGTACAAAACTAAACAAAACAAATCTGGGCTAGCAGCCTGCTCTGCTGTGCGTGTTAGTTGAGGAGCATGAGGGAGGCCCAGCGGAAGGCCCTGGGTCCTGAGTTGGGGTCGTAGGCTCGATCTGTATCCCCAAGGATGCCCAGCCCAGGGTGTGGCGCGGAGGACTCCGGGCCGGCAGGGGGCGCTGCGTCTGGGTCGGGCGTCTCTGGCCGGCTCCAGGCGGATCCAGGCCAGCAGAGGGCGCAGTGGCGCGAGCGGACAGCTCGGGACGGCTCCAGGCCGGCAGGGGGCGCCAAGCCGTGGGCGGCGCGGCGGGCTTCCGGCAGGGGGCGCCATGGCCCAGGCCCAGGCCCGGCGGGCGGGCGGCGGC
>NW_008347322.1:3059231-3119302 GCF_000622305.1 Nannospalax galili
CGCCCCGGGCCACCCGGCCGGGGCCTGGCACTGACGCCGCCAGGGCCATCTTGGAGCCGGTCAGGGGGCAGCGATGGTGGCGGGATCCTGGGCGGGGAGGACTGGAGGGCCCCGCAGCCTGGTCCGCTGCAAGCTCCGACAATGGCTGGAGCCCGGGGCGGGGAGGAGGCCTTGCCCGGACCACATGCAGAGGAGCAGGCGCGCTCCAGAGGTGAACGGCAGCCCTGCTATAAAATGTGTCACTCCTAATGAGCCTCGAGTTTAAATTTAACCACAAGTGTCCACTTCGGTGGCTTCAAAGGAAAGCAGGCTGGGGTGTGCCTGAGCGATTTGGGCGCAGCCAAGTTCACCTCTGATATCCAGCCTAGCTCTGCGAGCAGGGCATGTGGGAGCCGGTGGGGTTGGGCGGTAAAGGGGGATGCGATCTTGATGCAGACCTCATCTCTTTGTGTGTTCCTGGAAATCTTGGGGAGTTGCCTCCCTTTTCTCTGGGGTCTTCCTATTCAGGGAGTTAGGCACTCCAGAGAGTCAATTACTGTTGTGCATATGGGGCCCAGAGCTTAATTAGCTGGCTGGCAGGGCCACCTTGCAGGGCGGATCCCTGGCTGCAAGGTGAGGAGGTAGGCTCTGTGGTTCAGGGCTCGTGTTGGGGGTTGTCACAGAGGGGTTACTAAATTAGCCTGGAAACCCCCTACAGAAGGCGACACTTGGAGGAGCCTGGAAGACTGTACTCGGTGGCATTGATGTTTATAAGTTGGTGTGAACTGGGGTTACTTTACCGGGATGCATCTTAACTAGCAGTGAACCCAGCAAGCAATGAATGGAACTTTTGCAGCCTGTGGTTTAAGCACAGGAAGGAAAATTTATGTCGTTTTATTGGGCGTTTGCTGTGTATCTTGCTCTGTGCCTTGGTCCTTTGATTATGTTGCTTATCAAAACTTGAAGATTCCCTGTGGGAATACCCTTCCTGTCTGAAGGGTTCAGAGAGGCACAGTGAAGTTTTGTAGACCACCCAGCAAAGGGAGCAACAGGCTGGGTGTTGACAACTGGCCCTCTAACCAGAAACCTGGGGCAAATGTTCTGGGGCTGTTTTTCTCCCTGCTTTCCAGCTCCAGGGCTTTGCCTAGTGACCCTGAGTCGCTCTCCCCATACATGCTGGTCCAGAAATCTCTCTGGTTCGTCTGTGCAGCATTGCTGGGCATTCCTAATAGTGTCTCATCCAAGTGGTACTGTTAGGAAGCTTGGATAATTTATTTTAAAATAGCATTAACTGAGTTTTTTTTTTTTTTTTTTGGTTATCAGAAAAGTGTATATTTGTTGTCAAAAACATGGAAATCACAGGAAAGTGAACAAAAAGGAAAATGGCCTGTCACCTCTTGAGCTGCTCTCACAGCTCAGAATGACAGGACCTTCTGTTTGGTTCTGCTGCAGTCTCTTGCAGTCTAGGTCATGCTGGGGTCTTTCTTCTCTGGGACTGTAGGTAGCAGCGCCTGCCTCAGAGAAGCCTACTTGGGGAGCTGGACCTAGTAATACCTGGGCTGCCAGGCCCCATGAAGGTGCAGAACAGGCCCTGGCTGACTGTCCTCTAGGCTGGGATGAGAACACCAGGCTGTCTTGGTGGATGTCTGGTAGGGATGGTGGGAAGAGGGTTGCAGAAAGAACTAGCAGAAATGTGTTTATGGAAAAGCACCCAAGGTGGGCGAGTTCTGAAGCTGGCCGGGGCTGGAGCTTTATCTGAGTGTTGGTGATCACAGAGGAGGTGGCAGGAGGTCAGTCCTCTTGCAAAAGCTCCTTAGCTGTGGTCCACCCATACCTGCCCAGGAAGATTGGGCTTGTGCCTGGACTGAGGGCTTTTGAAGGTCATCCTAGGTGAACTTACTGTCACTTCCACCAGATTTCCTGGTTTCTGGTGGTGTTTGCTAAGTGGACCTGCTGTTAAGCATGAGCTACTACTGTTTGACGGAGAGGCCTTTCAGCAAGGTGACAAGTCTCCAGCAATTATGGAGCCCACACCAGTAAACAGTTGTTGCTGCTGGGCTTTTGATGTTTTCTGGTGACTGGAAGCAGCTGACGCATTTCTGCTTTCTGCGGTGTGTTTGTGGGCTCATCTCTCTGAACAAGGAGGACCACTGTTTTGGCTTCTCAAGGTTTAAGGGATCCAGGGATTTTTGAGTGTGCAGAAAGCACCTCAGCATGCCCCTCACACCCCTGCCCTGGTCCCTCCTGCCACCCTGCCTTCCCTGTGAGCAGCAGCAGTCGCTCACCTCTGGGCAGAGTTTCCTGACCTGTGACCTGTTTCTGTCCTCACTCATCCAGCAAGCCCCTGCCTGTGGCAGTCATCAGAGGTCACACCACCTCATGAAGACACAGGAAGGCAGCATTGCTTCATCTGCCCTAACTGCCCGTGGAGGATCTGGACAGTCTGAGTTAATTAGAATGCTGGGCAAGCTGTAGCTGTTAGTGAAGAGGGCCAGGAGGAAGGTTGGGGTGAGGAGTGCATCCTGGGGTGTACTGTGGTCAGAGGCTGAGGGGCAGTTCTTCCCTGAGAACCCAGAGGGGCTTTTTCTGCAAAACCATTGGGAGGTGGGCACAACGGCCCTGAGGAGTGAGGCAGGGGCCCAGAGGCACTTTAAGGAACACGTGAGCGTGGTTCTGGTTGTATAAGTGGGTATTGGTGTGCCTATGTGCTCCTGTCTCTTCCAGCAAAGAATAGAGTTCATGAGGAGAACTGATGCCCTTGAATTTGTGGAGCCAAAGGTCAGTTTACAGCTGGTTTTAGCCCTGATCCACATGTGTTCTTAAGAGCTGCTGATCAGTAGTTACAAATCAGGAAATTGCTCAAAAATCTCAGGTTCCTGATTCTCTTGAAAAATGAGAGTCTGGTAACTCAGCCCTTCTGTACCTGTAGGTGAGAGGGAACTAGGTGATAGCTGTCCTGTCCTGTCATCATCGTTGTCGTCAGCCTCCCCACCCCACCCCCCAGTGACATCACTGAGGCCCGTTGTTGCCCACTTGGACTGTTGACATTTTCGTCCCTGGCTGGCAGAGATGATTCGCATCTGTCTGCTTGTGATCTGGACTTTGACTCTTTGCCCCATTCCTTCGTCGATTGGCTCCTCCTTCACCCCATACTGACGGAGCACCTGCCCTGCCAGGCACAGTATATGGCTCTGGGGATCCAGCAAGGAACCAGGCACACATGAGCATGGCATCTGCCTGTGTCTTGAGTGTGGAACGGGGGAAGTTACAAGATTGGACTCAGGGTGCCAGTGGCAGCTGTAAACTGCTGCTACAACAAATGGAGGTTTCAGGGCCATGTGGGGTGGGGAATGGAGTGGGCTGGCACCACAGAGAGGCGGGAAGTAGCTGCTGGGGAACAGCCTGCACAGTCTCTGTACTGGAAGAAGGAGGGTGGTGTGTGTGTGTGTGTGTGTGTGTGTGTGTACTCTTGTGTATTGTGTGTATGTAAAGTATATATCGTGTGCAATGTGTAGTGTATGTAGTGTGTGTATTTTATGTAGTATGTGTATGCGGTATACATGCAGTATTGAAGTGTGTTTGTGTGGTGTGTGTCTGTTGTCTGTCTTCCTACTACTCTCTTTCCTCCTTCTCTGTGCACTAGCTAAACCACAGTCTGCCAGTGCTAGCACCCTGGGGCCCCAGTGAAGTTTGCTGGGTGGGTGGGATGGCCACACGCTCATCCAACACACTCGGACAGAATAAGCATGAGGTCTCCAAGTCCACGTGCTGTGATTTTCAGATGTTTACAGATGCTTTTGTTACAAATGGAAGGGAAGTTTACAATGGCATTATTCCTAGTAACTTGTTCATTATGCATCTTCTGGAGCAGATGAGGACAGTCAACAGTTTGGGGTCTAAGAGGGCCTCTTAGATGGGCAGTCTCTGTATTTGATCTTTCCTAGCTCCTCAGTGTGCCCTCCTCTTTCCCCAGTCAGAAATCTTTGTGGTTACAATGTTTGAAGACCTATGTTCCTCCTTCACAGCCTGCCCATTCAACACTCTTGGAGTTCCCCTTTGGCAGACACCCTGTAACAGCCCTTGATATAGGGAACCAGTGGGAACCAGGTCTTCCCAAGGTGGCAGGGCAGTGGTAATAGCAAACCAATCTCAAACACTTCCCCGGTTTCCTGTGGTGTTCAGAACGGCTTTCCCTGTTAATGCCCCAGGGCAGGGGCAGAGTTCTCCAGGCTGTACCTGCGGGCAGCTAGGGCCCAGAGAAATGTGGTTGCTTGCCTAAGATCACAGGCTTAGGAAGTGAAATGGGGAACTGGGCCCTTTCTGCCATGCACGGTACACTGTAGAGTGCCGCGGGGGGCACAGCAGTGTCTGCCCAGTTCTAATTCGCTTTCTACATTTCTTTTCTGATCTTGGGGGGAAGAAACTTCTGAAAACTACCTGTTTAATTAGGCTAGACCCAACTTGGCCTTCAAACTGCTTGAGATGTTTGTAATACTAACAATGTTAGCAATACTATACCTAGATAAGAAGCAGTACTAATGTAGATAAATGTGTTTTAAAAAAAAAGAACACAGCATCCCCAACTGTTTCCTGGTCTCCCGAGCAGCTGTTGGCAGAGGCGGTTTGAATGGGATTCCTTGTAGCCAGGAGACCCAATAGGCTTGGAAAGATGAGTCATGTATGAGCTTGCAGAAAAATCATTTCCCAAATTAGCCTGGATTGCAGCTTGCTGTCAGTGCCAGACTGGGGCTTACCTCAGTCCTGCGATGTGTTGCCTGTTGCCATGGTAAAATGACACAGTGGAAAAGAAGATGGGCCTGGTTATGGCCCCTGCCACACCCCCGGGACCCCTGCCTTGCTGTTGGGACAGGTGTTCCAGCAAGTCATCCACCTCACCCCAGAGACTGTAAGTAAATAAGAGCCCATGAAAAAGGCGTGGTGGTGCACGCCTTTAATCCCAGCACTCGGGAGGCAGAGGCAGGTGGATCTCTGAGTTCCAGGCCAGCCTGGTCTACATAGGGAGTTCCAGGCCAGCTGGGGCCACAGGGAGATCCTGTCTCAAAAAGACCAAAATAATAATAATAATAATAATAATAATAATAATAGCAGCCCCAGCCTGTGACTGATGAGGGTGTGTCACCTAGTAGGCCAGTCACCTTGGTTTCTGGTCATTTGTGTAAGATTGTCTGAAACTTGGCATGTCCTTAGGCGACTCCTTCTCTTTCTGGGTCTCTTTTTCCATCTGTGCCTAGAGGGAGTGGGACTCCGGAATTAGTTCTTCCCTGTGTGCTTTTTAAAGCACGCAGCGCCTCTTTTACACCTAAGAAGCCCACTACAGACGGCTGAGGGCTGAGTAGCGGAGCATCCGTCTAGTCTGCTCCAGAGACTGAGTTTGATCCCAGCAAAGAAGTCACAGCAGGTAGGGAAGCCACTTTAGTCAGTTCTTCTGCTCAGCTGTGGCCCTCCACCAACACAGGGTGGAGACCACTTACTGGTTGGCCTCAGCCTCCTTGCCAAAGCTGCCCCCCCACCCCCAGTGCCTTTTTTTCCCTAGCAGATAGTAAATTCCAGGGAAAAGCCCCACAAAACACGGGTAGAATGATGCTGTTTAACCCACTCAAAATCCAAAGCCCAGTTTCCTGCCTGCAAGTTAATAATAAATAATGCTTTAAATAGATCTTAGCTCCTGAGTGGTGTGCTTGTCTACCAGCCTAGGACGCAGTAGGTTTTCAGTGCATACTTACTAAAAAAATGAGTAAGGGCTGGGGTGTGACTCGGTACAATGCTTGCCTAGCGTGCACAAAGCCATGAGTTCCATTTGATCCTCAACACTGCCATTCAAAGCAAAAGACAGAAAAAAGAACTAGTAAACTTGGTTACTGTTACCACAGAATGAATTTAGTTTCTGATTTCAAGGCTTTGTTATCTTTAGTCCTTTCCTTCTTTGCTGGGGCTATACCACTGAGCCTTACTATGGCCCTGACTAACTTTAGCTGTAGCTTCCTCTAGTTTTAAGTTGCTAACTAGGCTGTTTCTTAGTGACTCAGGAGGAATACTCTGATGTCAGGTGCCCAGTGGATTGAGGGTTCTGTGTCAACCATGTACATTGATCAGTGTTTTTGTATGGTCCTCTGAAAAGCTGCAGTCAAATCCCAGCTTCTGGGAGGCTGAGGCAGAAGAATGGAGAGTTCTAGGCCAACCTGAATACATAGTGAGATTCTGCCTCAAAACATCATTAAAAAAAAGGAGATTCCCAAGCCCAGTGTGGTGACATGCCTCTGTTTCTTCAGCTTCTGGAAGGCTGAGGTAGGAGGATCTCTGGACTCTGGGAGTTTGAGACCACCTCAGGCAATATAGCGAGGTCTTGTTTAAAAGCTGGGGGTGGGGGGGCACACGACACGACTTGAGTGTGGTTCAGCAGTAGAATACATGCTTGGTTGGTATACACAAGACCCTGGGTTCAGTCATTGCAAAAGAGGAAGATCAGATTCCATGCTCTAGGCCTGGGCGAGGCAGAGCCTCCACTGGACTCTGACAAGACAGATGCTTGCTGGTCATGCACACCCTAGCCTCCATTTTAAACACTACTTGGTTTGCATGGGAGCAAGAACTCTCGGGCAGAACACATCCTTCATAGAGCAGGCATTTACACAGCAGCAGGGCTGCCAGCCCTGTGTAGCCTAGCACACGCAGTGGCGCCAGGAGCAGCGTCCCGGTACTACTTGTTCACCTTTTCAGCTTGCAGTGGAACGTTCTTTAAGAGCAGCTCCATGTCCTTTAGCTCTGCTCACTGTTGGCTGTGGGTACCTCCTGTCCTTGTAGAGCTGGCCAGAGTGGGCTTGGCTTCCCCTTCTGTTTATGTCATAGGACCTAGGTATCTTTCTTGTGAGCCGAGAGACTGTCTTGAGTGGGCGAGAAATCTTGGGTCTAAAGGCAATTCCTCTTTCTACCCTTTTCCTTCCTGACTGGGATTGGAAAGAAACATGAGCCAGAGTCTCGCCTGCTGCATCCTAAACACATTTCTGCCCCTATTGCTAGCCCATTGTGTCTGTTGGCCCCTGAAGTAATCTCTTTACTTTCTCTGCCTGCAGGAACCACAGTCATTTCACTATAAATGAAGTTTTGTATCAGAACTCTGCCCTGTTTTGAAAGCATAGAAACAGAGCTTGCTGGCCAAGAACAAGGGCCTGTTTTAGTAGTTCACTGTATAGCTTTTAAAATATGTGCTATTGGTGTGACCTGGCAGGTGTGGCTTCCAGGCACGCACTGCTCTGTTCAAAACAGCAGGATAGGGCCAGAGAGAGGTTTAGCGGGTAAAGGCCCTTATTGCCAAGTGATGACCTGAGTTCAATCCCCAGGTCCCACATGGTGGAAGGAGAGAACCAACTCCTACAAGTTGTCCTCTGACCTCCACCCTCCCACCCTATCCCCCAAATAAATGTAATAAAAATAAACCAGAGCAGGAGCGTGATGCTGCAATATCCCATGAGAAGGAGGGCATGGAATGAGAGGACAGCTGAAGCCCTATGGCCTGCTGGCGTCACATCGCCACTTTGCCGACCCAGAGCAAACAAACAAAACCCTGGTTGGAAACAGTGTGGTATTTGTTAGCTGGTTATGGATAACCCCATGGGCCTTTCTGCCTTCAAGTGCTGATTGTGAACAGATAGATGAATGATTGTGTGGGGGCCTTGGAATTGGTGCCTCTTGGCCCCTCCTTTCGTAAGTAAAAATAATAGTAGCCGCTAACCGTCCCTGGGCTCTTACCACGTGCCAGTACCAGGCTCTGCATTCCACACATGTGACTTAATCCTCGTGACAGAGCAGAGGTATCGTACTGTTCTGCAGGGAGGACTCTGAGCAACAGGCTGTTCGTGGAGATCTGGAGTAGCTAAGGTGCAGTCGTACACTGAGCGGGGCAGAGGCAGGACCGGAGCCCACAGACACGTATGCCACTTACCAAGTCTCTTAACTCTGTGGCACGGGTCGAAATGGACTTGCACATTTCCAGGCACCTCTCCACCCTTGAGGTAGCTGCTGTAGTGCCAAGGACTCCAGTGTAGCAAGGGTACTTGTGACAAAGCTGTCTGTCCCTTGCTGTCCTACCAGAGGACCCAGGCTCAGGAAAAACTGCTGGTGCCTTCCATATAACTTGGTGCAGGAAACAGCCCCACTTGAGAGGGCTTTTCTGGGAAACAAGCCTGGTACTGAGTGTGCAAGCTTTACCACTGAGCCACCCAACCCCTAAGAGGCTCTTTCTTTTCCTTCCCTCTTCCTCTCCCTCTTTCCCTTCCCTTCCTTCCTCCTCTCCTCCCTCCTCTTTCTAGCTCTCCCTGTTTTCTAGACAAGGGTTAGTTGGGTATCCTAGACTGGCAGCCTTGAACTCACTGAGTAGCCCAGGCTGACCTCAAACTCACAGCAATCCTCCTGCCTGAAGCTTCTGAGTGCCAGAATCACTGGTATTCACCTCCTCACCATGCTTTGAGGCCCTTCCTAATGCTAGCTGCAAGTCTAGTCTGCAGGGTTGGTGGCAGGGTGGACAGTTAGTTTGCCAGTTGTTTCTTTTTGTTGTTGTTTGAGGTAGAGCTAATGTAGCCCAGGCTGGTCTCAAACTTGCTATATAGCTAAGACCAGCCTTGAACTCCTGATCCTTCTACCTCCTGCTTGCACCCGCAGCCACACCTCCTTTTTTACCTAGTACTGGGGATCCAAACTCAGGTCCTCATGCTTGAGCAGAATGCTCCTCCCACTGCATCTCCCCAGCCCTGTAGATGTTTTCAGCATGACTAGATGTGGCTTGGCACTAACTGTTCCAGTGCAGGAGGTGGTGACTAACGTTTACCCAGTGGCTCCTGTGTGCTTCCGCTGCTGGGAGCTTCATCTTCAGAGATGCACTTGATTAATTAACTTCTCTTTTGTTGGGGGAAGAGGCAGGTGTTAGACCCATTTTACAGGTGGCAGGGGAGAAATTGGCTGGGCAGTACTGCAGGGAACCTGTGTCCACGGCTGGTCTGCCAAGTCACAGAGGTGGACCGGGATCAGCTCAGGCCTTCCCTGGGGCTTTCCAGCATCTCTACAGGACTGTGACCCTGGCTGCACGTCTACACAGCAGCCTCTGGTTCTCAGTTGCAGAGTGACTGGACAGAAAGCAGAAAGCAGCTTGGGAGCCACCTTCCCAGATGGCACAGTAGGAGTGGGAAGTGGCCCTGGGTTATAGTAACTCTCTCCACCCAGCACGGCAGACAGCAGCCTGCCCATGGGGAGTCATGAGGGGGCAGTACCTGTGTTGTGTGCAGGAGACTGGGTCTCACCTTTCGCACGCTCCTCTGCGGCAGAGGCAGTGTGAGCCTGAGCAGGGACTGCAAGGAGAGCCTCCCTGTGAGCCCAGGACCACACCAGGACACTGACTCAGCCTGCTCACTTGTTTGGTAGCACAAGAGTGGCTGAACGGAGCCCAGAGCTGAGGTTTTCAGTCAACACTTTGTGTGGTAGTTGTGGGGTCTTCCTTTGTCGAAGTCAGGCTTCCTCATGGTGTGAAAAGAAGAGTCAGTGCGGCAGTACCCAGGGTGGTGGTGGTACCCAGGGTGTTAGCCGAGTCCTGACAGGGAGAAGTGCTCCGTGAGCACTAGCCTTGTTCTTACCCAAGGGCCCTTCCGCCCTAAAATGGTGACATGGTAACTGAAGTTCAGACCTCATTACGCCGAGGAAAGGGAGGCTCTGCCTACCGAGAGGTTTTAGAGTCTCTCCTAGGGCTAGAATCCTGGCGTCACATGAGCTGAGTGCTCAACCACTGAGCCACACCCCGGCCCCTCTTCCCTGAGCCTTCTCTGGAGAAGCTAAGTGCCAAGGGTCCAGTCACTGAGAGCTGGTTACAGTTAGGCTAAGCCTGGGAAGATCCATGGGAGGAGGAGCTGGGTCTTCCTTCAGCTACACTCGCTGTCCCGTACCATGCTGCAGAGGGAGCGAGGAGTCCTGGCTTTGTTGTTCTTGGTCTAGAAGGCAGAAGCCCAGCACACTCTGACACCAACACCCCCAGGGTGACCCTCAGGGTTAACTAGACCATCCATGGTCAGCTCTGGAGGTGTCACGGTCACAATGTGTGGCTTCTGTTTTGTGATTGCTAGTCATTCAGGGTCTTCCTAGACAAGTACTTTACACATTATATAGAGTACGTGGCAGGGTGATCCCTACATGACTTTCCTCCCCTGGTTACCTTTCCCAGCTGGAAGAACTCAGGAATCCTGTTGTCCTGCTCTGCTTCCTCCCCGCCTTGCTTCCCCAAGTTCCCCTGCCATGTAGAAACTAGCGTGTAGACAGTGTAGACCCGGAGCTGCTGGCCCAAGCACTGTGTGTCAGCTGCCGAGAGACTGTTGCTGTTTAAGCCTTTCACTCTGTTTAATCATGTGGTCCTGGAGCTGTAGGACCTCTCACTTAATTAGCATAACCACAGTAATTTGTGCTTCTGCCTGGGCTTGTCCAGAGCGCCTTACAAATATTCTCTGAGCTCATCACAAAGCCAAAGGCCAGGATCAAAAGCATGCTTTTCTGTACAGTCTGCCCGTTTTTCTGTTCACAGGGAGCTGTCTCCTGATTACCTAAGCAAGAAAGGTTTGAGAAGCTGTTTTTATGTTTGAAGGGTAGGAACTGGGCTAGGGGCCTTCACTGCACTCCTACCCTGGGCTGCAGGGGCCAGAGGTTCCCCCCCACACACCCAATTTAGGATGAATGCTCCTACTGCTAAGGAAATGACTGGGCTGAGGCTACCACAGGACCTTTGCGAGGTGTCACCAGCAAGGCTCATAACTGAGACCTTTTCAGGCTATGCTGAGAGAACAGGTCCCACACTACTGTCCCTGTGCCCTTGGGGGCCCCCTATATGAACTGCATCTGTAAGGGTCTGATGGAACATGTGGATGGCAGATCCCTGGCACATACCTGCTCCCACCAACAATGAATCCCCCCTAGTGTATGACCAATCATTTGTGAACACTCTGGGTCTGGACTCTGAAACATCCAGGACTTAGTTTCCTAAGTCCCTGGTGAATTGTTGGGAAGCACAATTCAAACCTAGTTTAGCCTGGTCTGGGTTCAAGTGACAGTCGTAACTGCACCCCTGAGCCATAAGCAGTGAAAGACCTGTGTGGGCCAAGGGAAAGTGTGCCCTCCCAAGTGGGGACAGTTTAAAATGATGCAGTCAGCCTCTGGGGGCGAGGGTGTGTGTGTGTGTGTGACTTTTGACACAGGTAGATTGTTTAACCCCTGCCACAGGCAGGATGCCCAAGCACTTCATTCCACAGGGAGAATGGTCAAGCTTTTCTCCAACCTCAGAGACTGCTGTCTGTTGTCTGTCTGTCCCTATGGAAATGTGGCCGCATGACCTATGACTGTGAACGTTGACCTCTTTGCTCTCCATTGCCTCTGAGATTCAAGTTACTTTGTTTATCTCAGCTCATTCCTTTTTATAGCTGAGTAGTATTCCATTGTATGGGCTGAATTGGTCGTCTACGTGAGAATTTGACTTTGGTTAGCCATCTAGTCATTTCATAGGAATCGATTTTTTAAAATTCCAACTAAAACAACATTTTTTTTTAATGGACAAAAGACTAAAATAGACATTTTTAAGAAAAAAAAAACAAAACCATGTGAATGGCCAGTAAGCTCCTGAATATGCACAGTGTGACGAATCATCAGGAAAGCAAAGCAAAACCACAGCGAGATGCACCACACAAGGATGCCGCTTTCAGAGTGCTGAGCACCAGCACCAGGTGGGGAACAGGACATGGGGCCCTTGAGTTGGTGGGACTGTAAATAAAACTGTGAAAACAGCATAGTGGTTCCTCAGAGCAAGTCTGCTTATGTGGATGTGCCTGGAGAGCACTGAAAGCCAGGCCTTGAGGAGACCCGCCTTCCAGCAGCATTATTCAGTCCTCGAAAGGTAGATGTCACCAGGATGGCCTTCCAGGGTGAATAAACCAAGTGGTTTATCTACATGGAATATTAGCCTTAAAGATGGGCATTCTGATGTGCTGTAATGTGGATACACCTGAGGACATTGTGCCGGGTGAAGTAAGAGAGAGGACCGAGCGCTGTGTGGCTTCACTTTTAGGAACGCGTAGGTGGTGCAGGCCTGGAGAGGGAGGGATGCAGCTTTAGGGTTTAAAGGGGACAGTCAGTGTTACAAGCTGAAGATCCAGAAGCCATGGTGGTGGTGGCACACTGTGGATGCTCGTACTGACCTGAACACTTACAGTGGTCAGGTGGTTGGTGCTTTTATATGTTGTCTTCCGCCACAGCTTGGTGGGTTCTGCTTTTTGCTTCTTTCAAGTTAGGCAAACACTCTACCACAGAGCCATGCCCCCAGACTGACCACAGTTTAAAAACTGCTGTGGCTACAAAACATTTTCTACATAAGCATATTATCTAATCTTATACTGTATCCTTATACCATAAATTATATAAAAACAGTTCTAAAGCAGTGACATGTGATGGCTGTCTTTAGGCATCTGTAAGTGGTTAATGGGCTGCGTCTGGGCTGAGCAGGAACAACTCTGAGGAACAGTAAGCTGACAAAGCACGTCCAGGCCCCTGGGTGCTGTGCCTCCTATATTGGGCATGGCCCTTGAGGGACCTGTGTGGTCAGGAAGCTTTTAAGCCAGAGCAGATACTGAACCACTGGGTATGGATCTTGCCATGTGTCTGGGCTTCTCAGCTCTGCTTTAAGCTTCTCCAGTCCCCCAGGGATTGTCCAGCCCCTAGTTAAGAACCATTCCTGTCCTGTATCTCCCAAGTCTATCCTGAGCCAAGAGTGGCTGAGGGGAGTCTAGGGGTCCGACTTCGCAGCTGGACTCCCTGCTGGGAGCGTTGCAACCTGGTCCAAGGTGCTCAGTGCTGCCAGCCGTTAGTGAAGCCTTGGCTTCTCCGGGGCTTCCAGCCTTGGCCCTTGCTCTGATTGGCAGCACAGGTGGCCGGCACTGAGCACCTTTGGCAGGACTTCAAGCAATCAGCCACATTCCTGAGAAAGTATCACTGGCTCAAAGGAGCGATGGAGGGAGAACAATCTAGGCACAAGCAAGGCTAAGGCTTCCTCAGAAACTCCAGAAGGCAGGCCTGTTGGAGGAGCAGCACCTCTGTGCAGAGCCATCACCACCATGGTATCTCTGGCCCACGAGTATCATTAATGTGGAGTCAGACTAAGTGATGACCAGTTACTGTGCTGACATTAACACACCAAAAATGTAATATTTGATATTGATTTCCAAACTTTTCAGAGGACACAAATACTTCAGCAGATTGGATTATAAAACAACACACTTTGGGGCTGGAGAGATGGCTCAGCGGTTAAGAACACTGATTATTCTTGCAGAAGACCCGGGTTCGAATTCCAGCACCCACATGGCACTTAACAACTGTCTGTAATTCCAGTTCCAGGGGATCTGACAGCCTCTTCTGTCCTCCGCAGACATTGGACGACATGGGTGCACTTACTTACATGTAGGCATAATAGTCATACATAGAAAATAAAAATAACAAATAAAAAATTAAAAAAAAATACACACTTTGATTCTAAAGTTAAACTGCAAGGAATGTATGTATCCAGGAGTACAGCGGGATATGGTACCTCCCCCTACCGGCTTCCCAGGCACCCCCTCTGCCAGAGGAACTCGGACAGCAGCTCAAATCAGGGCAACCTGCAGCTGGATCCCAGTCCTCCCCTCCCACAAAGTTCAGTACTTTTTTGCGTGTTTGTTTTGAGGTAGGGTCTTGCTTTGTAGCCCAGGGTGGCCTTGAACTCACCCTTCTACTTCAGCTTCTCAAGCACTGGGATTACAGGTAGACACCACTGTACCCTGCTGAGATTCAGCCTTTGGCTCAAGAGTTGGGCTATGAATCTTCAGTTTATGAATGTCCCTCTGTTCTGACCTCACAGTGAAGAAAATCACCAGGAGAGCCCTGCTCTCAAGGAAGGACCCTGACAGATGGAGTGTTAGCTACTCCTGGCCTGTTCCTGCTTTCCCCACCCCTGCCTGGAGCAGATGGAAAACACTGAGGGTGTGGTCCTCTGTCACAGCGGAGCCCACACAGATTTGCATCACAGAGGGGCTGTACCAAGAAAGCTGTTCCAGAAATACGGCCGTTTCCACACAGGATTCTGTCGAGTTGGTTCTGTTTTCCCATGAACATCTGCTACTGCACACGCTCAGGGCAGGAGAGCATCAAAGTCTAGGAGGGTTGAGTTTAAGAAACGGTGACCACGAGACACAGCTAGAGTGTGTGGTGACCACAAGGCACAGCCAGAGTGTGTGGTGACCACAAGGCACAGCCAGAGTGTGTGGTGACCACAAGGCACAGCCAGAGTGTGTGCCTTCCTGGCTCTCAGGCAGTCTTAAGCTCATGTTCTTGGAGTAGACGGAGAGGATTCTAGTATTGTGTTAACTTATGTTTTTTTGTTTGTTTTTTTATTTTTTGGTCTTTTTGAGACAGGGTCTCCCTGTAGCCCTGGCTGGCCTGGAACTCACTATGTAGACCAGGCTGGCCTTGAACTCACAGAGATCCGCCTGCCTCTGCCCTGTTTTGGAGACCCTGTCTCAAAAAGACCAAAAAAAAAAAAATGTTTTTAATTACATTTATTTATTGGTATGTGTGCATGCATGTGTGAGTGTGTTTGGTGCACATATAGTGGAGGTCAGAGGACAACTTGAGGGAATCAATTCTCCTACTGTGAAGGGCCCAGGGATTTAACTCAGATCCTCAGACTTGGTGGCAAGTGGCTTTTACCCACTGAGCCATCTCACCAGCCTTCAATTTAAGTCTTAATAAAGAATATTGGGGGACTAGTGAGATGGCTCAGCAGTTAAGAGCACTTTCTGTTCTTGCAGGGTATCTGGGTTTGGTTCCCAGCACCCATATGGCTGTTAACAACTGTCCATAACTACAGTTCCAGGGGATCCAATGCCCTCTTTTGACATCTGTGGGCATTGCATAACACAGATATACTTTACGTATATGCAGGCAAGACACTCATACATGTAAAATAAAAGCAATGTCGGAAAACCAATTCCATAGGGACAGTAGTACCCTGGGTTAAACTGGGTAGAGTTTTGAAATTTTTTTCTGTCCCTATAGAAAGAGTACTGGGATAGAATTTTTGGGAGACGTTTCATTTTTCTGCCAGTGATATATTTGGAATTGAAAGGAAGTGGAAGCTTCGTGTTGGTGACAGATGGTACTATGCAGCCTATTGTGTCATCTGAGCCATCAGGACCATCGGGGCCCTGAGGACCTGCAGGGTGTCCTAGATGCCACCTCATTCCCTGTAGGTTGCTGGACTTGGGCTGAGACTAGGCTGGGAAAAGGCATACCCTGTAACCACTGTCCTATGGAGAAGGATGGGAAAGGCCTAGGGGTCTGATGTGAGCAGGGAGAAGCTGTCCCTAGAACAGCAGTCATGACAACACATGTAGATCCTCCTCCAGCAGCACTGCCAAGAGGGACCACAAGCTGCAGCCTTAAGGGTTCAGCTGACTTGTTCTCCTGGCACACAGGAACTGGGTTGGAGCCCCTGTCCAACACCAGATCAAACCCTGGTAGTGCAGAGAAGTAGCTTTTAAAACATTCAGGGAAAGGGGGGGTGGCTGGAGAGATGGCTCAGTGGCGAAGAGCATTGACTGCTCTTGCAGAGGACCTGGGTTGGTTTCCCAGCACCCACATGGCGGCTACAGACTGTCCTTAACTCCAGTTCCAGGAGTCTCTCCGAAGCCCCCTTCTGACCTCTGCGGCATTGCACAACACAGATGCGCTCACATACATGCAGGCAGTAAATACACTCATACACAGAAAATAAAAATAAATAAAATATTAAAAAAAAGAAACATTCAGGAAAAGGCATCACCCTCTGAGGAGGATCCTGGACATTAGCAAGACTGAGCAGTGTCTGCACCCGGTCACATCTGCCTCTGTAGTTCCAGAGGGAGAAGTCGGCAGCCATCTAATTAGCTCTGACAGGAAGGTTGCTGGAAGTTTCACTGCTATGAAAACACTCTTTGATGGATCTCCCACTTAATGCATATTGTGCCTTGGGATATTAGCTAATTAATTAGGATGATGTATTAGTCACCATGGTAAACAAGACATTTAAAAACTAAGCATCTAGAACCCGAAGACTGACTCAAGGTTTAAACTGTTTGAAATCACACAGCATATCGCCCTTCTTCCTGTTCAGATGGCCCGAGGAAGAGGCGTCTACCCAGCCTCTATTGCGGGATCTTCACCCTCTTGAACTTTCCACTTTGGAATGCCCTGAGATGAGACATTCCCGCTCCCTGGGCATTTTAGTTCCTCTAAACATAGCTCATCACCAAATATCTTGCCAGCCCCTTTCTTCCTGATCACCAGCTACCTGCTGAGCATCTCTGTATGGCTGAGGTCTTAGCCTGTTTTGGCTGCTGTGGAAAAATAACATAAACTCAGTATAGGTTATAAACATCTCCCATAGGCCCAGAGGCATGGAGTTCAAGACCAAAGCCCTGGCAGATTGGGAGTCTAGGTTTGGGGGCACCTTCTTGCTATGTCTTCACATAGAAGGGCCAAGAGCCTCTCATGGCCTTTTGTAGTGACATCATGCCCACACATGTGGACTTGTCCTCACCACCTGATCACCTCAGACATAGCAGATGTGTCCAGACTTCATACACCTAAATCTGAGTGCTCAGTACTCCACCTCAGCTTCCTGTCATAGCCTGTTTGTTTTTTCATTTTGAGACAAGGTCTTGCTGTGTAGCCTGGGCTGGTCTTGAACTCAGGGTCCTCCTGCCTTCGTCTCCTGAGTGCTGGACCTACAAGTGTATATCACCAGTCCTGGGGTCATCATGTCTTTGATCCCATGGCTCGGGCTCAGAAGTCTCAGAGTTATCTTTGAGCATTCTGTCATGCCCATGTCTAGACAAGTCCTCTTGAAGCTTACCAGAGTCCATCCTGGGCCAGTCACACAGGCCAGCGCAGCCTCTGTACAATTCCCTTGTAGCTGGCAGCTTGGTTCCCACTCTTAACTCACAAGTGTCCGTTCATTATTCAGCTGCTAGAGGGTGAATTGGATCCTGCCTGCATGTCCAAAGCCAGCTGACCCTGCTCTCTGCCCTTGGCCTGCCCCAGGCTCATGGCTTGCACTCTCCTGCCACTGTATGGTCCTCAGTGGTTTTCCTGGAAGTTTGTCCTGCCACCAAGCCTTTGCCCATGCTGCTCCCTCTATTATGCTCATTCCCCCCAGTTTCCGTGGGCACATCTCCTAAGAGGCCTATCAGCAGCCTAAGTGTGATGCTCACTCAGCCTTTGGCTACTCATGGGACCCCTCCCACTTTGAAACTCTGTCTCCCATTGCTAAAGTTGATCCAGGTCTAGACTTGTGAGTTCTTAGGACTGTCACTTGACATTCTTAGATGTGACTCTTGTATGGGGTGCTCTCTGACTCCTTCAGGTCATCCCAGAGGCCTTTCTGTCCCCCATCCTGCTGTTTTGCTCACACTTAATTTGCTCTTTCTCTGTGCCTTCTTCCTCATCCAGAGGTAAGTCCCTTGTACTAGCTACTTTTCTGTTGCTATGACAGACCACCATGACCAAGGCAGCTTATAGAAGGGAGAGTTCATTTGGATCCCCATTCCAGGGAGAGAGTCCATCATGTCAGGGAAGTGTGGCAGCAGGCGGTAGAGCAGGAGGCTGAGAGCTCATGTCTTCACTTGTGAACAAGCAGAGCGAGCGAACTGGAAGTGGGGTAAGGCTCTGACCTCTCAGAGCCTGCCCCAGTGTCGTGATTCTTCCAGCAGAACTACACCTCCTAGAGAGTCCATGACCTCCCCAAACAGTGCCACCAGCTGGGGACCAAGGGTTCAAATACTTGGACCTATGGGAGCCATTTCTCATCCAATCCACCACACTTCTGTGTGTCCGAGGAAGTGCTCATGGCACTGAGCTTGGTGAGTGGCTCTAGAAGTTAAGAGAGGCTCAGGGCAGGAGCCAGGTGCTGAGCTTCAGAGGTAGTGGGAGAGATGTCAACCCCAGACGGCATTGCGTCCCCAGTGGCTTCTGTCCCCATGGGACAGAGATTGTGGTGCCCTTTAAGGGTGCCATTGAGCCTTGGCAGTGGAAGTGGGAAGTGAGCCCCCCCACACACACATATACAGGCTGAATGGGGTAAGAGGGGAAGGTGGCAGAGGCAGGTGGGACCAAGCTTCAGAGGCCTCTGATGACACATGAAACTTCGTCCCAGGTGTTCCAGAAAGCTGTGGGAGTTCGAGGATTCTCTGTGTTTAGTGCTCCCCTCTGCCTTCCAATACTCCGACACCATGAAAATGCATCGGAGAAGTTACGTGTTTCTGTTTCTGTACCCCTTTTAAAGACCTCCTTCCAAAGCCAGCATGAGGGAGCATCCAGCACACCTGTAATCCTAGAGCTTGAGAGGTGGAGACAGATCAAAGCCAGCCTTGACCCATAGCGAGTTCAAGGCCAGCCAGGCTGCGTGAGAGCCTTTCTCAACAGCAAAGCAGCTTCCCTTCCCGTTCCAGGTAGAATTGAGCCCAGGTGGGCATTTCTCTTTCCTGGCCTCAGCATGTTCACAGCAGCCAGAGCTGCTTCTGTGTGGTCCCCATTGCCAAGAGGTCCCAAGGGTCTTGGAGACGAACCTGAACAACAGGCAAGTTGTCGGCCACTCACCATTCGTGCTGTTGTGTAGAGGGTACTTCTGGGTCTGCCAGGAAGCAACACAGCTGCCCCATTCGGCTCTTCCGGTGCCAAGGGAGGACTGAGCTCACAGTGGCCCACAGAACAAAGTGCCAGCCAGCTGGGAGATTACCACTCAGAGATTCAGCCATGGGTCTCAACATCCTGGGAAAACATCTTTCAGTCTGTGGACCTCATTTCCCCATTTTGTTGTTTTGACAAGCTTGGTGATTTTAACTTTTTAGAACTCTGAGATTTCATTGAAAACCATGAAATGCTCTTCCCAGAAAAATGTACACCTGGTTTGACACCTTAGGGAACCCACTCCCATCCCAGGTGAGAAACCTGTGAGGCCCCGCCCATCCTGCCCACCCTCTTCTTCACTGACACAGGACTTTTGTACACCCTACCCCTGCGTCCTGTCCTTCAGTTGTTGCCCTCCCTTGAGCTGCTGATTGGAATAGGTGACTTGCTTCCCCGGCCCGAGCTCATCTCTGAGCCAGTGGTAACCAAATGAATTTTTGTGCAAGTTGTTTGATGCGCCTTAAGCTGTGGCATTCCAAGGCTGGCCTGTGTGTGTACAGGTGTCTCTGAAGAGCTGCCTGTGACACACTCTACTCCAAGTGCCTTTGCCTGCTGTGATCTCCCACTGGGCAGGGACACCCTTCAAGGCAAGAGACCCTAAAGCAATGCCTATGGGGCCTACCTCCTGCTGCTCAGCCCCTTTGAGCATGTGTGGGACCCCACCCCAACTCCCCACCCTGGAACATTCCCACCAAGCTGGGTGTTTCCTTGTATTGTTGTATTTTTCTCTAGGAGGGAAGTGACCAACATCAGACTTTCCTCCCTACAGACACACACACAAAGCTCAGTGTCAGCTCCTGGGCACCGCCCAAGAGCCCAATGCTCTTTCTTTGGCCCTGGGTGGGAGAGTGTGCCCACACTGGCACCTCCTGCAGGGCCTTTCCCTCCAGAGCCATTTCAGTCTCAACAGCATCCTTGAGCTGAGCAGCACCCTGCAGAACCCTGACTTAGATTTCTTGTGTACCCAGCAGTCCTGGGGTATAGGAAGGGCTCACCCTAAAATGTTTCAAATTTCAGGTCACAAGATTACATTTTGGTTACATCATCTTCCGCAATCAAAATATGATTCCTATGGTGCAAATGTTTGCAAGTGAAATTTTATTTTAATTGTGTGAAGGAAATGAGTGATTGACCAGTGGGCAGCGGATCTTGTGTGATATGGGGAAAGCCCTTGGGAGTGGAGATCATTTCTCTGGCTGTGTCCAAGACTTGGTCATTTGTAGGTAATCACAACCAACACAGCAGCAGTAGCCGGTTCTTTATGAACCTGCTGTGTGTGCCAACACCTGGTGACATCTCATTCAGCTTTTAAGGTGCCTTGCGAAGTTGGTGGCTTAATTGTATTCAGTTTACATGTATGAGAAAATAAGGTTAGAAGGCCCAGTTTCTGTCCCATAGTCATACTCAGATCTTTAGACCAGGCCAACTACCCTCCAGAGTGAGCTTCTCCCACTGTCCTCTTTCCTTCTCTGGTTAGGTGAGTTTTCCTAGGCAGGTGTGGGCTGGATAGGGCTCTCTCGGAAGTTATGTAGCCTGGATCCCTGCCCCTCTGGGCAGGCTGGAGGGGAGCGCCATGTCTCCTTGAGCTCTGTTCTTCTGAGTCAGTGGTTTGGGTTTGTGGTAGCACTGTCATAGTTGATGTAGTAACTGTGAGACCCAGAGCCACAGGTGGGCCCATTGAGGTCAGCATGTACTCCTGTGTCCTTCCAAATTGTCTCGTGTTTGTCAACACATGGAAGCACACTATGCTGGCTGTAGCTCAGGCTTTTCACACTAGTGGTATTGTGTTTTGTTGGTTTGGTTTGGTTTGGTTTTTTGAGACTGGGTGTCTCTAGCCCCAGCTAACTAGAACTCACAGTGTAGCCCAGGCTGGCCCAGAACTCAGGGTATCCTACTTCAGCTTGTCAGGTGCTGTGATTGCCTGTGTGAGACATACCCAGCCAACATTTAGGTTTTGATTCGTCCTGTCTGTGTCTCTTGTTGTCTCCCTCAGACGGGAACCGGTGGCACGTCATCTTGATTGGTCAGCACAGTCACTTTGGAGGATGACTCTTGGAACACTTCTTCTGCTGGGCAATTTAGGAGGAATCCTTAAAAACAGCTCTTCTGCTCAGCCTCTTCCCCCTCCAAAGCAGTGAGCCTTTGCAGCTTTTGGAGCCAGGGTTGCCTCAGAGAAGTTGAACCACAGAGTCCTGGAGCAAAGGTCTGCTCTGAAGGAGGATTTCTTCCTTTGCCAGAATCTTCCATAGATGTACAGATTGGTACTTGGGATTCATTTGCTCATGGAAACACAGTTTCCAGTGTAGCAGCTAAGAAATGCCAGAGCTCTATACAAATTTTGTTGTTGTTGTTGTTATTATTATTATTGTTGTATATCTGTAGGGGGGGCATGCACATGTCACAGTGTATGTCTGGAGGTCAGAGGACAACTTCCACCATAGAGTCTGGGAGCGTCAGGCTTACATGGCAGGTGCATTCCCACTGAGCCATCTCACCAGCCCTGAGTTCAGTTCTATAACTGATATCTTGTTCTTTGGGTCTAGGCACTGTGAGGACCTGTCATAAGCAGGTGCCCACATTAGTGACTTTATAGACCAGGAGGGGCACTTAGGATGGGGTGACACTCCAGGCCAGGGGCGCTGCATGGTCTCAGGGAGGGAAGGTGGATGGTAGCAGTGCTTTAGCTGCTAGAGAAGGGTTCTGTGTGGCTAACCCATCCTAGGTTGGGGGAGGGGGGACTTCCCTTTCCTTACTGCGCCTTTCTGCCCATCTCTGCATTAGTGTTGCCACGCACACGGTAGGTCAGACTTTTGCCCGCTTGGCAGCTTCACAAGCTGTTTGCCAAGTGTTGATAAATTAAAACTTTCTCTTATGTGAGGGCTTGAGAGATGACTCAATGGTTAAGAGCACTGACTGCTCTTGCAGAGGACCAGGATTCGATTCCCAGCACCCACATGGCGGTTAACAACTGTCCATAACCCCAGTTCCAAGGAATCCGATGCCTTCTTCTGACCTAAATAGGCATTGTGCAACATGGATGTATTTATATTCATGCAGGCAATACACTCATACACACAAAATAAAACAAAAGTAAATAAAATGTTAAGCAAAAATTCTCTCTTAAGTGAAAGATATAAAATGCAGGTACCTAACCAGAGTGTCTTTGATCAGCTGTGATTTTGAACATATATCAAACTGAGCATAATTAGAAGAAACGAGGTCAGGTGTCATATCTATAGTTGAAACTTCCTTGTGGAAAAGTGTATGGGTGTTTAATGGGAAAGAGCCGAAAGAAGTCTTTTCATGGCTTATAAAGAGGTTGGAGGGTGGTCACTGGGGTGAAGCTGCACTTGAATCTTGACCCTCTGCCAGCTTCACTGGACCCTCAGGTCTGTCCAGTATGTGACTGCACTGTGGCTAGGGTGGAGGGCTCCAAGGTGCAGAGGGAAGCAGGCACCCTCCTGCTTCTGCTCTGTCCTCCCACATCCTTGGAGATAGCAAATGAATATATAATTGCCTTGCCAAGGTTAGAGGCTTAGACTCTGATTTTGTATAATGATTTCTGCACTGACAGAGGATAGTGCAGCACCCTAGGATCTTGTAGAGGTGTGGCTTTGGCTTCATCTGTCCTGCAGAAATTAGTGAGGTCCTTTCTCTTCCTTCAGGACTGGCTGGAACAACACCAGAGCTGTAACTGGGCTAACGTTAAGGTTCGCTTTGGTTCTGAGTTCTGCTTTTGGTTGCTGTCTCCAGACTGCTTCAGTTTGCCTCTGTATCATGCCCCTGGCCCCACAGGATACCTTCTCTATGTGTTGTTGGCTGAGCCTCAGCCAGGAGTCTACCCCTGACCCATCATAGCTTCAGAGTCCAAGGCTATGAAACGATGGTGAAAAATGGTACCGAGGGCTTCCTAAGCCTGGGCAGCCTGTCGCGTTCCTCCTCAGCACAGGCCTCTGATCCTCTTGACAACAAGGAGCTGGGCTGCCAATGTGTCCACTTATCAGGTGAGAAAACTGAGGCTGCTGGGCTCGTGAGAAGCCTGTGGCGGAGCTAGGTTGGAGCTCAGGTGACTGGGTCCAGAGCTGACATTCTCACTTTACGCTCGGGATTCCTTCGCAACCTGGGGTACTGGAATAAATTAGATTTATATTCACCTTGGCCCTTTCTTTCCTTTTCCCAGACTTTATGTATGACTTCATACCCTAGTTTTCTTCTAGCAAATCAGGTGGTGTAACATTCCCAGCAAAACTGTCCGTCAAATGGAGTGGAGGTTTAGAACTGGAAGCTGCAAGCTCTTAGGTGTGTCGGCGCTGTATTATCTTTGGGAACAAAGGTGTGGCTTGCATCTGGGTTTTCTGCTTTCCTCTTGGAGATACAGTATTAATGGGATCAGTCTGTTTCCTCCAGCCATCATCATGGGGTGCATACAGGGCCGAGAACAAGACCCTAAATAGAAGGTGTGACGTGGGTCTGTGAGAGGTTTCTCACTGCACATCCCAGCATTAACCCATTGTGACTTTTGTTTTCTGGAAAACTGGGAGAGCTGCAGTGAGTGTCAGGAGTGCAGCCCACTCCCAGGGCTGCTTCTGTGCCAGTGATGTCAAAGGAGGCCCAAGGAAAGAGCTGCTTAATACAGTGGATTACTGCAACCCCCAGTAGGGCGGTCCCAGCTCTTTCTTCTGGTTTCCTCTCCAGCACCACCAAAGAGTTTGAAAAGCAGGAGGCAGAGAACTTTCAGAGCAGACAGAATTCCTGCAGTTTCCTCTGCAGGATGTGCCAGCCCTCTTGGGCCTCCACTGCTGCCCATCTGCAGGGGGTTTGGGTTATCCCAGAGATGAATCCCTGTTTGGCCAGTGACTCAGTTTTTACTTGCCATTCAGAGAAGGCACCTGGGCTTGGAAAGGCGCTTGTGGCCCTCTGACTTTAGGATGGGCAGTGCTGTTGGAAAACAGAAGCCCCTGAGACAAAGCCACCTGTGCCCCTGGAGACAAGGTAAGAAAGCTCTGGGCTTGTTTCATAGGCATCAAGGGGGCAGCCTTGTCTTGGGGACACCTAGCCCAGCTGAATTAGCTGGGGAGCCACCTTCCAGATCAGAGAGTGCTTGTACTCAGTGTGGTTTAATGAATGTTAACGGCAGTTTTAAGGAACAAAGCATGCCTCGTCGTAATGTCTGGTGTGTCTGGGAATCGAATTCCACTTAGGATGCTCTGTTTAGTGCTACACGTGTCTGTTTGTTGACATGTTTCAACTTTAAGACCTAATTCAAGTCAAAGATTTGATATCCAGGAGTTGGAGTCTTTTATGGTATTTTTGGTGCAGAGAATGTTGGTAAGAACTTTTAAAGCTGGGCATGGTGGCACACATCTTTAGTCCAGGCAGATCTCTGCAAGATTGAGGCTATCCTAGTCTACATAGAGAATTCCAGGCCAGCTGGGGCTACAGGGAGACCATGTTTCAAAACAGTCAAGCAAACAAAAACAAAACAAAACAAAACAAAAAACAACAACCCTTCTAAACACATAGGACCTCTCTTCCAAAGAGTTCAGAGTACCTTCTGTGCAAAAAAGATCTGTTCACATATTCTCAGCCCCACAGTATGAGCCGCAGCCTCTCTCCACACCTATTCCGACTCTCAGGGATTGCTGGGTCTGCTCTGTGGGGAGGAAGCACGGAGTCCAGGGTAATGTCACAGTGCATCAGGGCAGCACATGACATTCAGCAGTGACCCAGGGCAGTTTAGTCCCAGATGCCTTCCTCGCTAGTGCTGAACCACTAGGCCAGCCACTGGCGGGCATGCCAGAGCTGGCACCTGCAGGACTTCACCAGGTCTTTCCATTGTTGCTTTTCAGACAGGATCTCACTATGTAGCCCGTAGTGGTCTTGAATTTGCTATGTAGTCAGGTTGGCCTGGCTCAGTTCTCCAGGTCTTGCCTCACATTAGCATTTGATCTGTGGTACCTGGTTCCTTCACGACTGTGTGGATGGTGTGTGTTTACGAAATGAAAAGGAACCTGGAAGGAAATGCCTGCAAATGCTAATAGTAATGGCTGGGGTCAAATTACAGAAAAAAATAATCGTTTCTCTTAAAAGGGAAAATGGGGGGGTGTTGGTTTTCTGACAGGTTCCGGCCTTCTGACCCCTAGTCATCTCTCTCTTCCTTGGAAGGCGTCTGCTTAGTGCGCCTCCATTGGGTTCTGGTTTAACAAGACTGAGGATAGTTGGATGAAATTGAATACAAAGTGGATAGGCGCTTATAATGGGAACTGTCTTTCTTTCCTTTCTTTCCCTGGTTCTGGGTATTGAACTGGATGCCTGGAGCTTGCTAAGCAAGCTCTGCTTCTGAGCTGCACCCCTAACCTAACCCTTGTCCTTTTCTTGGTACTGAGGCATATGGGAGAGTCCCCTTGGTTTGGGATAGTCAAGCTGAAGTGTCTGGAATTGAAGAGTTGCTCTGACTATAATCATCTTAACGTGGTTCAGCAAAATAACATGTGTGAGAGTGAGTGAGGGCTTCCAGACAAGCAAAGCAGGGTAGGGTGCACAAGCGTACTGATATCCTTACCAGTCCTGGCGACGGAACCCAGAGCCTCAGTCATACTTTACCACTGAGCTACATCCTCAGCCCTCTCCAGTGTATTTCACACATTTAAAATAAAAGCAAGCACTGACTTGCTCAGCTTAACGTGTTCAGTTTTCATTGGAAACATCTGGGTTTACAGACCATATCACAGAAGCATTCAGGTGTTCTTTGGTTAGTTGTACTCAGTAACTGAGCAGCACCAGGTCTGATCGTCGGGCCTTCAAGAATGGCCAATTGTGGGATGGAGAGCGGGGCAGCTGTGACCCGTGATTTCTATCGCACTTTGGCGCATAGAGTTGATTTATCCAGGATAGACCATGGGCCCAAGTGTGTTTTCCCAATCTAAAGCCCATCAGGTCCTAACTTACTGCTTTTCCAGTCCTTCAGTGAGGTGGAGAAATCCTGGTGGGTAGGTGGGGGTTCCACTTAGGGTCTCTTTGAGGCAGTAGGGAACAGGCAGAGGAATGGAAAACCCAGTGTTGGCATCTGCATCAGCAGCCAGGACAGCCCAAGCAGCTTCTGACTCCCTGTCTGACTCCCTCCCTAAGTTGGCTGGTGCTCCAAGTAGTCATCTCTAATCAGAATCAAGGATGGTGTGTGAGAGTCAAACCTTGATGTGTTCTGAAGACCAGTTGAAAAGAAACCACATCTGCCTTCAGACCAGTTTGTTTCCATGTGTAGATTGGGAAGTTGGAAAATTGAAGTGGTTGGATGGCAGTGAGTGTCCTGGCTCTCAGCACCTGTGTCTTTTGCCTTGCAGAGTCTTCCATGCCTCTGAAAGACATTTCTTTAATGGTCTATGACAGTACAGGACATGCATTCAACAAGGGACCAGCATCATACTATCTGGCTTACTGACTTTTGATTTTGTTTTTTAATAGCTCTCAGGACTCAAAATATAAGAAAAAATGTTGTGGGCCAGTGAGATGTCTCAGCAGGTAAAAGCACTTGCTGTGCAAGTAAGGAGGCCTGAGTTCAGTCCATGGAGCCCATGGTAGAAGGATAGCCTATTCCAGAAGGTTGTCCTCTGACCACATACTCAGTGACATGCCTGTGCCCACACTCACACACACACTAATAGTAAATAAAAAGAAAACTTAGGGGAAAAAGGTCGTGTTGGGATTAAGGTACATGTCACCGTGCCCAGCTCTCACCGTGGGTGCTAGGGATCCAGACTTCACCTGCTAAGTCGTCTCCCAAGCCCCAGAAAAATGTTTCCATTTTCTGCAGCGATAGCTGCTTTCCATGACTGAGCAGTTCCACTCACTTGCCCTGTCCTGCCGAGTCTACCAGACTCTGTCCCCCTTTGGCCTGCAGTGCCTGCTCCAAATAACTGACGTTCCCGGTGCGCCCTCTTCCATCTTTTCCTGTTTGCCACCTGAGGGCTGCCAGACTGGTCTGTTGTTCTGTCCGGGCTCTTCCCAGGCCCTTGTGCCCTAGAGTACTGCTGGCCTGCAGTATTACACAGGTAATAACCGTGGGTAGGTCTAGGAAGGGCAGAGCTGGTAGCTCTTGGTGCATAGTGGGTACACAGTAAGTGGTAGCCCCCAGGGCCAGCTGTGGCACTGTGGGTCTTGGAAATGGCTTGGAGGAGTGAAAGTAGGTACTTGCCTCTCCCCCTGGAGCAGTTCTGAAGTTATAGTCAATTTACTGATGCTTCTTCACATGGAGAAAGGCTATTATACAAAAGGCCTTCCTACAGAGTCTGCCTTTGGTTGTTGATTCAGTGACCCAGGCTCCTAGGGAAACTTAGAAACTTAAGAGCTAAATGGAACTTCTCAGGAGTAGGCTGATGATCCTGCCCTCCCAGAAGGCAGGAAGCAGGCTTTCTCTTCTCTCAAGGGAAGATTGCTTACAGTACTCATTTTGGCTCTAGGAAGTCTAACACAGGGGTTTTTCTTAGGAATTAAAAAATGCAGCAGCAGTTGCGCATGAATTGTTACCTCCTTCAGAAATCCTGGTAGCCTGGGGCCACACCAGCCTGGTAAATGGAAAAGGTAGTGATTTCCATGTTTGTACACGGTGTGGGCGGCAGCCAGTGAAGTTAACACCCTCTGAGGAAAGGCTGACTGAAAAGGCCCAGCTCACAGCCCAGCTAAGGTGGACTTGGCTCTGCTGGGAAGGAGCCTGTGGCTGGGGGTGAAGCTCTACCTCAGCACAGGACCGGCAGACACAGGGATGTGGACTGCAGCCAGCAGAGGTGTTTAAACCTGCCTGTGCATGCTAGGCAGTGAAGACACATCTGGGACAGCTAGATGCCCACGTGCTAGATTGTAAACGCTCATCCAGAGCACAGAGGGCCCAAGTATGACTCTGACCGTAGGCCCACCTTCACGTTTGCAGGCCTGTTTCTTGATGTCCAAGTGAGGTTAATGGAGGAGTCCACTTGTAAAGAGTTAGCATGCAGTAGCACTGAATGAATATTTACTGCTTCCAGGTAGAGCTTGCGATCGCACAGAATCCTGCGTTTACTGGGTCCCCAGTTGTGATGTGCTTGCTGTGTGTTGTGCAAGCACTCTACCACTGCGCTACATCCCCAGTTGTGATGTTATATTATCAAAGAAAAATAGGGGTGGTGTGTAAAATACAGAGAAGAAAATGCATGTTCAGTTCTTAAAGGACCTAGAACCTCATGAGAGGACGAAGCACTCACTGGTGCTGTTGTTTTCCACAGTCCCTCCCCGACAGATACACATGCCACATGCACGCACATGTGTTTTCACAGAGTCATAAGCAGGTACGTGTTATTTTCCCCTTTAATTTCAGGCTTCCATGTGGCCTCACAGCTCCTGTGAAGACTGTGGCATGCTATTATGTTAATGTTCCACAACTCTCTAAACCCTTCGGCTACTGCAGGTAGGGCAGCATCACAGAGCTCCAGTGCCATGGCCGGGTGATTCTGTTGGATAGTCTGCTTGGTATAAGTTCCCAGTATCAAGTTCCCAAGCCATGAACATAGGCTTAGCTTTAAGGGTCTCACCACGTTGTTTTCCAAAAAGAGATGTCTGTTAATATTCTCATGAGTGGTTCATAAATCTACCGGTTAGTCACAAGCACTTCAGCAGCCAGTGTTACATCAGTGTTGAAATTGTTCTTAGGAAATTTCAACTGTGCTTGCTAGTGTCTTAGTGATGGGCTATCTGATGACATAGGGCTCAGGGGAAGAACATGAGAAGTCAGGGGCCATAATCAGTATGAAGCATCCATTTGGTTATAAAATCTGATTTCCCGCAGTTTTTTGCTTTACTGGACTATATTCAAGTACCAAGTTTCGCTGAAAGAGGCTTGAGGCTTCATTTCAGGACACCCACCTACTGCTACTTCTTTTTACCTTCTGCTTCCCAGAGAGTAATAAAATAAATGAAATTAATTTCCTCACGTGAGCCATGCAGCATGATCCCAGCGTGTACTACGTTCTTGGTGTAAGGCTGGGGTGATGGACCAAGAGGCATCTAAATGAGGATCAAAGCCATATATGTTGTTGTAAATGTTGTAAGTAGGTTGCGGGAGGAGCTCTAAAAACAGATTATCTAGCATGCTTTTGAAAGCGCAGATGTCTTGGGCTAGAAGGCTCAAAACTCTTCTAAACTGGTCCTCTAACTTCAACAGCGGAGGAGCTGAGGCTAAAAGTAAAGTCCAAGTCGTCGTCGTCATCGTCCTCCTCCTCCTCCTCCGCCTCCTCCTCCTCCTCCTCCTCCTCCTCTCCCCCATCCCCTTCCCCTCTCCTCCTCTTGTATCTTCTGTTGGAGCAATGCAGAAACAGCACCAGAGTAACAGACTGATAGGAAATGGCACATGGCACATCTCACAGCTCATATTTTACATGTAGAGTATAATGTGTCAGTGCAGTGTCTAGAGGATAGAGTATGTAGCACCTGTCACACATGCCACAGGTCATATGGTACAGTAGCATGTGCACCAGTGGCACTGTGACTGCCAGGATGTAATGTTAGGTAATGTTGGTGGTGTCCAGTGTGCCAGGCAAGGTGCTAAAAGACTTGCATGCACTGTGGCTTCTGTTTGTATATGGTTGACATGACCAAACCTTCCATAAATTGTGTTTTGTTGTTTTTTTTTAATTAAGTAAGAGACCAGCTGTGGGAAATGGGAACCATAAGTGTGAAGGAATTTTTCTCATGAGAAGTGTGGGGTGTTGTTTTGGGTGTGGGTAAGAAAAGGGAAGGAAACTTGGCTCTGTCATCAGATAGCTCCAAATTTAGAACAATGTCTATCCCCAGCCACTGGCTCTAGGATGTGCCTTACCCTGGGAACATGCACCAAATACATTTCCAGGTTTGGCTATTTCTTTTCCAGCTGTCAAGAGGGTGTCAGAGTTATTTAAGATAATGGCAGTGGCCAGCAACCACTTGAAATCTCTTTACCTTTTGAATTACTTTTCAGGAATTGCTTGTAAGACCTTGGTCTTAGAAGTCACTTTATGTTGAATATGAGGGTGACTCTTTCAGGGGACCTTTTGAGGTCTTCTAAGTCTATAGACTACAACTCAGAAGTTTGCTGTATAGTTTGTCTGTATGAAGAGTCTGTAAACTTAAAGGGCCAGCTGATAGATATTTTAGAAGAAACAAAATCAAGACAATTATGTAGATGTTTATATAACCATCTAAAAATATAAAAACCATTCTCTGGTTTCAGGTCAATAAGGAGCCTGCACAAAAGTAAGTGGTAGGATTTTGGGTTACAGGCAGTTTGCCAACCCCTGACCGCCAGGGTCTTTTAGTTTGGGTGTTCTTGGTAGTTATTGCTACTCTGGGAGTCAGCAACATGCCCCTCATCCACACAGAAGGTTGAAGAATCTTCCAGTTTCCAGGTTAGAGGAAGACCTCAGTGTCAGCCTGTAGTACCTCACTTTGTGACTAGGATTGGGCTGAGCCCTCTACTGTTCAGCTGGCCACACACATCCAAGCCTTCATCTGTCAGAGAAGGGAGAGAAGGTTCTGGAAGACCTGAAGCAGACTAGAAACTTCTGGTGTTTTCATCTTACCATTAAATGGGCTGGAACTATCCAAGTATGATGACGTCATCCTCCCTGCCAAATAGATTCTAGCCAAAGGCCAATAAAATATTTTCAGTGGGGAAAAAATCAGTTTCATTATTCCCCTTTGTAGATTGATGGGTGTCCATTGAATGTGACACACAGGCACTGTTCTAGACTCAGGGAATAACAAATGAACACGTAAGTCACTGCTGCCCCCTGGAGTCTACAGTGTGTAAGTGAACGAGTAAAAGAGTGTCTTGTTTGGCAGGTATCCTGTACAGATGGCAGGGAAGGCCATAGGACATCCAGTGCTTTACACAGGAGGGAGAGGGTAGGTGCCCAACATCAGGGAACCCACATGTTGTAGATATCCTTGCCAGAGTCCTCTAGAAGGAACAACCTGAGGGCCTGAGGTGGGAGCCCAGGAGGCAAGCAAGACTGGAAGGTTAGCGGCAGATGAGGCCATGGAGGTGACCACAGGGACAGTGGGAGATGTGGAGAGTTTAGACGGGGCTTGGGATGGGGAGGCAGCAAGGATGACTCCAGGGCTTCTGGCCCGAATATCTGCATGGCTGATTCAGAAAGCTGAAGAGGCCAGTGAGCAGAGGGGCTGGCGGGAGCTGTACTGAGGCTGAGATGTCTGTGAGCAATCTCTGGAGGTGGCCATTAGTCATTGAGTATAATGATACAGGGTCAGGGACTAGGGCAAGGGCTTAGTGGGTAAGATCGCTTGCTGTGTAAGCATGAGACCTGATTTCATATCTCAAGCAACCATGTAAGAAGCCAGGTGTGGCTGTGCTCACACCTGTCACCCCGTCCCTGTGGAAGACAGAGACAGGAGTATCACCAGGACTTGCTGGCTGCCAGCCTAGCTCCAGGCTCATGGAGAGACCTAGTCTCAAGGGACTAG
Organism: Nannospalax galili; assembly: GCF_000622305.1. Lineage (NCBI taxonomy): Eukaryota > Metazoa > Chordata > Mammalia > Rodentia > Spalacidae > Nannospalax > Nannospalax galili. The sequence goes on from NW_008347322.1 coordinate 3,090,489, forward strand.
AATAAGGTAGAGCATGATAGAGCTGGGCACCTGACCTTCTCTGACCTCCACATGCACATACATGAGTGTACATATATGCACATACACCACACACACACACACACATCAAAAATAATGTGTAGTTCAGAAAAGCTGTCAGCATTTTGAGAGTTATCATAAAGATAGCATTGATCCTCAGGCTGGGTCCTGGGAAGTGAGATGGAGAAGATGGGGGCCCAGACCACAGCCCTGGGAGTTCAAGGGATAGAAGGGACAGGAGAGACAAGATGATGCCTACAAAGGCTTCCTAGGAAGCAAGGAGGGAAGTTGGAAGGCAGACAGGAGTGTCCCGGAAGCCAAGTGTAGAAAGTGCTGTGCGGAGGGAGAGGGTGCCAAGCTGACAGGCCATGCTGACTTGGGTCCCATCGCTTGAGGACTGAGACCTGATCATGAGACTCAGTGCCTTGGCAGTCACTGAAGCCTTGTCAGGCAGTGGAATCTGAGGTGGGAGAGAGTGAAAGGGAACCACAGTGAGAAGGTAGCCACTAGGAGCATGGGCAGTTCTTCCAGAAGCTTCGCTGCACTGAGCAAAGACAGGAGGTGGCAGTGACTGAGGGTAGGATGGCCCAGGGAAAGTTCTTCTAAAGAGGGAGGTAATGGTGTGGCAGTGCAGAGCCCTCGGTAAAGGAGCCCTGGATGATGAAGAGAATTGCTGAATGAGAGGTGGTGTTGGTAGCTCGGCCACCCTGCAGACCACTCCAGCAGTCAGCTCTGCCTGACAGTCACCCCAAATCACTCAGCTGAAACTACAGTGTTTTAATCAGCCTCTGCCATTGGCACTTGAAGCTGGGCTGCTGGGCTTGTGTGCAGGCAGCTGTGGGGAGGACTCCCTCTGCCCCTCCAGTCAGTTACCTGGTTTAGGGAGGGGGGATGCACAGAGAGAAGGGAGCAACCCCTGGCTGTTGATGGAAGGTTCTAAAACGCCTTGCCTGCCGAGATGTGTGGGTGCAAGGATGGGAGTCCTTTGGGCCACTTTTCTGGTCTGCCACTGTTCCCTGGGGATTGTGCTGCTGTGTTAGCCTTACTAGAGCTCTGTGGTCACAGAGTTAGCCCATGACTCAGACAAGAACATGGTCCCCAAGCTTGATGACAGGCTAGTGGGTGGCTAGTTAGGACCCACAGAATCCTCTGGTATCAGAATCCCTTTTGTCTCTGCTCTGCCTTCCAGTTGTGTCTGTTCCTGAGGGCAGACCGAAGGGGTGCCCCTCTCCTTAGGGCAGGCGAACCATGTTTTGGTAAGCAATGGTTACCTCATCACCTGGATGGATCTGGAGCACGTATTATCTTGCTGTGGCTTGCTTGTTTACTGCATGAAATTGGACAACTGCATTTATTAGAATCCTATCGCGATCACCACGGAGTATATAATTAGGGCTTTTATTCCTGTCTCTGCTCTCAGCTATCCCTTCACTTTTCCAGGGTCAGCTGGATTCTTCCATTCCAGTAGCTACACATGGTCCCCTTCAGCTCCCTTGCCTACAGGCCTTCTGACTCCCCTTAACCTGCCTTATCCTTACATCCTTCTTTCTGCCCCTGGCATGGGCACACTGTGCTTCTAGTCTAGGATTAACTGTCTCTGCTCAGGTCCTCCTCTGGAACCTGTTGTAGTTGACCTCTGTCTCCTCAGCTCACAGGGCTTCAAGTTTTCCAAGAGCTGAATCCAATATCTACACTGGCATCAGGGATCTTTGGCTTCATCCCTTTGTGGATATCCTCAGACAAGTCATTTCCCCTTAGGTTCCTGAATCAGAGAAGAGTATGCTGGTCTGTGTCAAGGGCCACCCAGGGACGGTGAGGGCTGTGTGCTCACTGAAGCGCCAGCCTGGGGCTGTTCTCCAGAGATGGCTATGCTGTGCCTGCATTCTGACCTCTGCCTCTCACAGCCCCTTGGTTTGGGTTTCCCCTCACCCCTTTCCGTCAGAACATTGGTGCTTAGAGCAGCAACTCGTCCCATCAGGAAAGCAGCAGGGACTGGGGCCGGGGGGCAGGACTGGGAAGAGCTGGCTCTGCAGTCTTGGAGATGACATTTGATTGCAAAGGAGAGACCCTGAACAAACATGCTAACGCTCTCTTTGGGCAGAGGGAGCATATCACTAAGTTCAGCCAGGCTCACAGGACCCTCAAACCTTGTCTGTTTAGGGAACTAGAGAGTCCCTGAGTAGGGACCCAGCCAGCTGGTGGCTAGAAGTGGAGATGTGCCTTTGCTGGAGGAGGTCTTGGGGTAGGCACTCAGGATGCTGCTCCAGCTTGTCCTGCTCTGCACGGGCCTGCCCTGCTCTGCCCTGTCCTACACTAGCCTACCCTGCTCCAGCCTGAGCCAGCTGGTGCTGGGACTAAGAGGTGGTCTTTCTTTTTTAGGTCTTTTCAGTGAGAGTAAGAGGTCTCTTCCTACTTACTTATCGTCGAACCTTGGAGATCACTTAACTCTGTCAGCCTTGCTTTGTGCATCTGTAGGATGAAGCCGCCTACACCCCTCTCAACTCTCCCACCCCGTCCTCCCCCAGGAGTATGAAGGAGTATGTGAATAAATGCTTGTCACTGCTCAGCCTGGGACCACCTGGGATTGTGGCTATCATGTAGGATTCACATTGAAAATTTTTTATTACATCTTATTTATTTTGTGGTGGGAGTTGGAGGATCATGTCATGGCGCATGTGTGTGAAAGTCAGAGGACAACTTCCTGGAGTTGGGTCTCTCATTCCACCATGTGGGTCCTGGAGATTGAATTCAGGTTGTCAAGCTTGCCACAAGCACCTTCACCTGCTGAGCCACCTCACCAGCCCTAGGCTCCCCATAGTGTCCTGTGTTGTTAGTCACTGGTGAGAGTCTTTCCCATTACTCCTTCTGAGACCTGGCTTTGTGTTTCTTACTGTTCCCTTCCCTTGGTTTATATTTATCAGGCACTCACTTAAGGGTACAAAACCATTGCTTATTTCTCTTCTGCCAGGTTATGACACGCTGTATATTTCTGGGTGGCCCCCGTTACAATTTTCCAAGCTATAGTTTGTAGCACACCTATCTGCAGCTGCTTGCTTAGGATTTGGCTCTCGATTGTTGCATAAGGGAACATCATGGCATGCAGTTCCCCTGGAAAAGTCTGGAGTCATCTGTAACATACAGGTTCACATCAGAGCGTCTGGCAGAATCATCTGTAATGTACAGTTCACATCTGTCACATAGACGTCTTTATGTAAAAACCTAACAGGTGTGGTGGTGCACACCCGTCATCTCAGTACCCAGGAGGAAGAGGCAGAAGAATCATAAGCTGGAAGCTGGCTTGGGCTATGTAAAAACCTTTTGTTAGATGACCCCTTCAGAACACTCATTGATCTACATGCGCTGACCAGCACCACAGTGGCTCTGCACTCTGCCCCTGGTAGTTACAGCCAGGGTTGGTCCCCTGCCATGCTGGATCATGCTTGGTTCCTGTGGCGGTGGAATCTTGTGAGTGGCTCTGGCTCCTGCTTCCCGTCTCTCTGGGTACTGTGTTCTGGGGGAGAGCTTCCCTGAGTCCTGGGGATCTGAGGCTTCCTGTCAATCACACGTGGATGAGCTGAGCTACTGCTCCTGCCCCCTCCACCCTAGCCTCTGGTGACTATGGCTTCCTGGGAGCCCCAGCCAGGGCCACCGAGCCAGAGCCGCTGGCTGACCTAAAGGAAACCCTCCTACCTCTGAGGCTGCTAGAGAATCCTCAGCAGTGAAAGACGGACAGCGAGGGGATCCAGACAGTGACTGCTGTCCCAGGAAGTGCTGCTGCTGCTGCTGCTGCTGACGGATGTGAGCTGTCTGTGCTAGTGTATGGTATCAGGTCTGCTATGGGTGGGGTGTGGTGGGAGGACGGGCAGTTTACCAAGGGTCGGGTGCAGCTCTCTTTCACTTCATCTCCTCAGCCAGCCTGTCAAGGTCAGAATCTGGGATCCAAGGTCTAGCTTGCTGGAACTTGCTCCCAACCCTTTCTGAGATTTGCCGATGGCATCATGGCACTCAGGTGTGATGTAGCTGTGCACTTGCCATCTGTGATCCACAGAGGCCCTGTGCTAGTGCCGATCACTCCAGATGGCCTTGTTCTTCAACCATTCTGCCCAGAGGACCGTCCATCCTCACTGGCTCATCCCTGGGCAGGTAGCCATTGACCTAGGTAACAATGCCTGCTTTGGGAAGATGGCCTGGGTCAGTCGGTTCTAGGTCAGGAGTTTGAACCAGTGCTTAAGAGAGGCATTGTGGCCCTAGGTGGGCCTCTGAGCTAAAGACGACCACGGAGGGGGCCGGGGGAGAGCCAGGCAGCCTGGAGGTGCTCTAAGTACAGACGGGTCATTGACAAGAGGAGGGTGTGTTCACGTAACAAACATTGGCTGAGGACCTGCTGCTGCACACCAGGCGTAGCTCTCAGAACACTTGTAGAATAGCAAGCTAGACAGTAAGTGGCAGCCATCAGTGAGTTACATCGGAGATGTGGAAGAGGTGGTAAGTGGGCATCAGGAGTCCAGGTCAAGGGTGAGGGCTGCAGGGTTAAATAAGGCAATGGAGGCCTCACTGAGAAGGCACGGTCTGTGTAGTCTTAGATTCCAGGCAGGGGGATCCAAGAGGTGTTTTGAGGAGTGATAGCGAGGTGGGTGTGATGGGAATCGAGCAGGCAAGGTCTCATCAGTCTTGAGAACATTTATTGTGAGACAGGATAGTGCTACAGTTTTGAGCAACAGAGATATGAAATAATCTTCCCTTTTTTTTCAGTGCTAGGGATGGAGCACAGGACCTTACAAATGCTGGTCAAGTGTCCTATCAACAAGCCATGTCCCAACTTTAACATTTTAAGAGGAATACTCTCATGTTGAGTGCAGTGGGGCCAGGGCCACAGAGGCCCTTAGGAAGCTGTTGCTGTAGTGTAGGGTAAAAAGAGGTGTAAGGAATGGTTATATCTAATGCCTTGGACAGTAGAACCAACTGCATTTCCTGATGGATAGGATGTGGGCTTGGGGGATGTACCAGGGGTGACTCCAAGCCTCCTAATCTCCACACTATTACTCAGGTGGGGAAGGCTGCTGGAAAGCAGGTCATGGGGGAGACCAAAATGTCACCTTGGTCCTGATAGTTGCAAGTGCCTATAAGATGTCCCATAGGTATGCTGATAGACAGATACATGGGATTTGGGCCAGAGATGTGATCTGGGGCATCTTGGCATAGAACATATTAAAGTCATAGAGTGGATGAACTATGGAGGCTGAATCTGCAGCGTAGGCAGAGCCTAGTGCAGAGGGAATCAGCGATGGACAGGCACTGGTTTATTACCTCAGCTCGGCTTCCCCCTCACCCTTCCTGCCGTCTGGTGGGTACTTCTTGGTTCTTTTTTTTTTTTTTTTTTTTTTTTTAGGGTGATATGGGATTTGGGTACTGATTAGCTGAACGTGATTAGTTGAATTCAACATTATGTAGAAACTTAAAGAGTACTCCTAACTTCTAGTCCTTTCAGAATTCTTAAACAAGATGAGTGAAATTGATAAATGAATTCAAAATATGTTAGAGCTACATTGTGTATTTAGATTACACCTGTAGCCACAGCTGGCCCCGAACTTTCTATGTAGTCCAGGCTCACCTCCATCTCACAGAGGTCCGCCTGTGTCTGCCTACTGAGTGCTGGGATGAAAGGTGTGGACCACCATGCCTGGCCTCTCCTTGGTTCTTAGAGACTCCTTACATTCTTATTTTCAGCCTTTCTTTTCCCCTGAGTAAGGAGCCTTGGGTTTCCATTTCTTGCTACCTAGAGCCATGGCTAAAGGATGACATCCCCCGACTCCCAGCTCCTTGCAGGGATTTTGTTGCTTGCTCCAGGTCATGCTGAGTGACCTACCGGGGACTGGTTCTACCTCCCTGGCATTGGATTCCACTGCCCTTCCTGAGCTGCAGCTGGCCTCGGTGTAATTTGGTATAATTTGTGTGGTTTAGGTGGTCCCAGGTACTGGCAAGATTGGATGAAGCTTCATGCTAAGACTATCATTGGCTGAGATCGTAGTGGCTCAGTTTTGCTCTCAGAGGCCTGCTGCAGTAGACCACACAGGAAGTGTGGAGCCCGGTGGGTGGGTCATTGGCTAATTTCTTTCTTTTCTTTTTTTTTTTTTTTTTTTTTTTTCAATGGGTCTTTCTGTTTATTCTAGGCTAGCCTCAAGCTCACTTTGCAGCCCGAGGACAGAAGAGGCTGCTGGATTCCCTGGAACTGGAGTTACGGACAATTGTTTGCTGCCATGTGGGTGCTGGGATTCGAACCTGGGTCTTCTACAAGAACAGTCAGTGTTCTTAACTGCTGAGCCACCTCTCCAGCTCCTGGTTAATTTCTTATTTCATCTTTACTAATCACCTGTTATGCAGCAGTACTGTTAGGCACAAACCTGGGCTTCATGTTTGAGCCACAGGACAGAACTGTGTAGCTGTATTGAATCTTTTAGGCATGGTACATGACTGGGGTCCTGACACAGAGAGAAATCACTGCAATTCATTATTTCAACAGATACCTCAAGGTTTTGGGGAGCCTAGATTGGGAATTGGAAATATCTGGGTAGGAACATAATTACAGAGCAGTAAACACTGGATCCAGTTCAGAGCTGAGATCTGAAGGCCAAGCCAGAGCTAACTAGGTGAAGGGGCAGGCGGGCCCCTGGGGAGGGAGGAGGAAACAGCACAGGGCCTTTGAGGCCGAGGTGTGGGTGGTTGAGGTGTGGCTTGACACTCTGTCAACCTTGAATTTAAGAGCAGAGACAAGCCAAGTAGCCTTGAAATGTTTAAGTGGCGTATACCTGACATGGATTGAGAGAGATCAGATCAGAGGGGAGGAGCTGTGAAGAGGTGACAGGAGTGTCCTGGCGGGAGAAAGCACTGGAGAGGCGTGCATGGAATTCACAGGTTGAGTGACATTGCCGGACAGATGGAAAGGAGGGTGGCAGTGGGACAGAGTCCCTGGATATATAGAAGGAAAAATAGAAACGTACTGAAGGTAGGTCAGTCTAGGGCTTGGGAGGGACTCCGAGGGGCAATGATGGCCCCAGAATTCTGGTTCACATGGATGGATGGTTACCATCCTGGGATGCTGAATACTGGAGGAGACCCATTTTGGTTTATGTGTAAGCACTGAGCTGGGGCTCTTACAGAGCTTGGTGAGTTTTTATTAGCCACCGGAAGTCAAGCTGCTGGTGTCATACACATAAAATAATTGGCCTCAGCTCCCCCCCAAAGCTCTTAACTTGTAGGTTTGGCAGGGGGGCGGGGAAGGGAGTCAGTGGGACTGACTTGGAGAGTCAGTGCATGCAGTCGACGTGGAGAGCTGACCCTCTTGCTGGCAGCATGTCTCGACACATCCCCTCCAGGCTCTGCCCCACGAGGGTAGAGCAGCCATGAGGGGCGAGGCTCCTCCCTGAGGTTCATTTTTCTTTCTTTTCATGGGCAATTGGGCTTCTAATGAGAATGTTTCTCATTAGGCATCCTGGGAAGCCTCCATCTATGAGTGACTCCTATGACTTATGGAACTGCTCTGCCAGGTGCCCTCACGCGGGAACTAGCACTTGCTTTCAAAGCAGCTCACAGGGTGCTGTTTTCAAGCTCTTGGGATCCATGTCATGTGCTGTCAAGGTTGAGAAATTAATTTTCCATTTGTGTGAAAATTAAGTGTGTAAGGCCTAGGTGGAGCTTCCTGGGATGGGCATGTGCAGGAGAGAAGATGGCTTCTGACTTGGCATTAAGTGCTTGGTGGCGACATGGAAGTTTGTCAGCTGTGTCACTAACCTAGGGGCTTGGTCCGCGCTGAGTCCTGGGGTCCCAGGGCTGGCTCTTCAGTGTGCTCAGGTTTCCCTGTGTTTCCCTTGCTCCCTCCAGTTAAGAAGTAGCAGAGGCTGGGGCGTGGTGGTGCCTGCCTTTGGTCTCAGCACTAGAGAGGAGGAAGCTGGGGTCCATCTGTAAGTTAGAGGCCAACTTGTTCTACCTGGTGAGTTTCAGGCCAGCCAGGGCTACAGAGTGAGTAAGATCATGTCTCAAAAAAAAAAAAAAAAAAAAAAAAGCTGAGGAAGCCTTACTCTTAGTCTTTTAAGAAAGCGAAATCTGAAAAGTCATGGTTAGTTTTGAACGACCTTGTGGGATGGGGTGAGTGGAATTCATGCATGTTCCTCTAGTGACCCCTCAGAGGAGCTGCTGACAGACTATTAGTCAGATTCCTCATCCGGTTTGCCTCCTCAGATTTTCCAGTGTCGTTGAGAAGCCAGAGGCCAGCAGTGATTTTAAGTTAACATGTCGTCTAATTTAACATAATGTATGCAGTTATTTTGCAGGGTCTTGAGTCTCAGCAGTTGAAATGCTCCACTTACTTTATTTTAGATCTTCATTTTCACCAGAGCTCCCTTTATAGCTCACCTAAATAATTGTTTTATGACTACGGAATGGCATTTGAGTGCTGTGGGCGGTGAAGTCCCCGGAATGGAGAAGGCGCCTAATGGACCTGGTCCTGCTCCATCCGGCAGACAGTAATGAGGACTGCTGAGGCTCCAGCACTCCGCTGGGCACTGGAGACCTACTACTAGCAGAGCAGCCAGCTAGCCCTGGCTGCCTAGGGGAGCGAGCAGGAACCTTAACTGCAAACATGGAGAGGTGAGTTTTAGCAGAAAGTTCCTGTCTCAGTATCTGGTGTTGAAGGCCCAGAAGGTCTAAGGAGGAAAACAATGATTTGAACCCAGAAGCCAGGCATAGCCTGGATGGAGACTTGTCAGCAATTGCTGGGCAGATCTGGCAGCCCTTAGTGTAGAGGTATGTGATAGAGTACATTCTGCCTAGGTAGGGGTGGCGCTGACCAGAGTGGTCCTAGAATATGTCAGTCAGCTTTCGGTGCTGGTGGAGACCAATAAAACTGGCCTGTTTCTTCAGAGCAGTTCTGCAAACTATGGGCTAAATCTGACTGGCTGCCTGTTTTTGTAAATAAAGTTCTGTTGAAACTCAGCCTCAGGTGCGTATGTATGTCTCTGCCACCTTCTCCATTGCATGGTCAAGCTGAGAGACTGCAAGGGACCGTGGCTCCCGAAGCCCACAGTAGCTGTCTGGCCGTAATGGGACTGTTTAGTGCAAGTGGAAGCACTAGCTTTGCATTTGGGCACCGTGTGGTGAGGAAAATTGTCTTTGCTCACCAGAATCACACCAGGAAGCAAGGGGTTCACACCACAGGAGGCACGGGAGCAAGGGCTCCACCTCTCTGACTCTCGCCTGCTCAGGCGCTCATGAACAGAAATGAGATTGACTTGCCTCCACGCTTCTCCCTCCTCCCTACTCTTCCCTTGTCTGTTGGTCCAAGTGCACACCCGGCCTTCAGTGTGGCAGGTTGACCACCTGCTCCCTCCCTGTGCTCCAGCAGAGGAGCTGCAGAGTAGGCCCTGGGCTGGCGTGCTGGTTCCCAGGCCTAAGAACAACTGATGTCCCAGTGATTTCAGGAAACAGCTAGAGGAAAAGAGCTCACTCTGACACAGCCACTGAACCCAAAGGAACTCTCCTTGGTGCCACCCTATGGCCCAGCCACCCTCCTTGGCAGTGTAGTCTGAGACACAGGGGCCCCTTTGTCCATAGGCCAGTACCATTCATCTGAATTGGTGGGGAGGGGGAGGCTTTATTTGCATTAATTATAAATGTAATTTGCGGTGGCCCTGTGATTTCCTGTTTCTTGATGGTTGAATGTGGATGGGTTGCCCCTCCCAGAAGGTTATCAGAGACTGTCTTACACAGACTTATTCTGAAGATGCCGTGGCCCTGGCTTTGAAAAAGGGGAAGCTAAGGGTGGCCTCTGGCCACTATCCCACAGGAACCTGATGCCCTTAATCCCGGAGCCACACAGGAAAGACAAAATGGCTTCTGCCACCCTTTGAGGCTTCTTGACTGGGCTGAAACATTGAATTGATGAAGAACATGTTGACAGGAGAAAGTCATGTTTAGTTGCGTGGGCCCAGGAGCATGAGTGTGAGGCTCCCAGAAGGGCCAAGTGATCGGTGTTTACAAAGCACCCAGACTTGGAAAGGACCTAGGGCTTGAAGCTTCTCTTCCATGCTGGGATGGTGGGTGGCAAGGGTCATGAAGGAGGAGCTGTGGGGTGAAAGATGATTATTACTCAGAGAATGTCTGTCATATCATGGAGGTATCCCACCAGGCTCACCTCAGCACAGACCCTTGCCCAGGGTAGCTTTCCTGTGGGAATGCATATGTATTCCACCAGGATGGCATTCTGGGGCCACTCTTGGTCTACAGTGCTCAGAAGAGCTAGCCACGTGCCACAGAAGGCTGTTCTTGGAGTTATTTCCATATTAAGTAGGGCTCCTGAAAACAACAGTCTGGGTTGTATTAATGACTCAGATTCCCTAAGAAATAGCCATTGAGAGGAAGGATGTTACTGGGCTATTGAGTTCATAAAGTGGAGGTTTTAAATGATTATTTGAAGACCATCATAGAGCTTAGAAAAACCAAAATTGAAGACCTAGTTCATAGCTACTTTGCATCCTCCTTGAAACTCCTTCTAGAGTGTTGTACTAGGAACAATCATGTTTCTGTTGAGTTCATGTGCTTCCTTTTAGTGGACAAGATTTAACCCATCTTGTTTACCTTTTTCAGCTTGGCCACTAGGAAACTTAGAGCCAAACAGTTGTAGTAAACCTGTCTTTTGTAAGCTTCTGCTGTTGGTTGCTTTTAAACTGTCTTGTTAGGTGTTTATCATGGCCTAAACAAATACCTGCCATTGGGGGAGAATTATTTTTAACTTTGCACGTTGGCCTGTGGTTTGCTTTGACCCAACTTCAGAGCAGAGGCAGCTGTGTGTCAGCTACACTGCTTGTTAGGTGCGTTGTTTTAACTTGCCGAACTAGAGCTTGTTGACTTGTGAACTCGGCCTTCTGCTTCTCCCAAAGGGGCAAAACCCTGTTGCTGTTTTGATTTAGGTGGAATTACTTTTGACCTGGGGGCAATGTGTGGGATTTGTACAGACAGACACTTGTTCCCAGTGAATTCTGTAGCAGCTGGGCGGGTTGACCTCCCTGAGAGATCCATGTGCCCTCCTGGGTCTGCTTGGAGGGAGAAGAGAGGAGGGATGTCTCTTGGCAGATGATGCTCCGGATCCTTGGGCGTGAGGGAGGAAGCTGGCTGGTTTGAGTACTCTGGCTGTTGGTTGTGCCTTTCCTCTTAGGGCAGAGCATTTTAGGGCTTGTTTTGCTTTTGCATTTCCTGTGTACAACTCCTAAAGCAAAGTAGGATGCTGAAAATGTCACTTGGTGTTTGTTGTTTTGTGCCTAGAATAACATTGAGAAGCAGTGAGTCACTGAAGTAGGTGGAGGAGGATGGGGTGTCGTCTGCATTGCTACTTTCCATGTTTTTTCTAGAATGTTTCCAGTTGATTTTCTGTGTGTACTTGGGCATACATAGTGCTAGGATGTTGATGAGCTGTAGAGTGTCCCCTGAGGGGGTGGAGCCATGGTGGTGGTCTCTCCCACTCTGGGGGAGGGGGGCTGTCTCACAACAGTGACCACTGCACCAAGGAGCTGGCTAGGGCCAATCCATGACACCAGAGGTCTGAGTTTATTTTTAGGTCACGGTGATCTTTGGGTAAGAGGTCAGAGTTTAAAGCCAGACTGTGCTGCGCTCAACTGGATGGAAGCAGTTGCCTATTGCAGCATTTTAGAGTCACCTTTCCGTGACTGGTTTGGACCCCCTGCTCCTAGAACTGGTACCTGAAGATAAAGTGACAAGCAGCACTTTGAAGCAGCCCAGACTTTACCCAGATTCAGAATACAGTTCTACACGAATCTTGTGTTGAAAAGTTTGAAAACCCTGCTCTCAACCCTTGCTACAGAGAACATAGAAATGTTACTGTGAAGAAACAGGTAGTTTAACTCCTGCTCTGTGGTCGACTTCAATTTGTAAAGAAAGTTAGAACCACAAGTAATTTAAAAGATAACCCTAGAGCCAGGCATGGTGGCACACGCCTTTAGTCCCCCCTCTTAGGAGGCAGAGGCAAGTGGATCTCTGTGAACTCGAGGCCAGCCTGGTCTACATAGCAAATTCCAGGTGAGCTGGGGCTACAGGGAGACCCTGTCTCAAAAAGACAAAAAAAGAAAAGATAACGTCAAAGAAAACGTGTACAGCTGCCTGCACGACAGACTGTGACAGTTCTGTTGTAGAGAAGAGACCCATTTATAGACCCAGGCCGGCCACCTGCATGCCTTCTCCAACTTTTTTGCCAGCCCTTGTGCTGCATGCTTATGATTAAGGTGTCCGTATTTCTGAGGTCACAGTGCTCAGAGACACCAGCTGCACAGTGCATACCTCTTCAGGGGACAGTGGTGAATCACCACAGGCCCAGTCTTCCTGGAAGAAGAGGAAGTGACATGTTTCCTTTCGTGGTCACTCGTGGCTCTTGGAAATTTCCGTTGAGCACTGTGGACTTTCCCCAGCCTCTCCACCTTCCTCTCTTGGGGAAGTTCTAAGGCCCCACGTGCTGTACAGGTCCTGGGTGGTAGGGGTCCTGCCTCCCTCAGATCTGCTTCCCTTGCCTCTGCTTTAAGCTGTTTGGCCCTTGGCAGACCCTTTCCTTCCTGGTTGGTTTTGCTTTCCTTCTGAGAAACTACAGGGTTTTCATGTCAAATGTAAAATTGATTATCACCTTCGAATTTGCTAGAGGGACTTCAGATTACTTTGTTTTCCACCGAGGATACAGCAAGTCCGAAGGCTAGGTCAGCAGGGGGATTAGAGCCCTCTGCCTACATCTGCTTGTGTGAAGGTATATAGTGGTTTGGGGTGCACTCCTGCAGCCCAGGCACCGTGCCATTCTGACCCACCTGTCTGGAGAATTTCTATCCTACCATAAAATGCATGCTTTCCCAGCCCAAGGCAGACACTAAGCAACCACCGTGTTTATAAAATCAAATCACTAAGCAAGAGGAAAGTTGGGCACTGTGACCATTTTGCTCCAAAGCACATAGGTCATTCCCTGTTTGTCCTCACAGCAGGGCTGCAGGAAATGCTGTGGGCTGATTGGGGTAACTGTGGCTAGTTGGACTTTGATGGCTGGGACACACATACACACACACACACACACACACACACACACACAGCGCTAATGCAGACCCTCTCTGGATGCGTGTTTGTTCCCTAAAAAGAAGGGGCTCATCTTGAGATGAGAACTTCCTCTGCTGTCAGTCACAGGGTCCCACCTGCCTGTTACTTTGCATGGAAGCCTGCTCTGCTAGGCTTGCCTAGAGCAGACCTTTATCTCCTGACAGTACTTTGTGGAAGCCTGAGGTCACTAATCTTTGGTCCCCAGATGAGAGCTGGCCACACTGTCCTAAGATATTTCCCTGCTCAGTTGAGAGAAAAGCACAGAGCTAGTTTGTAAACTTAGGTGTTATACTCCTTGTGTACTTGATTGTGGTGTGAATGTCGTTCATTTCTCTATGGTCCAGAACCTCCTCCACCTCTCGTCCTCCCTGAGGAATGACCCACCCTGCCCCCTTCTCCTCTGTGCTCCTGGTCCTCAGCAGGACCCGAGCAGGATGCTTAACCTGCGTCCTGCTGACATGGTTGAAGCCACACCTGTGTTGTTCCACCCTGACCTGCTGTAGCAGCTCTCCACTGGTGGCAGGAGGCCGTCTCAAGCTGGTCACAACTGAGAAAGTGTGAACAGATGGTACTCAGCCTCACCATGCGGTGTCCATGGGCATTTTCCTCTCTGCTTTCTGGTTCAGCCTGTGAAACTGACCTGGGGCCTGCGGATGGCCTTTAGCCTGTAATGAAAAGTGGGAACAGGCCCCAAGCACATGGCCAGGGCTATTTGTGTCTCTAGGTGCCTGTTCTCACCCAGCTCAGTCCCCATCTTTCCAGATCCGCTGAAGGGTAGACTCAGCTCAGGTCTTCATGAGCTAGATCTCCCAGAAGTTAGCCCTTCACCTCTTCAGCATCTCACTCACTCTGGACAGGTGGTTTTGCTTCCCATTTAGCTTGTAAAGCGCTTGTGGGCAGGGCTTCCGTTCCTGGCCAGCCGGGTGCCACTTACAGCCACAAGTGGCCAGCATGGAGCTGGTTGGAGCCACTCAGGCAAGTTGTGCTCAGTGGAATGGTCTGCCCAGAATCTGTAACACAGTTTCCATGGGCAAAGGATCTGAGACAAACTCAGGTTGAGGAAGGCGCTTACCCGCCTTCCTTCCCACCAGTCTTGCTGCTGCCACCAAATGCACCAAATGCAAGAGGCCACCTTCTGCAGGGAGACAGTCTCCTTTAAACCAGCCTGCAGCATGCAGGCAGTGACAGAGAACGATGGCTAATGATGCTCCCAAAGGAGCTGTCCTGGGGATCCTTCCTCGAGTAACGCCTCAGAGGGCTTTTTGGTTGTCTTCTGACAGGGTCAGTTGAGAACTCCCCACCTCATCATCTGTTGCCTCAGCCTCCTCAGTACCTCCACAGGGGTTTGAGGTCGGGTTGGCCCTGGGTTTTTCCTGAAGCACTCTTGCAGGCATGGGGTGGGTTGGGGGGAAGTTCTGAAGAAGTGAAGGAGTGTTAGCACCAGGAGAGGGGATGCCGGTTTCTTACAAGTACCACATGTGATACTTTGTCAGTGCTCACAGACCACTGTGGCCTGGCTGACTGCAGAAAACTCCTTCGGTGCTTTTCAGCAAATGTTGGCACCTCCAGGCATCCCTGAAATGAGCGTTCTTCCTGAGCCTGGTGTTTCACAATCAAGTCCACCCCCTTCCCAGTATATTCTCCTGGTTGCAGAGCAGGGTGTAACCTCAGCTCTTTCTCTGAGGCTGAGTGCTCTGGGCAGTCCTTGACCTTTGATGTGCTACTGCTGTGAACATCCATCTGCCATGATTCACTTTTACAAGCACTCCCTGCTAGCCAGAAAGTCTCTCTTCTGGTCCATTGACAACTGACTTGCTTCCCAACTGTTCAAAGCTGTGAGCAGACAGTTTCCATGCTAGATGTTAGTCTCAGAGGGGCTGATGGGTAGCCTAACCAAGGCTTGTGCCATCTGACTGGGAAGCCAGGGTGTGCATGTACTCTGCGCTCAGTAGGTGCTGGTTTGTTAGAAGGAAACACTCTTCAGAGCTCACCAGGAGGAAATGAGGCTCCTTGGGGACAAAGTAGATAAAGCAGATGCAAGCCCTACCACTGGACTTGGTCTGCCTGCTCATGTGAGCCATCCACAGGGTGTGAGCCATCCACAGGGTGCTTGCCACTCTCCCTCTTGTGAACTAGACACTGTTGGCTGGTGCTGCGCATGCAGCAGAACCGGGCTCGAGTCCTGTCCTGTCTCCCCAGCCTCAGGGTTTCTGTCAGAGTTGAGGACACCACCATCCTGGAAGTTAGCCATAGATCAAATGAGATAAGGCTGCAGAGAGCCTGCGGTGTGGGGAATGGGCCCTGTCACCACCTGGACAGCACGTAGGGCCACGCATGACTCAGTGCCTGATACAGAGCTGTGTGCAGAGGCGGGTTGGGGGGGCTCTCAACACATTTGGCCTGGGATGATGTGGCTTCTATGTTAGACCTTAAACCAATGAAGTTCTGGCTTGGCCTAGACCAGTGTGACTTCGTGTCTTCATCTCAGAATTTCTCGGGCACTCTTGGGCTGTCAGACCACATGTGGCTATAAAACAGCCGTAAGAGCCCTTGGATTGGCACCCTTCATTCTGGCTTTCTGAGCATTTGACATCGAAGCTTCCCTGAGAGAGAGAGTTGGCCATTTCAGCCATGCCTGGGGAAGTTGCACTGACTTTGGTCAGGACACCAGGTCCTGGGCCAGGGCTTCCTCCTGGCCCCAAGTGTGTCAGTGAGTGAGTGAGTGGATGAGGATGCCACTTAGTGTCTGCTATGCATGGTCTAATGAGGTCCAGTCTGGTCCGGTCGCATAGGCATAGTCAGCAGGGCCAGGCTTTGTCAGGGAATCCTGTCTCTTCCCTTCCCTCCGAGTCTGCCCCAGGGGCTCATTCCCCTCCCTCCATGTCTGCCCCAGCTCATTCAAGAACTATACCTCCCAGCTCCTTCTCTTGTTGCCTAGGAAATAAATGACTAAATTATGGGCCCACTGACAGATGAAAATGTTATTTTTCTCTGGAAACCCTGGAGCACCCAAGAGCAGCACTGAGCCCTCAGGACCCCCAAGCCATGAGGGGTGAGTGAGAGCAGCAGAGGCGGAAGGAGATGTCGGCCCTGGGGCCATCCTGCCTACACTGGATGACGGGTGCTAAAGGGTAGGCTGGGGTAGCCCGTGGAGGGCTGTTGTCATCTGCGCTGGCAGCAGTCCTAAGGGCGAGAGTGAAGGCAGACTCTGCCTTCTGTGTCGCAGGACCCGAAGTGTTGTGGTGTACCCTAACCCTGCTGCACTGCCCTGTGGGAGTTTCCTCAGAATATTGTTTTGCCATCTCCTGATTTTTTTTATTTTGTCTCTAGAAATAAAACTTGATTAAATGATTCAGTTCCATCCCTAGAAGCCTGTGATTTTTAATCTCAAGGTCAAGTCCACACAGAAATGGCGGGGGGAAAGGCTTCTTTAAGCAGACCACCATGGGGGCAGCAAGCTTTGGGAGGCTCTGACACCCACTAGGGGCACCACCCTGTGTCTGGAACTAGGAGCAGAGCAGGCTCTGATTTAACTGTGACTTGGCCAAGGTCCTTGACGCCCTGTAACTTGGTTTGCTCAAGTGTCACATGACAATCTGAATTTTCCCATTTCTGTGCTGGTATGAGAAGGGGAGTGTGGAGGACTCATTACACAGTGCCCATTTCAAACAACAGCTTCAACTATGACCTCACGGGGCTCCACGAGAGTACTCAGGCCTGAACCTCCCCTTCTCCGTTTGTGGCTGTTTGTGTGCCTGTCTGCCAGGTGGACTGGGGAAGGCCCTTGGTATATCCATATCCTCAGAGCCCACTCTGGCAAGAGGGCAGGGGCACCAATCACTCATGCTCTGTCTATACCATGAAGTTTACTTGCTAAAGGCCAAGCCTTCGACCTAAGCTCTGAGACGCTGAGACTTTCAGGAAGTCTACTGTGTTAAGTTACAATTGCCCACTCAGTGGTGGCATTCATCCCAAAGTGGAACACTTCTCAGCATTTGGTGGCAGCAGGTGGGACCAGTACTGAGCATGTGCACGGAGTGAGTTCTGTGCTGTGACTTGCTGGAGTGTCCTGCTGAGCCTCCTAACGGCGGGACAAAGAAAGGTTAGCTGTTCTCATCGCACAGATGAGAGCTGACTTGCAGAGAGAGACGGGATCTTGCTTGCACCAGAGCTGTCTCGAACTATCCTAGGCCAGATGTGAGAGCAGCATTGTTCCTTATACACACACCATAGCAGCACCACATAAGGAGAATGCCATGGCAAATGTGGTCCCTGTCCCCAGAGGATCAGTTTGTAGGTATTCTACTGAGAGACTACAAGTCCGCCTCCTCTACTCTTGAGTTCTGCCTCCCAGACCTTGCAGTATTCTGTCCAGCATCTTCTGCATGGCGAGTGCTGTTTGCTCAGAGGCCCTGTGGTGCCTTGTAGGAAGTATGGGAAATATGGGGGAGCACTTCCTAGCCTGGAGCTCAGCTCGGGGTGAGGCAATCAACTTGGTTCTATAGCTGCACGCTAACTCAGCACAAAGCAGCTCCAGCTGCTTTGTCCAGACACTGACACAGCATAGAGGGGATGGCCCAGAGCTCTTCTGTCTGGTCTAGACCTAGAAATGGCCTGTGTGAATAGAACATGCTAGAAGTATAAATTCCATACCCAAGGAGTAGCTAAGAAAACAGGTTGAATGGCCCTTCAGGACAGTTAGAGAATTGTCTTGGGATGGTAATATTTTAGATAAAATAGCTAACTGAAAGTGTTGTAAAACTGTGTGTGTTGCTTCCCTTGGGCTTCTGCTGCCCCGTAATGGCCCAGGACACCCACCGTCCTCCAGAGACCTAGAGGAGGAGGCAGAAGGGACAGTTTTTCTCCTCTGTTGCTCAGAAGTAGCTTGAACAACAAACATTCTGTTAACCCAAGTGACCCAGCTCCAAGCACCCACCAAAGGAAGGTCCTGAGGGAGTCATCCTGGCACATCACATGTGGGGAATTCCGTTAAGCATCCACACAGCTGTCCCGCCCACCTCCAGTCTGATGGTGCCCTCTGTGTGGTGAATGCAGTAGTTGTTTCTCGTCCAGAATTCACTCATTGATTCTTCTGTCATACCAGCACACACTGATTTATGAATACTGGTACCCACTACTGGGCTGAGTGCCAGAGTCCAGAATGAATGACTTGTCCTTTTTGGGGTCTCAGGGACCAGTAGATAGAACCCATTTCTCTCCCTGAGGAGACCAGAGTATCAGCTCAGCTTCTGATGCGGCTACCTTGAGGATGAGGCGCTTAGAGCCAGTGAGCGTCCTGATGTTGACCCGGTCATGGCACTTTCACCTGCCAGTGTGGAAAACACATCAAAGACGTCATGCAAGGAACTTGAAGATCAAGAACCACCTCCCCAGAAGCCCGTGCCCCCCTGTGTCCCCCACCAGCTACCAGTCCTGCCTCAAGCACAGCCGCCCTCTTGACTCCCTGAGTAATAGCCCCATTTTGCCTGGTTTTAGATTGATGTGGATGGAGTCATACAGCATGTGCTTTTCTTGTGTGTAGCTCCTTTCTCCATTGTCATCTGTGTTGGGTGCACAGGAATAGATAGTTCGTTCTCCTGTGTGGACTCCATTGCTTGAAGGTGCCTCCATTTATCCGGTCTTCCGTCCTCAGGCATACCTGCAGTGCTGCTCTAACACTGGGACATGTTTCATGGTGAACCGTGGGTGTTGCTTGGATATACACCTAGCAATGGAATCCCTGCCCCCTGGAACAAGCCCAGATCAGGAGAGACTCCCTCTCTCCTCTGTCCTGCCCTTCCTCCCTCCCTCCCTTCCTTCCTATTTTTCTCTTACTTGGTTGGTTTTGCAACAAGTTCTTCCCTTTAGCCCAAGCTGGCCTCAAACGTCCATCCTCCTGCCTCAGTCTTCCTAGTGCCAGGGTTATAAGTATGTGCTGCCTGACCTGGCTTAGCATTTCCTTCTCTACACATGGGCATGCATATAGTGGAGCCTCTTTAAGACTTGAATGTGTTGTTTCCCTGATGACAAATGGAGTTGAACACCATGCCATGTGCTTGTTTCACTTCTTGGGGGTGGTTTATCCAGTTCTCAGAGTATTTTTTAAAATATTTTATTTATAATTTTTATTTTATGTGTATGAGTGTATTGCCTGCATGTATGTGAGTGCACCTGTGTCGTGCAATGCCGCGGAGATCAGAAGAGGGTATCAGATCCCATGAAACTGGAGTTATGGATGGTTGTTAGCTACCATGTGGGTGCTGGAAATCAAAACCAGGTCCTGTGCAAGAGCAGCCCGTGAGTGCCCTTAATCCTGAACCACTTCTCCAGCCCCTCTCAATGTATTTTTAATCCTTACAAGTTGTGCAAGTGAAATGAAAATGAAAGCTCTCTGATTTGAGCCCAAACTCACAGTGACAAGTGGGGCTCTGCAGGTCCAGTCTCCTCCCTGCATCCCGCCTCATCTGCTGCTGCTCAGAGTCTCACTGGAGCAGCCCCTGGGGCAGCAGTTTGAGCTCTTCTCTATGCAGGTGCACAGAGAAGCAAAAGTCAGGTGTGTAGACAGCCAGCATTAGGAACCATCACTCAGGAGACTGCTGCTTAAGTACTGTGTCCTCTGTCTCCCCTAGCAGAGCATTATCCAACCATCAACCACCTGTGTTTGTGGGAAGCTGCCCACGATGCATCACTACATTAAACAAATAAGTGGTGGGCCTGGAGAGATGCTCAGCAGTTAGGAGCACTTGCCGCTCTTCCAGAGGACCTGAGTCCAGTTCCCAGCATTCATGTGGCAGCTCACAGCAGCCTGTAACTCCAGTTCTAGGGGATTCATGTCCTCTTCTGGCCTCTGGGCACCTGCACATTCATGGTACACATACTTCACCCCACCACACACACACACACACACACAAATAAATAGATAAGAGCTGGAGGGATAGCGCAGCCGTTAAAGGCTAAGGCTAACAACAAATAAATAGATAAATAAATAATAAAATGGAAAAAAAAAGAGGAAAAGAGGGGAGCACTGGAGAGATGGCTCGGTGATTGAGAGCACTTGTTGCTCGTCCAAGGGCTCAAGTTTGATTCCAAATGTCCACCTCAGGCCACTCACAACTGCCTATAACTCTAGCTTCAGAGGGTCTAATGCCATCGCCTGGCTTCCACGCCTGCCTCTTACACACATGTGGTATAAAGGCATATACACATGCACATAAATAAATCAAAATAAATCTTTTTAAAAACAAGTGCATTAATTCTGAGATGCATCCACTGTGTTACACAGTTTTTTCAGTGCTTAGATTTTTTTTTTATTTTATTTTTTATTTTTATTTTATGTGTATGTGTGTATTGCCTGCATGTAGGTAAGTACACCCGTGTGCAATGCCCAAGGAGGTTAGAAGAGGCTGTCGGTTGCCCTGGAACTGGAGTTACGGACAGTTGTTAGCTGCTATGTAGGTGCTGGGATTCGAACCCGGGTCTTCTGCAAGGACAACCAGTGTTCTTAACCGCTGAGCCATCTCTCCAGCCCCCAGTGCTTAGATTTGAACGGTGAGATTGTTTCACCTTCATTGTTGAAAAAGAAAGAGATGCACTTGGTATTTGCACATGTAGCACCCACAGGTGTTAGGGTGGGTTATGCCGGCAGATCTCATGTCAGAAAGCCTTTGGGAGTGCAAAACTTCAACCTGCTTCCCTCCAGTTCTTACATGAATAGCTCTATATTAAGACAGAGAATCTTTTAATGTGGAAATTGTTAGAAAAAAATGAAACACCGGTTGCTTTTAGCTCTCCTCAGCTGGGACTAATTTTAGCCTTTGCCTTATTAAGTGTTGGCAGAGGCCTGGCTATGTTATCCGATAACAGTAACGGCTGCCGTTTAGTAAATGTTTGTTCCGTGTCGGGTCCCTTGGCTCCATCCTTTACTCATCCATAGAGTCACATTTGATCCCCACAGCCACCCAGGAAGGGGGTAGGTCTACAGTTAGGCCTTTTCTATAGGTGAAAGAGACCCAGAGAGATGAGAGAGATGTTCAAGTCAGTGGCCAAGCTTACATCAAAGCAGACTGCCTGACCACAGCTGTGTCGCCTGGTGTGCCTAAGGCACTCTCAGTCCATCCTCATCTTCATCCTTACATTACAGCCTTCAAGATCCTCACAGGGGGTACTCTTAAATCCAAATTCTTCTGTTTAGACAAGTTCTAGAGTCCTCCAGTCACATCTCTTCTCCAGGTGGCCTTACAGGTCTGGGAAGTGGGGGTGGGGATATCTAAGTCCTCCCCAGGGCTGCAGTGCCGGAGGATGGTGACAACAAACCAAGGGCCAAGGCCAGGTTTCTCTAGACCTGCCTCAGTCACTCTGGAGCAGTGATGTCCATCAGGACCTTGACTTTAATTCTTTGTGTGGGTGATGCTGAGAGAACTCCCTCCCTCTCAGGGTGAATTTAAGCCCTGACAGAAACTGCTGCTAAGTTGGGATCCCAGCTGCTGCTGTAAGTGACGTTTGAAAGGCCAGTTGATACACACATTTGTCAACAACCGGCAGACATCATTGCTAGGCCTGCTGAGGGAGGGTCGAGTTGAAGATCCAAGAAGGAAATATTGGCGCCTGGCAGACCGCTCTGTGTGTTGCGGCTCTGCATGGCTTTTTGCTGAGACTCGATGTTGTGAGTGGGCTGGATATTCTCCCTCCCTCTTCTCTCAAGGTAGGGGATCTGCAGCCCATGAGTTGCCCAAGAAAGCAGTTGTTATTAGTAATACCCTGGTCACTTACCCAGAAAGTGTATGTAATGTCATGTGAGCTACTCCTCCCCAGGAAGCAATGACTAAGATTAGTCCTTGGGAATCTCTGACCTTTTTTGGTGTGAATGCCACACCAAGCATTTGGGGACCTGAGTTTAGCTTCAGTTAATGACCTTTCAAGTTGCTTTCACAAATTTATAGGTCACAGTACACCAGCGTTTGGCATTTCCACGTGGAGGAGGGCTTTTGTTTCCTGTGCTTCAACTTGGCTGTGTGAAAAATGCATGTGGGGGGGCAACCCCAGGTGTTCTAGGTCTGTTCAGCAATGGGTCTCTTAACCTTGCTGGTATAACTGTAAAGTCACACTGTCCCTTGGAACTGTTTGGCACTATCTATAAAGGCAAGGGACATGCCCTGCTGCCCAAAGGTTTAATCATGGATCATTCTTGTGCATGTCCAGGAAACACAACTAGCATGTCTGCAGCAGCATTGTTTTCAAAAGCCAAAAGCCAGCATCAACTCAGTGTCCTCTACCAGGAAAGCAGACAGACAAAGTGGGACTGTAGACAAGTGCGCTGATGCCTGTATTAGTGTGGTCATCTGTCAGGCCTGCTGAGTGAGGGTCTGTGCAGGAGGCCTCCATGTATGTAACAGCCACAGACTTACAAACTACACACAGACGTAAATTATCAAAGCAGGGCTGAGAGTCAAACATCAGAAGGGTGGCTGCCATGGTAGGGAAGGGGGATGGGCTTACAAAGGCGCCCATGCTGACGTCAGGTAGCTGATATGTATGCTATAGACCTGATACGTATGCTGTAGAGCTGCACACTCCGTGTGTGGTGGCCACCAGCCCCATGCGGCTGTGTGAGCTATGTGGGAAATAGGAAGGCAGTTCCTCGGCTACATTAGCTTTAGCCAAAGTATTCGATAGCTACAGTGGGATCATGTTAGTGAGGTGCAGACCGCTCCATCGTTATGGAAAATAGGCCTTCTTTGACAGCTGGCAGATGCATGGATTTGACTCATCCTCTCTAACTTGTCTGCATGAGTGTGTGCAGTCTTTAACATTGTTTTAATTCAGTCCTAGAACGTCTTTTTAAAGATGGGATTATAGGGGCTGGAGAGATGGCTCAGCAGTTAAGAACACTGGGTGTTCTTGCAGAAGACCCAAATTTGAATCCCAGCACCCATATGGCAACTAACAACTGTCCGTAATGCCAGTTCCAGGGGATCCGATGGCCTCTTCTGTCCTCCACGGCATTGCACAACACAGGTGCACTTACCTACATGCAGGCAATACACTCATACACATAAAATAAAAATAATAAATAAAATAAAATAAAAAGATGTGATTATAAAATCTGCAGTTTCCTAGTGTGAACGGTCGGGAATAACAGGAGAGTGGCTGGGAACTGCCTAAGGCCACAGTAGTGTGGGGAATAGTTCTGTGGCATGGCTCCCTACTCCAGTGATTGGCAGGTACATGGGAGGGACAGAGGAGCATGGTCTTATGTGACTGGAGCTGTGGACAAGACTACCCTAGCAGCAGTGTTTGTACAAACACCATCTGCTGCCTTCCTCCACACCACCACCACAGGTCATCACAAAGGTGCTTCATCAGAGTCCCACAGCATAGTTTGAGGGACCTTGAAAAACACCTGAAACCAGGCTGTTCACCCACTGTTTCAAAGAGAAGTTGAGGACAGCCTAGTTCCTGCTGGCTTCATTTCCAGAGTCAGGAAGGATTGTTGTCACTACAGAACACCTCTGTTCTCCACGTGACTGGTCCTTGTGTTAGAGCTCATTGTTTTGTGCCTACTAAATGCCCTGAAGGGAGAATCATTGGTAGGTGCCTCAAGATATCACTGTGGCCTCCCACCTGTGCCCCTGAACAGACTGAACGCAGGACCTGGTAGGCAGAGGTAGAGTAAGAATATGGCCACCCACTTCCTGGGCAGCTGGCAGGAGAGTGTCTCTGAGTTGTCTCTGGATCATGATTGGGGCCCTGCCCTCATGGTCCTCAGAGAATTGTTGGTGACTTTTGCATTTCCTTTCTACTCCAGGTCCACCCTGGTCCTGATGGTGAGTTGTGAGTCTGGTCTGCTCCTCAGCCCCACACTGCCTGCCGTACACAGCTCAGGGCAGCAGACCCTAGAGAAGAGGGAAGTTAGTTTACCCAGCCCAAGTCTTTGAAGATCTTAGACCGTAGTAAACCCAGGAAACCATGTGTCCTGCCCAGAGTTCCCCTTCAAGCCTGCTTTCCCTCCTCTGCTGTCAGTCTGTCTTGGACAGACTGGTCCATTGCGCTCACATCCCATTCTGCTCGGAAGCCTGCCTGGGAGGGGTCTGCTGTCCTTGAGGATGTAGGAGCCAGCATCCGAAGGGGTAGAGTGCAGCAGCAATGAGACTGATGCAGAAGGAAGCAGGTTACACCAGATTTGTGTACTGAAGAATAGCCTAATAAAGTTGGGAAGTAACATTCTTGGTTTCACCAACCTTGCTACTCACCGAAACTGCTATAAAGTTAGCTTCCATGTTGAGCAAGTGCCCTGTGCCAGGCCGGTTGATCAGTATAGATTCTCCTTGGCTTAGGATAGAGTTACATCCCAATATAATTATTGCTAGTTAAAAATATAAGTCAAAGGGCTGGGCATGGTGACACCTTTAATTCCAGTACTGGTGAGGCAGAGGCAGCCAGATCTATGAATTCGAGGCCAGCCTGGTCTACATAGTGAGTTCTAGGCCAACTGGGGCTACAGGGAGACCCCGTGTCGAAAAGACAATATATATATATATATATATGTATATGTATGTATTTGTTGAGCCAGGCATGGTGGTGCACACCTTTGATCCCAGCACTCAGGAGGCAGAGGCAGGCAGATCTCTGAGATTGAGACCAACATGGTCAAGTTCCAGGCCAACTGGGACTACAGGAAGATCTAGTCTCAAAAAAAAAAAAAAATGCAGGCTGGGCATGTTGGCACACACCTTTAATCCCAGCCCTTGGGAGGCAGAGGCAGGCAGATCTCTGTGAGTTCAAGGCCATTCTGGTCTACACAGTGAGTTCCAGGGCAGCCCCACTACAGGGAAACTGTCTCAAAAAGGCGAAAAAAAAAAAAAAAAGCATTTGTTGGCAGAGGATGGGTGACTGGAGAGGTCGCGAGCACTTTGCTGCACAATCATGAGGACCACTTCAGGTCCTAGCACCCACATACCAAGCTGGGTATCCTGCAGACCTCTATAACTCCAAAGGATCCAGCACCCTTTTCTGGCCCCCACTTGCACACAGGCATGTGCACATATGTATATATATTCACACACACACACACATATACACATAAATAGATGAAATAACTCCTTTTTTGTTGTTTTGGTTTGATCTTACTTACTGTGTTGCTCCCCCTGGTCTGAAACTTGCCATGTAGACCAGGCTGGCCTTGATCTCACAGCAATCCTCCTGTGCCCCCCGACCCCCAGCGCTGGAGTCAAAGGTGTTCATTGCCATGCCAAGCAAAGTAAATCTTAAAAGTGCATTTCATATACCTAGGTCACAGAAGATCATAGCCTGCCTCAAACACGCTTAGAACACGCACACCAGTCTATAGTTGAGAAAAGGCCTCCAAAACAAGTCCCATCGTAATAAGCCACCATCCATGCACTGTCAGCTCCCATCACACCAACCATGCACTGTCAGCTCCCATCACACCAACCATGCACTGTCAGCTCTCATCACACCAACCATGCACTGTCAGCTCCCATCACACCAACCATGCACTGTCAGCTCCCATCACACCAACCATGCACTGTCAGCTCTCATCACACCAACCATGCACTGTCAGCTCCCATCACACCAACCATGCACTGTCAGCTCCCATCACACCAACCATGCACTGTCAGCTCCCATCACACCAACCATGCACTGTCAGCTCCCATCACACCAACCATGCCAATGTATTTCCAGCCTCCTTTTTTGGTTTTTTTTTTTTTGTCTTTTTGTGTGTGTGTCTGTCTGTCTGTCTGTGTTTTTTGAGACAGGGTCTCCCTGTAGCCCCAGCTGTCCTGGAACTCACTATGTAGACCAGGCTGGCCTCGAACTCACAAAGATCCGCCTGCCTCTGCCTCCCAAGTGCTGGGATTAAAGGCATGCACCACCACACCTGCTGAGACGGGGTATTCTTGTAGCCCCAGCTGACCTGGAACTCCGGGTAGACCAGGCTGGCCTTGAACTCACAGAGATCCACCTGCTTCCAGCCTCCTTTTAAGATCTAGAGAGGCACGTGTCAGTGTGTTAGTCTAAGTCTTCTGACTCCAGTGCACGTCCTCCAAGCCATACTACATGACCCCGTTCACATGACTTTGAAGCATGAAGAAGGAAATGTAAACTGTAAATGGGACCTGCTCTGGTGGGGAGGGAGAAGAGAAGAGCAGAGGGAGCCAGAAAGTCCCACCGCAGCACCAGTTGATCTGCTCGGACCCCCGGAGTGACCAAAGGCTGTTGGGCAGCTTCTGAGAGTCCCTTGGCTGTTCCAGGCCAGTGGGCCAGGAGCTGCTTCCTTCACACCCATGTCTACTCTGCCCATTTCTGCCCTGGGGAGCAAGAGCATCCTGTGCTCTGGAATCACTGCCAGTTCAGCCTGACTGCAGTTAAAGAAGACCCATGTGGCTCTTTGCCAGGTAACCAGCAAAGGGCAGAGTTCATCTCTTCCCAGCCGGACCACTGACCTTTGATCTTGTTAAGTCACATCCAACAATAGACACAGTGGCGGCCCCGAAATACAGCTGCTGTGGCGTTGTTTGGAAGGGAGTGTTGTGTTTATTATTTTTATTTTATGCGTATTGTCTGCATGTATATAAGTGCACCATGTCGTGCAATGCCTGCAGAGGTCAGAAGAGGCTGTCGGATCCCTTGGGACTGGAGTTACGGACAGTTGTTAGGTGCCATGTGGGTGCTGGGATTCAAACCCAGGTCTTCTGCAAGAACAACCAGTGTTCTTAACCGCTGAGCCATCTCTCCAGCCCCTGAGGGCCGGTTTGTTTGTTTGTTTGTTTGTTTGTTTGTTTGTTTGTCTTTTTGAGACACAGTCTCCCTGATGGGGTGCTTTTTATTTTTCCATGGCACATGAGAATGTCTGTTCCTTCATTTTCAGCCAGTTGGAAGTATGCTTCTGTGAATGTCTGCTGCTGTTGAAAACAGCCTTTCCCTCTGTCCCAGGGGTTTGGGTGGTTGATTTGCTCACTTCTTGAGGGACTGTTTCTCCAGCATCTTCTGTGGCCCAGACGCTCAGTAGTGCTAGGAAAACAGGAAGTACACAGGTCTGGCCGTCAGGGAGTTTACATTCCTGTGAGGACACTAGCATCTACTGCTGTCAGTGAGGAAAGAAGGCGGCTGTAGATTCTGGAAGCTGGTAATGGTGAGATGGAGGAAAGCTGCCACGGGTTTTGTTTTGGTTTGATCAGCTTTTAAGATGTAATTCGTGTATCTCATGTTTTAATGTTGGGTATTAGTACTCTTAGAAGACCCCAGGCCTATTAATGGTTACTCTCCAGCCTTCTGTCTTCCCTCTGCGGTGTAAGGCAGCCATGTATCTGTTTTCTGTCTCTGTGGACTTACTGTTGTGGACCCAGAGTCTTACAGTATGTGGTCTTCCACGACTAGTTGCCATCACTTAGCAGCATGCTTAAAGCTATCCAGGCTGTTGGATGGGTAGGTGCTTAACCTCCTTCTTATTGCCAGATCCTATTCCACTACATGGGCGTACCATAGTCATTCATTCATGGGCATTCGGACATGTGAGTTACTTGGGTGTAAGTCCTCATTTCTTTTGGGCATATGCCTAAGAATGGAATTGCTGGATCACATGGTGACCCTGTGTTTGATCTTAGGAGGATCTGCCAGATGTTTGCCAAAGCAGCTGTACCAGCTTAATTCCCGACAGCACTGTGTTGTCCATCATTTTGTTTTGATTTTGGGTTTTGTTGCTTGTTGTTACTTGTTGCAGTGCTGAGGGTCAAACCCAGAACTTCCCAGCTGAGCTCAAGTGTTACCATGTGCTTATTGTCAGTGTATCCTCAGAAATGTCCATTCCAGTTCTTTCTCTTTTATTTATGTTCTGCGTGTGTGTATGTACTCGGGTGTGCATGTGCCACAGCACTTGTGGTCATGCTCCTTCCACCACGGGTTCTGGGGCTCAAACTCAGGTCGTCAGATCCATCAGTCCTATTCAAATTCTTTTTTTTTTAAATATTATTTATTATTTTTATTTTATGTGTATAAGTGTTTTGCCTGCATGTATGTAGTAGGTGTACACATGTCTTGTAATGCCTGAGAGATCAGAAGGGGGTGTTGGATCCCCTGGAAGTAGAGCTACAGATGGTTGTTAGCCATCATGTGGATGCTGGGAGTCGAACCCAGGTCCTCTGCAAGAGCAGTCAGCACTTCTTAACCACTGAGCCACCTCTCCAGCCCCCATTCACATTCTTTACTCATTAATTCTGGGGTTTCTTTGAGACCAGGATCTTTCTGCAGAGCCCCACTGGAGCTTGCAGTCACTCTGCCTCGCCTAAGGTCTATGCTACTATGGAGTCATAAGAATTGTATTGCCATTTTTTAATTATTTTATTTTATGTGTGTCCTAGTTTGTTTCTCCATTGCCTTGACAAAACACTCTGACCAGTATCACCTTGGAGAGGAAAGGGTTTATTCAGCTTACATCTCCCAGGTCACAGTTCATGGGGAGCTCAAGATAGGAACTCAGGGCAGGAAGCTGGAGCACAGGCCATGGGGAATCACTGCTTACTGGCTTGCTCCTCTGGCCTGTGCTCAACCTGCTTTTTTTTTTTTTTTTTTTTTTTTTTTTTTTTTTTAAAAAGGGTCAAAAAAAAAGAGGACGATAAATCTTTCACTGTGATATATCAAAATAA
>NW_008347322.1:3119321-3141117 GCF_000622305.1 Nannospalax galili
TGCCTCCCAAGTGCTAGGATTAAAGGCCTGCGCCAACACACCCAGCGCAGCCTGCCTTCTTATGCAACACAGGCCCCACCTGCCCAGGGGTGGCACCACCCACAGTGCTGGGCCCTCCCACATCATTCAGCAATCAAGAAAGTACCCCATGGACATGGCCACAGGCCAGTCCAATGAGGGAAATTCCCCAATTGGTTTTTTTGAGACAAGATCTCCCTGTAGCCCCAGTTGTCTTGGAACTCACTATGTAGACCAGGCTGGCCTCGAACTCACAGAGATCCACCTGCCTCTGCCTCCCAAGTGCTAGGACTAAAGGCATGAGCCACCATGCCTGGCCCGATTTTTATTTTTAACTATTTAATTATTTAATCCAGAAACATTGGCTCCCCAGAAGCTGGACTTACAGGTAATTACAGGTAATTAATTATGAGCCACCTGGTATGGTTGCTAAGAATTGAACTCATGTCCTCTGGAAGAGCAATATGTGCTCTTAACTACTGAGCCATCTCTCCAGCCTTTTTGATATTATAAATGAAAGATTTAAAATTTTTCATTTTGAAATAGTCATGCTCCTTTATAAAAATACAGTTGGTTTTTATATATTAATCCTATGTCCTGTGACCCTACTGAATTTATTAGTATTAATAGTTTTTTGTTGTTCTTTTTTAGGTGTGAGGAGTAAAGCCAGGGCCTTGGGCCTACTGGGCAAGCACTCTGCCCTGGGCTGTAACCAGAGCCCGGAGCTGGCTCAGCTTTTTAGTGCATTGCTTGAGTTTTCACACGCAGAATCATCTCGGGAAGTAGAAAGCTGGATGTGGTGGTGCACATGGCACCCTTGGAACTCAGGAGGTTGAGGCAGGCGGACTGAGGCCAGCCTGGACTGTGTAGCTGAATGAGACCCTGTGTCAGACACCAGAAGGTCTCACAGCTTCCCTTTGAGCTGGAGGTCTTGTGTTCTTTTTTCTTGCCTGGTTGCCCTATAAGAATCTTCTAGCAGAGCCGGGTATGGTGGCGCACGCCTTTAATCCCAGCACTCGGGAGGCAGAGGCAGGCAAATCTCTGTGAGTTCAAGGCCAGCCTGGTCTACATAGAGTTCTACGCCAGCTGGAGCTACAGTAAGACCCTGTCTCAAAATCTTCCAGCACAATGCCAGCTGCAAGTGGTGACATCAGACTTCCCTGTCTTGTTCTGCTCTTAGAATAATGTCACCCAGTCCTTCCCTGCACCAGAAGGTTGAATACCTTCTTCTCTTGTGTCTTTGCTGCCACTTCTGGGGCCTGGCCTGTGTTGTGTCACTTGTTCCCACCACCAAAAATGAGGAGCTTGAGTCAAAGTGTGGTGGCACATGCCTTTAATGCTAGTGGTGGGGAGGCAGAGGCAGGTGGCTCTCTGGGAGTTCAAAGCCAGCCTGGTCTGCGTAGTGAGTTCCAGGCCAGCCGGAGCTGCATAGTGAGACTTTTTCAAAAACAAACCAACCAACCAAGGCCTTCCTCAACAGCCTCCATACCCATTATGACTACCTTTGTGGTTCACAGTTCTGATGACCCTAACCTAGGTAGAAACTGCAAAACTCCAAACATGTAAGCAGAGCTGTTTGAATGAGTCCGTATTTCTTTCCATTGAAATCTTAAACTCTCAGGAAGAAGACATTAGATTGAGGACACCTCTCATTTCTACAGGGACCTACAGCTTCATCTGCGCCCTTCTAACATCTAGTCCTCTGTTTCCAGACTCCCAGCGTTCTCATCTCTCCTCCTTCACCATGAAGCTGATGGACAAATTCCACTCTCCCAAAATCAAGAGAACGCCATCCAAGAAGGGAAAGCCAGCCGAGGTGTCTGTGAAGATTCCAGAGAAGCCCGTGAACAAAGTAAGCTGACTCTTGAGGTGTTCCTCCTGGCCCCAGCCTGTGGCCCCTGTGAGATGCACTGTGTGTGAGTGTGCTCCCCAGGGCCATTCCTGGGACCTGGGACCTTTAGGGTGATAAGTGCCTGTCCTGCTCGTCAGCCAGTCAGTGGCTAGGACAGTTTTCTCCCTTCTGTATCATTGTCTGGGCATTTAAAGTAGCTCAGAGCACTGTGCTGTGCTCATACCTGGTGCTGCCTCCTACCTAGAGGCCCCCACTTTGCCCTGGGGCACTCTCACACAGGTCTCTGATGGCCTGAAGCAGTCATTCAGCCTCAGGGCCTGGACTCTGAAACTCAAAGACCCCTCAATTCCAGCCAGAGATATCCCCCAGTACTAGTAACCTCAACAGGGCCAGCTGTGCCAGATGTGGACAGCTGTTGATTCCATCAACCCCTCCCTTCAGCCTACAACGGTCATTTCAAGCTCTGTAGGAATCCAGGTTTCCTCTCTTCCAGGAGGCAAGAGACAGATTTCTACCAGAGGGCTACCCTATCCCCTTGGATCTGGAGCAGCAGGCAGTAGAATTTATGTCCACCAGTGCTGTGGCTTCCAGGTCTCAGAGGCAGAAGGTCAGTGTGACGTTAAGAACAATTGGGGTTGCCTTGCCTTCTACTGCAGAACTCTGGTCCATGGTTTGGGGATGGAAAACACCTGTGGCAATGTCATTGTGTCTTGGCTGGGTGGTACCTATGGGCTGAAGTGTTCAAAAAAATGCTTGGATAACCCTGGCCGGGCGTGGTGGCGCACGCCTTTAATCCCAGCACTCGGGAGGCAGAGGCAGGCGGATCTCTGTGAGTTCAAGGCCAGCCTGGTCTACACAGTGAGTTCCAGGACAGCTGGGGCTACAGGGAGACCCTGTCTCAAAAAGATAAAAAAAAAAAAAAGCATTTATCCGAGTGGCCCTGGTCTGGGAGGGAGCTCAGTCCTCCACAGCTCAAGCTTGGGCTCCTTTCTGGAGTGGGGTCAGTTGTACTGTTTCGGTCCAGCGGGCACTGGGGCAGATGGACAACTATGACCTTTCAGAGAACAGCTGTTCTCTCCTTGAGTTGCTGAGATGA
This sequence comes from Nannospalax galili, assembly GCF_000622305.1. Taxonomy (NCBI): domain Eukaryota; kingdom Metazoa; phylum Chordata; class Mammalia; order Rodentia; family Spalacidae; genus Nannospalax; species Nannospalax galili. Next base: position 3,122,288 of record NW_008347322.1, read on the forward strand.
TATGAATGATTGGCAGAGAACAGGCTTCTAAAGCCTCGGGCGCTGTCTCAACCAGGTGCAGTGCTCTCAGAGCCAAGGACGCCATGTCACCAGGGCCTCTTCCCAACCTGTGCTGAGTGCTTCACACCCTCTTTCCAGTAGCCCTGATAAGTGAGAACTTACCTGCCTAAAAGACTGAGTCTATGAAGACAAAACATTTAGCTGAAAAGTTGCAGGACAAACGGCAATGTCCAGGTTTGAGCGTAGGCTGTCCTCCGTGTCGGCCTGAGTTCTGACCCCTCCTGCTTAGGATCGAATCCAGGGCCTTGTACATTAAGAGTACAGCAGAGGCTTTACCCCTGAGCTACACCCTCAGCCCTCATTTTTATATTTGTTATTTTCGTTGTTTCATTGTTTTGCCTGCAGGGCTGCAGGTGTGTGCCGCCTAGCCTACTACTACATCTCTTCTTTAGAGCAGGCTACACTGCATGTGTTAGTAGCTTACAAACCTAAATATTAATGATCTTGGTGCACTACTTTACATCAGAAGTGCAGTTCACAGTGTAAAGTTAAAAATGGTTTTGTAGACCAGTTGAGCCTCATCCCCAGTGACTGTGCCAAGGGTAATTTATGCAGAACTGCTGTCATGGCCACCAGTTAATGCCACTCACAGGTACTGCCTGTCCTTGTGGAGAAGCAGAGTATCTTTCAAACTAGCTAAAAGTGTAAAAAATAAAGATTGTGAACCCAGAAAGCCTTTGTTGGATGCGTTGTTTGCTGATGAGCAAAGGGACGTACTCATGTTGTACCAGACGCGCTGCTTCCAGTGGGGAGGCTGTGAGTAGGGAGGGCTAGTCTGTGTCACAGTGTGCACAGCACACTTTTGAGCTGAACCCCCAAGTGTAAGCCCCCCACACCTCCAGACCACACAGAATAACTGGCTTATTGACCACTGCCCTGCTAGAGAATGCTGACAGGAACCATTCAGCTGCTGGTCTTTGAATCCTCCCTCTATTTATTCCTTTTCCAAAAAGAAGTCAGGGAGGAAAATCTGACATAAAAGCTCACTCTATCTGGTGTCTGCAAACCCCACGGGGCATTTGTTACCACAGAAGGCTGAAGCAGGCCTACTGGACACCCAGCAATGTGGTGAATGCCTGTAGTGCTCAGGGTGCCTTCCCCCAGCCCTGACATCCAATGCTGAGGCGAAGCCTACTCCATGGTCCATGGCAAGGAGCTACAGGCCCAGCCTCACCTGTTACGGCTCCTTTAACAGGGGTTGGATTGCTGTGCTGTGAACCAAGTTGCCAGCATGGCAGAGTGGGGACAAACCTGCTGCTTAGTGCAGGCCCCCAGACAGAGCCGGAGTGCCGGGGCCTGCCACAGCACAGGGACAGAGAGGACGGTGTCCAGAAAGTCTTGTGGGGGCCTGCCACTGTCATCATCTGCCATTGATGCTGTCACCGCGTGCAGTGTGTGCCATCCATCCTGGTTCACCCCGTGTGCATGACCCCCTGTTGAAATACGTGGGCGTGTGCAGCATGAAGAGTAGATTCAATCACCACCCTTCTGAGGTCTCTCTGCCCCGCCCCTGTCCTGTGTGGTTTCACACCTGGTGTTTCCTTTACTCTCCTCTCTAACCATGGGAGGAAGGCTTTGTTATTTCTAATATGCAGACAGTATTGGTTATGGTCCAGGTTTTCTAATTAAGATCTGTTCTCTGCACTGTAGTCTGTTGTCTTTCTAAACTGTGTTTATTTAGACATGGTAGCCTTTCACAGATGAGTTTGTAAACTCTTTTACAGCTGTTTAAGCAAGCAAGCAGTGAGCATGCTGGGTGTTAAAAGTAGAGAAAATTTAGCCACATTCCAAGTCTGAAGCTGACAGTCCCTGCATGATCAGTTTGCAGTGTCTAGAAATGGGTCAGCAGGGCTGAGTTCTCCAACCCTCAGGGATCTGGATAGTGACTGGATCCTGCCCAATAGACTCCTGAAGGGGTTCCCTTTCAATTCTGCAGACCTTATGTGAAGCAGACAGATGCCCTTGCCCCAGAGCCTGGCATTGCTGAGCTCTGTCTGTTAGCTGTACCTTCTTACTGGGCCTGACTGTCGGGGCAGAGGAGAGGAGCAGAGTTAAGTTGTTAGTTCCAGTTTTCTATATGCTGATGCTAATTTGCTTCCCCCAGCTCAGCTCAGCTCAGGCCTGCAGGTTCACTGCCCTGCAGCGCTAGGAACTCAACTTGGTTTCCAGGAAGCAGAGAGGCCAGGGCTGCAGGCAGACCAGGGCACGGAAGTTAGAGACCAGGTATCGGCTGCTCTGCTGTGGGCAGTGGCTTTGAAGACCATGGCTAGTTTGTGTCCCTTCCTTCTCCGGAGCCTGTCCTGTTTAGTGGCAGCCAAGCGCAGGTGCTGCAGGGCCACTGCCAGGCAGGAGAGTAATCACAGTTTCTATCCGTCCATCTTCTTTTACTCATTTATAAACGAGAGCTTTGAACCAGGGGCTCTCCAGGCATTTCTTAATTCTTCCCAAACTTTTTTTTCCTTTAACGTGATGGTGTTTTGCTATGTTGCCCAGCTGTCCAAGTCGCAGCCTCAGTTTCCTCACTTGTGTAATAATGGCATGTGCCTGTGGAGTGGCTTCAGCCCTTAAACAAGCTGTCCCTCAGGATGTCTTTGACGCCCTCAGGCAGCTGCACCCTAGTGCTTTCTCCCTCTCAGGTTTCTACATCCTTTGTGTTATCACTGGCAGAGAGATAATCTCGGATCCTGTTGTAGCGCCTCTTAAATGTTACAAATGGTGTGCTTACCTTCGTTCAGCCTCCTCCTTTGTTTGTTTGTCTGTTTTACCGGGCTAAGGATAGAACCCTGCCCTTTCCATGCCTAGGCAAGTGCTGTATCACTGAGCTCCAGTCCCAGCCCCAATCTTCCAGTTTGACTTCACTAACACAGGACAGAAGTGTTCACCTGTGTCAGATAAGGAGGGCCCAGTTTGGCCTTGGATCTAGGCCCCTCCCAGGCCTAGGGAGTTGCCAGACTTTTGGAGGCAAGTAGGGGCAGCTGCTCCCCTGGGCTGGGAAGGGTATGCATGCATGTCCACTGTCACTCTGAGGTTATGAGCTGGGTGGCTGGAGTTCCCAGGGCTCACTGGTATGTCCTACACTTTGACTGCTGGCCACAGCTTACCACCTGGAAGGTTCAAGAAATCCACAGCACTAAGAGGCCATTAATTTGGATATGGAATTTGCTGGAAAGTTAACAGATGCCACCTGACTTTGCTGAGTCTTTGGCCTCTTTATTAAGTGTCCAGGGCAGCCTGGCTCTCGTGTGGCTGATTTGATCCTCGGCCTACCCTGTAAATATTTCACACCCCCCGCTCCCCTTGCACCCTTTCGTACATAAACATGTATCCTCAAAATACTTCCTGCTCCCTCACCAAGTTTCATCATTGCTATCTTCCAGCACTTTCTGATGTCCCTAGACATCAGTGTCTGCCCTAGTCCTCCTCCTGCAGCCCTACTGTGCTCTGGACAGGCTGTTACCAGCACCATGCAGCCTGAGTATTTATGGAGGCTGCCCTAGCCATGGCTGGGTGAGATGGCAAAGCTCAGAGCCTGGAGATAGAGAGGAAGGGAGTTGTCAGGTAGAGAAAGGAGGAAAATGGAATGAAAGGCACAAAGGAAAGGACACCCTCCCACCAGAGTGGGGCCATGGTCTGCACAGCATCCCAAGAAACTACACCAGGCCTTTGGAAATGATCAGGCTGAAGTACTGTTCTCTTGATTCCATCTCTTTTTAGCTATTTCTTTTGATGTTCCTATGAAATAACCTCCCCTACTGAGCTTTTTAAAATTTAAAATGACATTCCCTGTCATTTCTGGGGAGAGAGCTAGTATTCAAAATGATAATTACTTTTTATACTATTTCTGCCATTCATATAGTCATACATTATTGCTTAAATCAGCATTTCCTAGAAGCATCTCTGGCCCTCAGTTGCCTATATTTGCTCTCTGGATCTCAGAGAACCCAGAGCGGCAGCTCTCCTCATCCACAGCCTCCTCACTTCACTAGCTGTGTCGTCTGTTCTTCATGTGGACTGTCTGCTCGTGGCTCCATCCGCTCTGTAGACGACTCTTGATTGCCCTGCCTCAGCTGGAACCTGGGCCACTGGAGAGGGAGGTTGGGGAAAAGAACAACAGGGCTGTGTGTCCTGCTGGGTGTGGACCCAAGGCCTCCCACAGTCAAGGAGAAAAAGAATTGGGGAAATGAGGGTGAGTTCTGGAGAGCAGGGGGCAGCGTCTTCTTCTCCTTCCGGGTGGCTTTCCTCAGAATCAGAGTGATGCCGCTAGCAGCTGCTGCAGTGGTCTCTGAAGTTCTGCCATCCTCGTCTCCCCTGTCTCTCCTTACAGCCCTGGGACTGAGGGTCCTTTACAAGTCACATGTCACTCCACTGGGGGGATTGCAGGCTTGGGCAGGACAGTGTGGGAATCTAGTGGGGGGTGGGGTGCTGAGGCAGTAGACTATGAATCCTCACATCCCTGCCAGCCTGTGGGTCCCTCAGATCTTTGGATCCTGGGTCTGATTCCAGGATATATGTATGCATGAGGGTGTGACTGTTGCTCCCCCAAGTCATCAGTAATGAGGCTTCACTGCACACTCTCGGGGTAGCAAGTTAGAGCAGAGGGGAATATCTTCAGGACCTCAGAGTGTGGAAGGGAATTCACAAGTCTGTATGACCCTTCCAGTCCTAAGCCCTTCTTCCTTCAGGTCTGGCCTGTCTCCTGATCACACTCCTTAGAGAAACGACCTGGCTCTGTCTCTGCAGCCAGGGCCTTTTCCATTTGCAGGAGTCTCAAGCTAGTGTACAGGAGATTTTATATTTTCAAAATAGCTCCCTTTAATCTCTCTCCTCCTCAAGCTTGGCATTTCCTTTCAGAACCTCTGCTGGCTGGAAGAGAAAGAGAAAGAAGTTGTCAGTGCCTTGCGCTACTTTAAGACCATTGTGGACAAAATGGCTATTGATAAGAAGGTTCTGGAGATGCTTCCAGGGTCAGCCAGCAAGGTGCTGGAGGCCATCTTACCCTTGGTGCAGACCGACCCTCGGATCCAGCACAGGTGAGTCCCTCTGAAGGCCATGGCTGTGTCAGCAGTGGGAGGCTTGGAGGCACCCTGATTTGGGCCACTTGAAGCAGTCCTACTTGTCAGCTCCTACCCACACCCTTCCTGTTGAGGTCATTGCTCCTCCAGGGGCCTCTGCACCGGCCAGCTGGCCACATCTGAGCAGATGCCACCACACTGTAAACCAGGGCCATGTCCTTTGCATTAGCTCTCCATTGTGTTGAGTAGGATACATTCTTGGGAGCCTTCCGTCACCACTTACTCATTCCTATCAATCAAGTCCTCAACCACTGGGATGATCAGCTGATAAAGCAAGAGATAGGAAATCCTTTGCCTGTTCCAGGCCAGGACTTTGTTGAGTGCAGCGGCTTTGATTGCTAGAGTGCATTTTCTTCTTAAAGGTTAGCAAGCAGCTTGCCCCATGTTCATTGTTAAGTATAAAAAGGAAAGCAGTATGATGTAATCTCCAAGCTGGCAGGAGCTTTTCTGAAGAGGCTGGAAAGTTTGGAGGTTTGTCCGTGGTACCTGTTCAGGATCAGAGTGTCTCTGTGTCGATTGCTCTAGTTGGCTTAGTGTCATATAGCCCCATGAGGCTGTTCTTCGAACCTCTTTCAGAGCTTGGCAGTGAAGTTCACAGTTATCCTGAGAGATAAAACAATGTGTCTTTATTTCCAAGAAGCTTTCTGCCTGGGGTTTCCACTCTGTTGACCTCTGAAGATGGTGGCTTGGCCTAACTTGATGCTCCCTGTGCTGCTGGACTTGATGCTGCTGTCAGCACCATGGCTCTCCCAAGGCAGCCCTAGGAAGGCTCAGTGTCTCCTCTGAGGGAACATCAGACATGTGGATGGTTTTCTCCAGACGCTCTCATGCCTCTGCTCTCATGTGATGGTCCCCACCAGGGAGGAATTAAAATTGAGGTGAAAAGCTCAGCTCCCCACCATTGATAAAGCACTGATTGTGTAATTCACATTGAAGAAGGGAGTGATGAGACAGCTGCAGTGGTCCTGTTCAGAGTCCTGAAGAAGAAGACGAGGAAGAGCTGAGATCCATCTGGGAGAAAGGCAGCTGAATTGGCAGTCAGAAGATAACCAGAAAAGCAAAGGGCGTGTGGCCGGTATCAAACGTCCCCAGAAGCAGAAACATTAAGAAAAAGGATGGAGGGCTGGGGCTGTAGCTCAGTAGTAGAGCACTTGCCCTGCATGCCTGAGCCCTGGGTTCAATCCCAAGTACTGCTTGGGGAAGGGATGGGGATAGGGTCCCTGGCGTGCTGCCACCTGCCTCGGGCCTCTTGGGGAAGGAAAGTCTGTGACAGTCAGCTTAGCTGAATCCTATGGCGGATGGAGTCACAGTGTGTTGTCACTGGGATGGCAGCTTCTAGGGTGCAAGTGCTAGGCAACCCAGTCAGCCCCAAGGGGACAGTTGGGATGTTTTGTCTGTCAGTTGATAAAAATTAACATCTCGAACCATTTCCTAAAGAGGCTAAAGGGAAGTAGCCGAGTGTGGCCACAAAGGAGCGAGAAATAGAAACTCTCCTCTAGAAGCCCTATGGCTTCAACTCATGAGGAGAGGGCAGGCATGTGGCCATTGGTTTCAGGGCTCCAGGGAAACTGCAGCCCTGATGACCAGCAACATTAAGCATGAACTAGAAGTGTTTTCCCACCCACCGATCACTGCCGGTGTCCGCTGTGTGCCGCTTCAGTGGGCTCTGTCCACAGGTGCACTGGAAGGCAGCGGGCCTCACCTGCAGACAGGCTGCAGAGCCGGTCACCCCTCTGGAGGGCAGGGCCCCGCACCCCTCCTGCCTTATCCATTTGAGCCCCTGACACCATCCCCAGGCTTCTTGACCAGCTCCTCTCATTTCTCGAGGACTGGAAGAGTTCACTTTCCTGCTACTGACTGTTCTCTGGTACAGGTGGAGGGAGCCTTGACTGGCAGAAAGCTTGGCTCCCTTCCCTCATGCTGAAGAACTGGGTAGAGCACTGTTGGGTCCATTTTTCAACACCTTTGGTGTTAGAACTGACTTCAGTCACATCTTACAGTGTTACAGAATTTTCTCTAGACTGAGCCTTTGGTTCCTAAGCATCTGCTCCATCCCCTTCGGCAGTGGAGAAGCGATTGGTTTTGTTCTTCTGTTGTGATAAATAAAATTAGCAATGAAAAAGTACCTCTTTCTAGAATTCCTGAAGAAAGCTGTCTCTAATTACTTTAAAGTTGTAGAAGGTGTAAAAATTTTGTATTTGGACCACTACTGTACATTGTCAAGGTGCTCCCAGATCCAAGGGCTTCTGCTTGATGTGGTGACATCACCACGTATGTGGAGCCTGCTGCCGTGTGCAACACACACACACACACCCAACACATCCCCAGCACAACCGGTCCCCTCACGCACCTTGCCTCCAATGCTTTACCCTGAAGTCATCTCCACTCAGCCAGAGCTGCATCACTGAGAGCGACCAGGCTGAGCAAGGATAGTGGGGTTCCGTTAGACTACAGCCCCGTAATGAACTGTCCTGTCATCAGAATCCCTCAAACTTGTTGACTCTGTGGGCTATCCAAAATGCCTGTCAATCCCATCCACACAGGAAGCTCAGCTCTGACCCAGTCCAGTGGGTGGTAACAGGCAGGAGGAGAGAGATGTCCTCAGAGTCTTGTGGAGGGATGTGAAGTTTGAAGAAGCTATTATGATGGGATTTTTATGTTATATTTGGGAAGTAAATGTTTTATGACAGGAACTGGGAGCTGGCTCTGTGGGAAAAGCACTTGTGCAAGCACAACCACTCTGGGGCATTAAGGAGGCCCACTGGGGTTCGCTGGCCACCAGCCTCGCTCCAGGTTCAGTGAGAAACCCTGTCTCAAAGGAATAAGATGAGTGTGATAGAGCAGGACACCCCGCATCCTCCTCTGACGCATAGGCACACTCCCATACACATGTATGTACACCACACACATAATACACCAAAACAACCTTTGTAACAGACTAGAGTATAAACGTCCACAGAGTCTTCACTGGATGTAAGGGGAAAGGAAACAAGATCTGTTGTAAGCGTGGATCGGCGGGGCACTATGGTACTTATCCATAATCCCAGCGCTCAGGAAGCCTAGGCAGAAAGACTAGAAAGTCAGGGCTTGTCTTGAATACAGAGCAAGACACAGAGAGAGGGAGAAGGAGAGGATTTATAAAAAGAGAAATGATAGTTGTGCTGGATTGGTTTCTAACGTTCCTTTAACTCCTTTTCTCCATAGCTCAGCCCTCTCCTCCTGCTATAGCCGTGTGTACCAAAGCCTTGCCAACCTCATCCGCTGGTCTGACCAGGTGATGCTGGAAGGAGTCAACTCAGAAGACAAAGAGATGGTGACAACTGTGAAGGGGGTCATCAAGGCTGTGCTGGATGGAGTGAAGGTACTGGACACAGGCTCCAGATGTCCTAGGCAGAGGTGTGAGGCAGCCAGCCTGTTAGAAGTTAAGAACTTACTTGTAGACAGCGCATTAGGATGAGTGTCTTCCCGCAGCTGTGGCGTGGGTGGGTTCTGTTCAGTAACTACTTTGCTCTCTTAGGACCAGTGGGAATGGCTCTTATAAGCCTTTGGAGTACTTCTCCAGATAATTGGAAAGGCTGCCAGAGACCATCAGCCCTTCCTCCACCTGGCATTCATTTCTCAGTGGGTGGTTATGTCCCAGGTCTGCCTGAGCAGGTGCGCCAGTCGCCAAAATGCAGTGGAGATTGTTTGCACTGGCTTTTAGCAAACCTCCTAGTTGGTCTATCAACCATTGCCTTTGTATGTCATAAGAACTTGGGATTCCTGGTAGAAAAGCAGGACTGAGCAGTTTGAAACTGTCTTCACTTGCTCTGCACGATGAGCTTTACTATCCAATCCATCAAAAGCAGCCTCATAGGAAATGAGGGATCACAGAGTGAGAAACAAAGGCTACAGGGGGCCTGGAATTGGGGTCTAGGGCCAGCCTCTAATGGAGGAGCAAGACAGAAGGGAGGGTGTGACATGGTGAGGGCTTTGGCAGTGGGCAGGAACGTGGATACCTGCTGCTGTTCTGAGAGGCCATGCTAGGCAGTGGAAAAAGGCTAGCCTAGGAGCCTGGCTAGCTTTGGATCCCAAGCTCACCACTTAGTAGAGTTGAGCAGTTTACTCAGGGATTCTTTACCATGGTTTATCTTAACACTGGTTGGTGGACACACCCATGAACACACCCATGAACTGGTATAATGGTAGTACCCTGTGTTGTAGGACTGCAGGAAGGGTTAGGGTAGTTAATGCATAATGTTTCTAGAACAATACATGGAATATACTAAACTCTTAGGTATTAGCAGCTGTTCATTATTAGTTGTGTGGTGCTAAATGTATGGATATGGCTTGGAAAAACTGTATCTCTTTCCTTTCTAGTCATTTCAATCCAAAATTATAGCTTAGGTACTTAGCCTAGGTCAGAAAGACTTCTTCCTCACTCAGGTAGTCTGTGAGGTTCCTGAAACTTACCTTCTTGACAAGATGTTCCCCCAAAACCCTGGAGAACAGAACAAAGACCCCAGAGGGTTTAAATTATAGAAAGAAGGCCAAGAAGGCATTTCTTTTCTTTTCTTTTTTTTAATGTGTATGGATGTATTGCCTGCATGTATGTGAGTGCACCCGTGTCGTGCAATGCCACAAAGGTCAGAAGAGGGCTTCGGATTCCCCTGGAACTGGAGTTAAGGATGGTTCATAGCCGCCATGTGGGTGCTGGGAATCAAACCCAGGTCTTCTGCAAGAGCAGTCAGTGCTCTTAACTGCCGAGCCACCTCTCCAGCCCCAAGAAGGCATTTCTTAGGGAGAGAAATTACTCCCAAATAGACTGTGCTAGCTGAAGTCCTGGGGCTGCTTCCCCCAGCACCATTTAAGTCGATGCTGGTGTGTCTGCAGGGACTTTGGGTTCACTTAGAGGGAGGTGTGACTCCACATCCGTCTCCTTTGATTGCTCCCCTAGTATCTAAGCTGTCAGGCTCCATGTCTGTTTTGGCTAGTGAAACAAAGAATTTAGGGTACAGTTGAATTATCCCATCAGCCTTTACCCCAGCTTCTCTGAATTGGTCAGTTGGTCAGTGGGGCAGTATGAAATGTGACCTGGGCCATGCCTGTCAGCCGAGTTCCATCTCACTCACCCTGTACTCTTCCTGCCCCATGCCTGGAAAGGCTATTGTTTACAATCATGTTCCAGGTGGCATTGTTCAGGTTTCCTTCTACCAAATTGATTCCAATGAAAGGTTAAAAAAAAATTAGAACCGCTAAAACACAACTTTGTGATGTTCCCAAGTAGATGTTCTTTATAGAACCCATGAACACATCATCGTGTTGATTGAAAGACACGTCTGAATGAAAACATGTCTGTTTCTCAAAGTAACCAGAGGGACAAGGAGCACGTGTGCAGCCAGTGGAGTTTGAATTTGCCAGTGTCTTGACAGTAAATAATTTCACAGTTGTTTTAGAAGTATTTTAGCCAGAACAGGGCCGAGAAGTCAGAGCCTGGAGGATAGGCTAGATGCTCTGAGGCCCACTAGTCTTGAGTACACAGGACAGCAGCAGAAGCAAAGAACCAACTCCTGAAAAGCCCTTCACACACACTGTGTCACATGTGTGCACACGTGCACGCAAATACTTTAGCCAGAACAAAAGATTCTGTAGGTGAGGAGCTTATAAATTGGGTTTTGTCTCATTTATTATTAAGAAGCATTTATTGAGCGCCTCCTGTGTGCCAACAGTGTGACAGAACTGGGAGCCTGGTGATGAACAAACCGGCCCTAGCCTTGTGGAGCCTACAGTTCCCTGGCAAACAGAAACCTGCAGTTCTGTGATGGGACACTGCAGGAAAGAGCTCATGCTACAACAGGCAGATCACCTGCCTTTCCCAGGGAGGTCAGAGAGACTTCTCTAAGCAAAGACAGGCCAGCTGACCTGTGTTACTAGAAGCTTCTATTAGGAGTCAGGCGAGTAACAGCTAACATTAGTAAGTGCTTCTTTATATCGCCCATCTCCTTTCTCATACCCTCCGAGATAAGCATGTCCACAGGTGGGCAAGCTGAGGTGAGGCCATGATTCCCACACAGGCCCGCTGGACCCAAGCACTTAGTCATCTTTCACTGCCCCCTCCTAGGAGACTGTCCAAAGGATCCTCTACATCTGTACCTCCCAGCCAGTTGGCTTCCAGCCTCCTTCACTGTCCCTGTGAACAAGGATACCTTATAAGCCCATGTCCCCATGTGTAAGGGAGCCTCCTTCAGCTGGGAGGGCCTGGAGGGTACAGCACAGAAATATCTAGCTGGACTGTTGTCATCCCACTTGGAGGAAAAGCATTGGCAAGTTCCTTTAAACTGACTCACCGTCCTTCAAAGTCGTTCATTCAGTTGTTAAATGGAAATTTTTTTTGGGGGGGGGTTGAAAAAATTGTTTGAAAGCCAGATTTTTTTGGTTTTGTTCCTGAATGAGTGATATCCGTTTATCATGTAAACCTTCACATAAATACCACTCATTAGCTGTGTAACCATGGGCAAGTGACTCCTCTGGGATTTTCAAAGGTTAAGAAATGCCCTGAAGCTGTGAGGACAGACTAATATGTCCATGAGGTACCTGGTACATGCTGAGTGCCCAGCAGGTGGGAGTGAGCACTGTTCACCATAGAAACCTTCATCAGAAACGCTCACGTTTACCAGTCCTGGCTGGGAGCAAGGCTCCTTCTAGGGAGACATGCGAATTTCACACCTCCTGTTTGTGCCAGTTAAACTCCCACTTTCCTAGGACCCTGAGACCCAGCACTTTAGAGTTGCCTTCTCAGGCTTTTCTAGAAATGTCAGCACTTCCTGTTTCCCCGGGTCTCTAACCACTCTTACAAACCAAAGTTTTTATAATTAAAACAAAATGGGGCTGGAGAAGTGACTTAATGGTTATGAACACCTCCTGCTCTTTCATAGGATCCACGTTGAGTTCCTAGCATCCACTTGTAACCTCAGCTGCAGGGAGCCAGACACCGTCTTCAGGCCTCTGTGGGTACCAATTCATACACATACACATAAGGAAAATTTTTAAATGCCTTCTTACACTGGAAGCTGTGGAGAAGACCTTGCAGAAACTCATCTGTTACTTCAGCGTCATCACCCAGAACATCTGAAGAGACCAAGTTGTATGCCAAGGAATACTTAGAGGAAGGGATGTTTTCTGACTACATCCATTAGGATTAAGTCTGACAGCAAGAAAACCCAAACAGTAGCAGCTTTTAAAGATGCAACTTCTAAGCAGGTGTGGTGGCGCATGCCTTTAATCTCAGCATTCAGGAGTCAGAGGCAGACAGATCTACATGAGTTCAAGGCCTGCCTAGTCCACATAGTGAGTTCCAGGCAGCCCCACTGCAGGGAGACCCTGTCTCAAAAAGACTGGGTGTGGGTGTGGGTGTGGGTGTGGTGGTGTGTGTATGTGTGTGAAATTTCTGTAGTCAAGATGGCTCAGTAGGTAAGTGCTCTCGCTACCAAACCCCATGACCTGAGTTTGATCCCCAGAACCCACAGGGTGGAAAGAGAGAACTGACTCCCACAAGTTGTCCTCTGACCTCCACAAGCACATTGTAGCTCTCAAGTGTATACACTACACACACACACACACACACACACACACACACACCTTTCATGCCTTCAGTCTATAAAGTCCAGAGATAGACAGTTAAGGGCTAGTGTAACATTTTTGCAGGGGGATAAGGAATGCGCCGTCCCACGTTCCCACTGTCATCACACGTGGCTTCTCCCTTTTGATTCGAGGTAGCCACCTCCTCTCTAGCCGTCATGATTAACCTCAGACTACAAGAGAGACAAGGTGGGAAGCTGTGCTCCTCCTTTTAAGGAGGCTGATTAGAACGCCTCACAGAATTCCCACCACATTTTATTGGCCAGAGTTGGTCATGTGAGCCACAAGGACTTGATTAGGAAGAGGAGATGCTGTGGGAACAGCCAGCCTCACGTTCCCTACAAGCCATCTCTAACCTTTTTGAGCGTATTTTCAAATGTTCTGTTATAAATAACTTGAGACACTTGCAAACAGTGTAGTGAGTAGAAAGACGACGTCTGGACGACCATGGGCCACACCAGTCCCCGTGTCCACCCATGACCAGTCTTCTGTTCCTTCACTGACTCCTTGGATCGCAGGGTGTGAACTGCAGGTGGTGCATCCTTCACGGAACCACCATGGTGCCAGGCCGGGAACAAGGCTTGCTTGTCCTGGAAGGGCTCACAGCAAATATCTTAGGCCTTTCAGGCCGCAGACCAGTCACACGCTCCTTGTTGTTTTTGTTTTTGAATGAATCCTACCTTGAGAGCCCCCTAGAAACAAGTCCTGGGCTGGCTTTGGCCTGCAGGGTGTGGTTTGCTCCTCTAAAAAGGTTTGCTTCTTTAAATCAGTGTCTAAATGAAGTTCATGGCTGAAGTCCATCACAGGTGCTTAAGTTTTCCTTTCTCTTTATTTTTTTCCTTGAAACTTGGTTTGGTTTTGTTACGCTTGCCGAGTCACACAGGTCCAGAGCAGGTCTGCGGTGAGCTGTGAGCTTCTGCAAGGCCCTGGCTTCTGGGTGACTCCTGCAGCTGCTGTTTGCCTTGTAGCTTCTTGCCCCAGTCTACATCATTAGGGTTGTCATTGTCTTAATTATTATGTTTATTTATTTTGTGTGTGTGTACATATGCATGTGTGAGTGTCACAGCACCTTTGTGGGGGTCAGAGGACAGTTTGCAGGAGTCGGTTCTCTCCTGGGGATTGAACTCAGGTCATCAGGCTTGGTTGATAATTGTCTTTACCTGCAGAGACATCTTGCAGCCTTTGTTCTGTTTTGAGGGGGGGGACTTTTTTGAGACAGGGTCTCCTTGTTGTCAGGGCTGGCCTGGATTTGCTATGGAGACCAGGCTGGCCTTGAACTCACAGAGATCTGCCTGCTTCTGCCTCCCAAGTGCTGGGACCAAAGGTGTGCGCCACCACGCCCAGCTAGCCCTTGTTTTTTTAAATCTGTGTGTTTTGTTTTGTTTTTTGTTTGTGCATGCATGTATGCGTGCATGCCTGAGTATGTGTGTGTATGCGCCATGGCATGCATGAGACAGTCAGAGGACAACCTTTGGGAGAGAGTTCTCACCTTCTGCCTTATTGAGGGAGGGTCTCTGGTTTCTGTCACTGCATTGCGTACTCCAGGCTGACTGGCCCGTCAGCTTCTGGGCAGTGCTCCTGTCTCACTAGTCTTGCCTCAGGACCGGGTGGGCGTCCCAGCTGCTGCTGTGCCTCATGTGCTAAGCCCAGTGCTGCTTGGCTGCATGTGGGAACATTTCCATCTTGCTGCCTCTTGTTGTCAACTATGCAAGTGAACAGGGAAGATCCCTTTTTGTCCTTTTTGTCCCTGTAAAAAGTCATTCTGGGGCTGGACACACGATGACAGCATCCTACAGTTTCAGTCACAGGAAACCACCCCAGCCTTGCTGGCCTGTGTCCTTCACATGTCAAGACCAGACCTGATACTCTTCTAAAGCATGAAAAGAAAAGCAGACAGTAGGACTGAGCCTTAGTGTGCGTTCTCAGGCCTCCTGTGCCCTAGCACCACACCCAGGAGACCACAGGCCAGAACGTGACAGGGTAAAGATGGGACCTGAGCTGCAGGCTGGTGTACATCCATCCAGGGAAGTGGAATTTCCTGCTCTGGGTACCTAGGGAACACTGTCTACCATGCTGTCCCTGGAGACTTTATGGTAAGGCCCCTCTGCCAGGGAGGCCTTTGTCTCAGCCTCAGTAGGTAGGGAGAAGGCTTAAACTGGGCATCTCTCGAGCCCCGAGGCTGTGTGTTGACTTGTTAGCAGTCATTGAAGCTTGTCTATCTCTCAGTCATGGTCAGCAGGAATAAAATGAACATGGAGACACTGTCATGTTCTTAGGAGAAACTTTTCCAAGTATCTTTTGGCTTTTGAAAGCTGATTTTCAGTGAAAATGATAGTTGGTATCGTTTATGGTTGTTGGCAGAAGAGTCCAGAGCGATCTTTTCCAACTTGTCTTTTTTAACTTGGGACTCAGTGACAGTTAAACAGGCCACTGTCCCTCTGAGAAAGTCTGCCTCCCGGAGACTTGACTCTTCATGAGGTGCTAGGCCCTGGCCAGCTTATAGATAGGTAGCCAGCACTCATTGACATCAGGGAGTTGGAAGATACCTAGATGGTAGAGGTTCTCAGAGCCTTCTGTGTATGATAGTTAAGGCAAGTTGAGACTAAAGCCATTCCGTTGGGGCAGGAAGGTTGGCAGAGAAAGAAAAGGCCGTCTACCCCTTTCCCAGGATCCACCATGTAATAACATGGTCTTGGAATTCCAGGGCATGCTTGCACGTGTGCATGTCATCCCAGGATCCTTTTGTCGCCTCATCGTTCATTAATTGAGGTCATTACTACTGTTCCAGAAGGACAAAGTCTAGTTCTAGCTGTTCACAAGCCAGGAAGAGTTGGTAGAGTTGGTTCCTGCATCAGCAAATGCAAACGTGCAGACTTCTGCCCATTCCTTTTCCCTGGTTAGGAGAGTGAGCTTGGCTTAGCATGACAGCATACTTCCACCATCCCAGCACTCATGAGGCTGAGGCAGGAGGACTGAGAGTTCAAGGTCAGCCTGAGCTACACAAACATGGACTTGAAAGGGGGGCTTCCATGTCAGTTAGCTCTGACACTTTGATCCAGCCAAGGTTGCTGTCTTTCAGAATGAGCTGTCTCTCCCCTCTAGCACCCTCCTCAGGTGATGGGTGAGGAGACCGCCCACTCCAGCTGCTTTCTCCTTTCATCCCTCCTGTGTCCTCGCTTGAATGTTACGTTCTGAATTGTGTGACAAGAAGCAGAAGGCTCCCGCCCTCTGCTGGCCCTTGGCCCTAACAGTTCTCCAAGCACAGAAAGGAGCAAACCTCAGTGTGGCCAGTGGATGTGCTTCTCAGGTTTTATTGCAAGGCACTTTATCTTACAGCGAGCATAGACCATTTTAGAAGATTTAGAAGATATAAGGAAACAAGAAGGTAAGGGGTTCCTCAGTTGTACTTTTTTGTTACATATGTTCTGAATTTGGTTTAATTTCCAAAATACACAGTGTACCCCAGCAAAGCAGGGCTTTTGTACCATTATTGCAGCATCTTTCCACACTGTGTCCCAGATTCCCACTGTGACTTTGTCCCTACTGGCCATACAGGGACTCTTTGTTGGGCTCTGTCGCACCTACTCACTCAGGACCTAGCAAGTATCTAGTCACAGGCTCTTGAGCAGCCTGATTTTACCCCGTGTGACATCCTTGGTGATTGACCCTTTACGCATATCCATATTTTCCTGGGACAAAATTCTCATAACAGATTTTGAGGCTTTTGAAATATGCTGGTAGGTCATCCACAGACCGTTGCCTGCTCTTCAAAGTGACTCCCCTGCTGCCCCCACCCTGCCCCACTCCGCCTCTGCACTGCCCTGCCCCACCCTTGTCTGCAAGTGTCTGTTTTGTTGCTGTCAAACTCAGGCTCTCAGGATCATAACCTTATCGTTCACATTTGTGAAATTTCTCTTTAATATTTCTTTTGGTCTGTTCATCATTTTTTTCTAGTTTCTGTGTAGTTAGAAGAGTCTCTGCTGGCTCTGCCCGATGGAGCTTTGGGTGTGGTGTTGTACACGTCTGAGAGGGTTGCAGCCCTGGTTAGGAAGGTGCTCAGGGTTGCTCCATGCTCCCATCACTGCCGCTGCTGGTACCCACAGCCGTCTCCAAGAGAGCCCAGCAGCAGGAGAGCGTGAGGAAGCTGTGTAGCCAGACACCAAAACACTGAACCCATGTGAACAGAAATGTGGCCACTTGTGCCAAGCAAAAGAAGACAGACAATGGAGGCAGACCTGGGGCGGTGGAGAAATGAGGGGCTGTGCAGGAGCAGAACTTTTGTCCTAAACCAATAGTGATCAAGATTGCACAGCTCTATGAACCAAAGCCCTCAAATCACACACTTAAAACTAAGTGAATTTCATTATGTGAATTACAGCTCTATAAAACTTTTAAAAGAAGGTGGAGCTGGGGTGATGTCTCATTCAAAAAGTACTTACCACATAAGCATGAGGACCTGAGTTCTGTCCCCAGAACTCACATAAAAAGCCAGGCACAGTATCTGTGCTTATAATCTCAGCCCTAGGGAGACGGAGACAGATGGATCCTGGGCTTCTCTGGCCAGCCAGCCTAACCTACTCAGGGAGCTTCAGGTTCTAGTGAAGAGGCACTGCCTGAAAAAACAAGGTGTGAAGCTGGGCCTGGTGGTACATGCCTTCAATCCCAGCAGAGGCAGGCTCTGTGAGTTCAAGGCTAGCCTGGTCTACATAGTGAGTTCCAGGCCAGCTGCGACTACAGGGAGACCCTGGCTCAAAAAAAAAAAAAAAAAGGGTATGAATCCTGAAAGGTGAGACCCAAAAGCAAAAATTAAATTTTGATCTAAAAAAAAAAAAAAAAACCCCGGGGGAGTACTCCTGAGAGTGCCCCCCCAAGAGCCAAGATTAACTTCTGACCTATACACATACACACACACACACACAGCTACAACATGTATATACATGCATGTACATGTACACACACAAAAGTATACACACTATGTAGATCTATTTATATGGAATGAAACCGTGGGACAGCCAAGGTAATCCAAGCCTAAAGAAGTCAAAAGGAGCGGGGAGGAGGATGGCAAGGGCCTGCAGTGGCGTGCTCTTGTGTGGCCCCGGCAGTCCTCACAGAGGACATGTGCTCAGGAAATCTTCTCAAACTGGGGAATGAGCCCCAGCTGAAGTACCTTTTTTTCCCTTCAAAACCATCTCTATGCTGATTCATATGACCCTTTTCCAAATCCATTGACAAGAACTGCAGCCAGTCCCCTGGGGCACCAGATCCTGCCCAGCCTAAGCCAGCACACTTAGGGGAAACACCCAAAGCCAGAGGCTGGATGGTTAAGGGTATCATTGTGCACATTACATGACAACTTTAGGGAACCAAAAATGTCTCTCACCACACTCCCAGACTGCACAGGAACCCCACTATGCATAGCCTAGTCATCTTAAGACCAGGGCTTACCATTTCCTCTTCCAAGAGGAAGTGCCATGGCACAGTTGAAACTCTGCACTGTGCTGCAGAGGTATTTTTAGAGGATGAGGGGCACTTTGGGAAGCTGTGCAGATTACCTAAAGCAAATAACCTCACATGTGGACTTCACAGGAAATGTGTGGACACAAAAGCAGGGTGTCCTGATAAAGGCACAGTGGTGTCATCCCCTCTCTGTCTCTGTCTGTCTCTCATGGAATGCAGGAGCTAGTGAGACTAACCACTGAGAAGCAAGGGCGGCCATCACCAACAAGCCCAGTGAAGCCCAGTTCCCCAGCCAGCAAGCCTGACAGGTGAGTGCTGAGCAGACTCGCCCATCTCAGGTTTGTCTTGACTGTTGATAAGGATTCTGGGTGAGCATGTACATAGAAGGAAGTGAACCTGTCCTCTCATCTGGGGCCTGTTCTAAGCAGCTTCACCTCACCCTGAATGCCAGCTTGGCCATAGGGCAGGAGAGTACCCTGGGCTTTTCACTATTAACTTCATCAAAAGTGTAAACTGAGAGCCGGATGTGGTGGCACACACCTTGATCCCAGCTAAGGGAGGCAGAGGCTGGCAGATCTCTGAGATGGAGGCCAGCCTGGTCTACATAGCAAGTTCCAGGCCAGA
>NW_008347322.1:3141171-3175305 GCF_000622305.1 Nannospalax galili
AGGGGACCCCTTTTAAAAAAAAAAAAAAAAAAAAAAAAAAAAAAAAAGCCAAGAAAGAAAAGTATAAGCTAAGGGCCTTAGGAATAGCCTTACTGCTTTGCATTAGTTCCTGATAAGAATGTGACAGGTTAATTTAGAGTATTTCAAGGAAACTGAGGGGCAGCTAGGGAACCAGCCCAGCCTGTCAGTGATGAAGCTCTGTGGAAACCCCAAAGCTAGGGGAAGATTCCCCTCAGCCCCATCCCTCTACTGCCCACTCTCAGGACCTGTTTGTGCTATGTGACTATCTGACCCCAAGTTCTTTCATCTTTCCAGCCAGCCTGAGCTCCCCCTGACAGACCGAGAAATGGAAATTCTAAACAAGACAACAGGTGTGTCACCATCTGCTGAGCTGCTCCCAGATTCCGCTAGTGAAGAAGTCGCACCCCCCAAGCCCCCTTTACCTGGTATTAGAGTGGTCGATAACAGGTAATTATCCTCCTGGTTTTCTAGCACCGTTCCTATTTATGGCACAATGTGGGGAACAGAGGATAGAATGAGCAAAAAGAACAGTGGTTGGGGTAAGACCTGGGCATTTGGGCCCTTCAGTGCTCTGGGGGCTTGGCACTGTTGGGGAAGACTGTCTGAGGGTTGGCCGGGCTCTGCCCCTCACACAGCCTGTGCTCTTACAGCCTGCCTTTGGGTCTTAGTTAGTAAAACCTGGCACAGTCTACTATGGAAAGAAAAGGATCTTTTGTTTTTGTTCTTTTGGTATTTATAGGTTTCACTGACAAGAGGGTAGCAGGGCATAGTTAGGGTGTGGGGCTTGAGTGTGGAGAATCTGATCTGGGAAGAGCCTTGCTCATTCCTGTACCCTGTACCATCTAAAGCACTCTTGTTTGTGGTGTTCAATTTGCCTGAATGTTTTGTCTCTTTTAGTCCACCAGCATTACCACCCAAGAAAAGACAGTCAGCTCCATCCCCTACCCGAGTGGCTGTGGTGGCCCCCATGAGTCGAGCCACCAGTGGCTCCAGTTTGCCTGTTGGAATCAATAGGCAGGTAATGCAACTCTGTTTCCTGAGGGGAAGTGGGGGCGTTGGCTTGGGGATTGGGTCCTGAGGCTGAGAGACACCTGGTGGTCTTTCCGACCATTGCTGGTCACATCCAGAGGCTTGTGGAAGGACTTCCGTTCATGGTCCTTCTCCATGATATAGGCAGTCAACAAACCTCGGATGCCTCTCAAGCACATCCCTGTCCACACACTGCCACATTCCTCCCAATTCCTTTCTTATCTCTTCAGTGGCCTCCTATGCTGACATCAGTGCTGGCGTCTGAGCTAGGCTGGGTTTTTTGTAAGCCAGTGTGCCAGTTGCCTGTCCCTGGTTTCTGCTGCCTTTTCCCAGGAGTGACTTGAGCTCGTTTTCCTTCTTCTCGAGGACTTTGACGTTGACTGTTACACCCAGAGGCGCCTGTCAGGAGGCAGCCGCTCCTGCGGTGGTGAGTCTCCCCGCCTGTCCCCCTGCAGCAGCACAGGCAAGCTCAGCCGGTCGGACGAGCAGCTGTCCTCCCTAGACAGGGACAGTGGGCAGTGCTCCCGGAACACAAGCTGTGAAACACTAGGTGAGCCACCACAGCCCACCCCTTTCTCTGTCACTCTCTAGTGTTCTCTGACTTTGAGCTTGAGTCAGCTCCTCTCCAGCCATTGGCTGGGTGACTTAGGTGACCTAGTCCTTTAAAATCCAAGCCTCAGTCTCCTCATCTGCAAATTGAGGATGGCATCTGTCCTAGAGGAGGCTGGATGTGTGTGTGAAACCACAATGCAGAGTCACAGTAGATGCTCAGGTGGTTACCGTCCTTATGGTCAGCCTTGTGCTGGGTCCTTGTCTGTGAGGGGTGAGCTCCTGATGGTGACAGAGGTTAAAAGCAGTGAGCAGCCTCCTTGGCCTTGACAGTCACCGCCAACCAGGACTGTGTGGGCCAATCGAGGTTGGAAGGATAGGTTTGTAGGGGTTTGTCAGGACCCAGCAGTTTGTGCTCTGGGAACTAGATCCTTTCACTTCTAAGATGGGACCCTAAGCACAGAGGAGAGGTTTATGGCAAGATTCCTGCCTGGGGAGGCCAACCTCCATAGAAGGGGACTGGTTTTTATTTATTTATTTATATATATATATGTATGGTACCTATATGTGCGCGCGCGCACACACACGTACATATGTACAGACTAGTGTGGCAAACAGCCAT
Organism: Nannospalax galili; assembly: GCF_000622305.1. Lineage (NCBI taxonomy): Eukaryota > Metazoa > Chordata > Mammalia > Rodentia > Spalacidae > Nannospalax > Nannospalax galili. The sequence goes on from NW_008347322.1 coordinate 3,143,393, forward strand.
CTCCCCACCTGTTTGACATACATAGTTAGCAGACTGAGAATATCCAGAGAAGTTCCCGGGAGGAGTGAAGTATGCTCATCTCTTGTGAGCAGGCCTGAGCAGGGCAAGTGGGCCAGCGGCCCGTGACTAACACACGTTTTCCTGTGTGACTTGCAGATCACTATGACCCCGACTATGAATTCCTCCAGCAAGACCTCTCCAACGCAGACCAGATCCCTCAGCAGGTGGCCTGCAGCCTCAGCCCACTGCCCGAGTCCCTGGGGGAGTCTGGGCCTTCTTTTCTTGGCCATCCTTTCCAGCTGCCCCTGGGCAGCTGTCCCCAGCAGGAGGGGCAGCAGACAGACACCCCACCTGCCCTCCCTGAGAAGAAGCGCAGGAGTGCAGCCTCGCAGACCGCAGACAGCTCTGGCTGCAGGGCGTCCTATGAGCGACACCCCTCACAGTATGACAATATCTCTGAAGATGACCTGCAGAACCCAGCCTCAGTCCAGCCCATCCCCTATACACCCTTTGCTGCTACCCTCTCCTTTCAGCAGGGAGGTTCCTCAGCCCCTATGGAGTTTGTGGGTGATTTCAGTGCTCCTGAGTCAGCAGGCGACCCAGAGAAGCCACCTCCTCTACCAGAGAAGAAAAATAAGCACAGTAAGCTTCCTCTGAGCTCTCCTCTGCAAGCACATTTTATAACCCTAACCAGTTGTTTGTTTTACTCAGCATGAGACCAAAATCAGGCCTCAGTGGCCTCATTCTTTCATGCAGGATAGGGTCACAGACATATCCAGAGGCCCGGTGCCATCATTACAACAATCCTTCTTGAATACCTAATAAGCTCATCTCCTCTGTGGCCACTGAAATCTCAGGGCTGATGCTCCCAAATGCAACCCTCCTTAGATGCGGTCCAGTGACCCTTTTGACCTGAACACACAGTGACAAAGAGAAGTGGGTGTCAGGGCACACAAGACAGCATTGCAGCTACACACACGGGAAATGCAGTGGGCATTTGAGTGTAAACTAAACTTAGCTAGCACCCACAGAAGGTTCCCAAAGATCCCTGGTTAGAGATGCCCCTGTGTGCAGGGTACGGGGACAGCATGCTCACAGTGACCTGGATTAGCACTTGCTAAGGGCTGAGGACACTTCTTGGACTAGAAGTTTTAATGGCTGAATGTTGTCAGGGCCAAGGGTAGAGGGTGGATCTGAAGTGTTTACGCCAACTGCTTGTATTTTGGATAGTTTCCAATTGTAAGTTTGCCATAGAATTACTAAGTAGCAGTCTAGAGACTCCATCTTCTCCTGGCTCCGCTAACGGCTCCACATTGGAGACTTGCTGGCCACATTGCTCCACTTCCCCCGACTTCACCAGCACTGTTCTTGGATTTCCCTGGCAGACCAGATGTCACCATTTTGATGTGTGTGGCCACATCAGCCCTGCAGCCCCATGGGTCCCTCATTGCTGTCTAATGCAACAGAGAAGACCTGAAACTAGATATTGGACTTCTGACTACCCCTGGTGAGGGCTTCCCATTCCCAAATGAGGCGTGGCATTTTTACCCAGCAAGAGCACCCCAGGACCAGAGGGGCCAAGGGTGTAATCACACCCCCCACTGGGTGTTGCCCAGCCTGTGGCCTTAGTGGGGTGGTCCCCAGCTGGAGGGAGAGCTGGCTCTGCAGGCTGCTGACATCACTCCATCTGTCCTATAAGCTGACTCATTACAGACAGAGCTCTGCTGAAAGGACACACACAGCTGGTGAGCAGGGATCTTTCTGGGCTCCTCCATCCCCACCTTACCACTGTAGCATCATGCCACTGTAGACCACCCTTTTCTCATCATAGGAATCCTCTGGACTAGGACGTGAGACAGGAATATGTCTGTGAAAACTGCACCAAATGCATAGTGCTGCCCAGCCAGGAAGCCCCCCCTGTAGTTCTTAGAACAGGGGGTGGGTTGTGGTCCTCAGGCAGGGTCTGCAGAGAAGGAAGCAGAGGGCAGGTGGCCTTTGTTTCTGTCAATCTCAAGTGGCTGAAAGTTTCTGTGGTATGAGGGAGCACTTGAGGCTCTGTCCCACTGTGACTAGAGTGCTTTTGCTTATAGATCCCTTAGGGTCACTGGGGGTTCAGGGGTGGTGACTTCTAGTTTGTATAGTTAGTTCCCCCACCACATCTTAGAGGTATAGAGACTGGCACTCAGAGAATCTGTATGCCCACACAGAGGCAAAAGCAACGGGCAGTGTGGGGTTCGAGTGAGGCTGGGGTCACAGCAGCGTATCCAAGCCCTCCCAAGCCCAAAGGGAAGGGCTTCCCCTCCTTCCTTGAAATCTGCCCAGTTTTCAGTAGTGACTCATTCTGGGGTCAACTTTCTATGCTCAGTGAAAGAGCCCTGACTTGAGGCATCCTGAGCTCAGTGCTGGTTCAGAGTCCCCCCTTCACTCCCTGAGGGAGGTCTCAGAGAGTTCCACCTGTAAGCCTCTGGAAACCATCACAGAATTGCTTTGAGGGAAAGAATGAATAACTGTCTCTTACATTTGGCTACCTCTAGACCAAGCCTATACATGTCCAATTCTGAGGTAGTGCATCCTCATCATGAGGGGGTGCCCTGACATCACCAAGGAGCCTCCCTGTCCTTTTTCATGGCAGCCCACAGGAGTGCTCTCTGCCCCTGGAAACCCCAGGCTCCGGTGCCTGGAGAAGTACCTGCAGCCAAGCATTCCCAGCCGCGCTGCCTGTTGTGTGAGGGTCTGGCTTCCTGTTCTGGGAAGGTGGACATCACTGCTGTCCTCTCTGCATGGCTGTCAGGTCTCTACCAGGACCACAGTACCAGATGTTTCTAGAGCCAGAAGAGGCCCATCCCATGGCACATTGGGTAGGGGATGCTTAGGCATTCTGGGGAGCTGCTGGTGGGTCTGGGGTCACTTTCCCATGCAATACTTGAGCAGGGGTAAAGCAGCTGCACTTCTCTTCAGCAGCTCAGTCCAGCTGTGGGGAGTACTGCCTTTCACAGCCATGTTCTGTCAGTGCTTAGTGCAGCCAGCAAGTTCCTTATTCTTGTAAATAAACACAGCAGCCTTCAGCAAGGGCACCAGGAGGACCTGCCTGGAGAGGACCTTTGCTGAGACCCTGGGCCCCACATGGGGTGCTAGGAGAAAGTGCGCTCCCTGCCTCAGGATGACTTCAGCTTTCTGATGAGGGAGCCCCCACCCCCACCCCCCACTCTGGCTATTAGCAAACAGCATCCGTGCTGCCAGGCAGGTGCTTGTGGCACTTGGGACGGGATCTGAGGACAAAGTGTCAGCTTGGAAGATGGCTGACAGTTACCATCCCTGTTATCTGCCACATGGTGGCATAGGACCTTTAGCCCAGGGTCCCTTTTCTTTTCTTCACAGCTGTCACTCTTGTTCTCTTTCTGAGTGAATTAATTGGTACTCAGTCCTAACCAGGTTTCAGAGGGCCAACAGTGTCTTTCTCTCACCAGCCTCTCCATGTGTTATAGGATGGTCCAAGTGCCCAGGGCAGAGTGGTTCAGGAGTTCAGGACTCAGATAAGAGACTGTGTCCAGGAAGTATTCAGGACCCCGTGTCACTAAGGTGGGAGGAGGAGCTGCTGTTTCACGCCAGCCCTCCCACTCCATAAGGGGCCCAGGCAGCTGGTCAGAGTGCTCCAGCTCCTTTCCTAGAGCCCTCTGGCTCTGTGGACAGTGAGGCCCAAGTGACTGTGTGAGAGGTGCTTGCGAGGATGAGATCATGAGATGGGACAGCTGAACTTGGCTTCTCGGCTCCCTGGGCACATGAGGTCTGCTGTTACTGGCTGCCACCCTGCCCAGGCAGAGAGGCTGGCCCACCAGGCCGACAGGTTGTGACAGGCCACTCTGTTGGAAGGCAGTAACTTAGCATCAGGTTGAATGAATGGTGATGGCGGGTGGAGAAGATGCATTCGTTAGAATTGGAGCACTTCCTCTTCTGCCCTTTCTCCCTGTGGCCCTCCAGGTAGAACGGAAGCCACAGGCTCAGTGACTAGAGTTTCTTATACACCCAGAGGGCTAGCAAGTCCCTAAGGATACTTGCTGGGAGTGTGTTTCATTCATCCATCCTACAAATGTTTGTGGACAAACCAGACATGGCCAGACTCTTTTGGACCTTCAGCCCTTTAGGGGAAAGCAGTAAATCCTGCTCCATCCACCTTTTAAATGCCCGGTTCTCAATCACCACCACCACAGCCCACATCTTCGAGTTACTAGTTCTGAACACATCCAAGGGGAGTGGGTCCCCATGCTCAACATCAGGCCTCCTGCAGGCGGCCTCACAGGAGTGGAGCCAGGCTCCTCCCCTGGTTTCTCACCTGCTGTACTCTGCCCACCCTTCCAATTCCCAGTGGTCTTGCAAGGCCTTTTCCCATTGTTGAGTAGTTCTTCCATCATCCAGAACAGTATCCCGTGGCCAACAAATGCCTGTGGATGGGGCTGCTGCACCCTATGTGTATCTTTTCTGTTGCCCAAAAGGCAGTCTGAACCCCATGAGGCAAAGGATCCATCTTACTGGTCCCAGTGTAGTCAGTGCCGAACATGTACAGTATGTGCTCAGTAAGCAGTGAATGAGCGAAGACCACAGACAGCTGGATACCCAGCTTGGGAGGAACTGAGAGGGAAGGGGAAGAGAAGAAAGCTGTGGATGGGGCTGCTTGTGGGGACCACCCCCACCCCCACCCCGGCACAGTAGGCCAAAGGCAGAACCTTGGAGCATCGTCCAGCCCTCACAGCAGTTCAGTTCAGTATTTGGCACAAGGTAATAAAGCTGATGTCGAGCCCCAGGGCCAGGGAGAGTGCAGGTTGGGGCTTGAATGGTCCTGCAGAGCCTCAGGTGTTGCTTGGGTATGGCTGGAAACCCCCAATACCTCTTTGGGAAGGGAGCAAAGTGCTCCGTGTGCTTTTTTTTTTTTTTAATGTTTTTGGAGCCATTTTCGGCTCACAACAGCACTGAGCGGAAAGCACAGAAATTTCCCATCTCCCCATACTCGCATACTCTCCTTCCCACTGACCACTCCCAGCTAAGTGGGACATCCACTACTGTAGATGGGTGTACAATGACATGTCGTTATACCCAGAGCCCACAGTGCGCATGATGGTTCTGTGAGTGTGGCCAGCCCTGTGATAACACATTTCCACCTTTATAGTATCACCCAGGGTAACACCTCCACGCTGAGAGGCCCCATGATCTGCCTGTCCTCCCCAGCATGAGAGTGTGTGGGTGTGGATCCTCTTGATGGTGTCCCTGTGGGAACTGCTCCTGTAAGAGAACAGCAGACCACCCTCTATTCCGCAGTGCTGGCCTACATGCAGCTGCTAGAGGACTACTCAGAGCCACAGCCTTCCATGTTCTACCAAACGCCACAGAGCGAACACATCTACCAGCAGAAGAACAAGATGCTCATGGAGGTCTATGGCTTCAGCGACTCCTTCGGGGGTGGCGACTCCACACAGGAGCTGGCCCCACCACCTGCCCTACCTCCTAAGCAGCGCCAGCTGGTAAGTGTTTCCCATCTTGTGACCTCGGCACTGCCATGGGTGAACACAGCTTCCAATCCTAACAGGCCTCCAGGACCTGGAACTCTTCCTAGGGCCAGATTGAACCCATTTTCATCCATGGCAGAGCCCTGGGCTTCGGTGTTGAAGGCACTGTCTTACATGGTGCCTCCACTTCCTCCCCAGACACTGGCCAGAAGGCTGTCACCCACCTGCACTGCCATCTCCCCACCCTGGGGTCAAGGCCATCTCCAGCAGCCTGCGGAGCTGCAACGGACTTGTGCTCAGAATGTTTGATTTCTCTGCTGACCGCCTCTTGTGTTTTTCCTTCTCCCATGGCTCTGACATAGACCTTCTAGACAGGAGGGACTCAGTCAAAGCACAGAGCATGGACTATGTATGGCCATCTGTGGACTTGGTTTCCATAATGGGTCTAGCTCTACAGAGTCACCTCCATCCCAGCCCTGGCCAGGGATGGCCCCATGGGAACAAGCTCTATTGAAGCGGGGTGGATTGAGACAGAGCCACTTTGTGCTACAGATACAGCAGCATCCTCCTTAACACCTCTGTGTAGAGGATCCTGTGAGGGAGTGTGGCTTGAGGCAGGTGGAAGGCAGGCTCTCCCATGGGGCCGACCTGCATGCCGGCTTACTCACCAGGGCAGTGGGTCAGTGAACCTGAAGGTGCCTCCAGCCTTGCTCTTGCCACCAGGGGCTCCAGCCAGGCCTCAGGGTTGGAGCCTCTGGTCCAGCCACGCTCTGCAGAGCAGGCGTCTTAGCCCTTGCAGAGCTGCCTGGACTACTTTGCTTTCTTGCTGGCCAGTCTAGTCACTTCAGGTGGGGGCGGGGAGGGGGCATTATGGCAATTTAGACCATTTTTTGTCCCTTTGGAAAGGAAGTAAAGGTGACACCTTGATGTTTCCAGAAGGTAGCTACCTTCCAAAGGACAAATGCTCCTCTTCTTACAGTGCCTGGGGCTCAGCCTAGCCTCAGGATTCTTTGCTGTTCCACCCTCCACAGGCTCTAACCAACCCAACTGGCCTTTGCTTCTCCTAAGAAATACGGCCAGCCTGGATGAGGCCCCCTTGTCTAGGGCTGAAGGGCTGATTTAGGAGTCCCAGGTTCCAGTCCTACTGCTCGAGAGCCCTGTCCCATAAGCTGTGCTCAGGATTAGTTCCTTACCTGCCCTGCCTTCCCCATGACACTACATGTGAATCTGAATTACTCTGCTGTTACCTCCCAAGAGGATCTTTATGGAAATATAGATGTCCGGCCCAGGGACACTGCTGACCCAGATCTCACTGAGATTGCTCTTCCATGGTCTGTGGGTCATCCTGGGCACCTTCTCTGTGCCGAGGCATCCATAGACTGAACAGTTTGCTCAGGAGCATGTAGAAGTAGAGCCATTCTGAGGGCCCAGTGTGGCCTGTTCAGCCATACTGCAGGGTGGGGAGAAATCAGCTGTTAGGGGCCTTCCAGGCAGGCTTGGGTGCACACAGCCCTTACCGCGGTTCGAGTCCACACTGTAAGTTAAAAGAGGCTGAGAACCAGGGAGACTTAACCCTAGGCCACAGCTAGCCAGAGACCTAGGAACCAAACCCAACTCCAGCTGAGCCCAGACCTGCTCAGGGCAGGACACGCCAGCTGCTGGTCATGCCCTGCCTCTAGCACACACATGCAGGAATTGCACATACTTTACACACAATATGGTATGATATGGTAACAGTTACGTTTATCCATGTACAGTGACAGACATGATTCCCTGTGCCCTGTATGCCCCTTCATTCAGGCCTCTCCACAGCTCTACACAGACGCTGCCAGAGTCTGCCACATTTTACAGATGGGCCCTGACCACCAAGGTCTTTAAGCAATGCCCAAGGTTAACAGGTGATCTTTGGTTGGGGGTGTCCAGACTCAAACACAGGTGGCCTGGTTCAGACTGAGCTCTGAGGCCAGAGTGACCACACAGGTCTCCCCACCAAGGAGCTTGGGGCCTACATCAGCCCAGGTCTGCATGGCTCCCCACCAAGGAGCTTGGGGCCTATGTCAGCCCAGGTCTGCATGGCTCCAGCCCACTTGTCACCCCATTGCAATCTTTCTGAAAGCTCACCTTAGAATCTGTCATAAGGAGGGCAAGCAGGGGCAGGTGTTTGGGGGCTCTGGACTGAAGCAGGCAGCCAGCCCTTGCCAGAACACACCTGAGTGGTATTAGGGAGCAGACCCCACAGGCTGCCCACCATGCTGACTATTCTCTGCTTTCTCCTCCTCCCTGCCTTTTCTCTCGCCCTCTTGCCCAGCAGGCCTCCTATGCTGCTTCTCCCTTCTCCTCTATCTCCTACTGTGTCCAGCAAACTAAAGTGGCCTTCACCCCCGAGGACGGCAGTGCCACTCAGGGCCTCAGTGTGTCCGTGTCTAACTCCTTTCTCAACCGGCACGGCAGCTTGCCTGTGCCCTCGGTGAGTCACTCCTTCACTGCTCCTCTTCCCTTGAAGCTTGTGAAGTTAATGCTTGTGGCTTGTGCCTCCCAGATGAGGGTGCTGCTGATCCCTGTCCTTCTGCAAACCCCGGCTTGTCCTCAGCAAAGAGTCTGAATGCTTGGTTCCCTGGGCCTCAGGGTTGGTGGGGAGTAGGTGGGGTAGGAGCAGAGACATGAGCTGTCCTGTCCAGAACCTGGTACTGAGTAAAGAGCTCAGCTGTTTCTGCCTTTGTTTCTGCTCTCTCAGGGACCTGGGACTACGTTTAAGAGGGAGCGGTCCTCACATAGGAAGCAGGGCAAGGACGGAGCAGGTAGCCAGGTGCATGAGCTTTGGAGATTGAGAGCTAGTAGTTAGCTTGTGCTGTGTAAACAACCAGCCCAAAGCCCCCTTACTCAAAACTTTGTCTTTATTTCAGATGCATGTTAGGAGGCTGCTGTGCTGACCTAACCAGGCAGACATCTCTGAACCTGAGCTGGGATGGTTGGGCTGGTTTATCTGTCACCTCTGTCAGGCTGATTCAGGCTTTTTCTCCTGGCAGCTGGCAGGCTTCCAAGATAACAAATGGAAGAGTGCCAGGCACCCCCGAGACCTAAGCCCACAACCGGTGCAGTGGCTCAGTGGAATCAAAAGGCTACTGGGTTGGGGGTGAGTGGGGAGCAGGAAAGGAGACCTTGCTACTGGTAAGAGATACTGCCTGTCTCCCTGACACAGGCCAGTATGGGGAAAGCGAGGCAGGTCTGTAGACAGCTCACTGGCAGTGTACAAGGCGGCTAAGCCTTCTGGACTCTGTATCTGTCCCATAACCAGAGCAGCCACCTTTCTTTCTGTGATCTGCTTGCAAGGCTCTGAGTGGCAGAAGGGAAGAGCAGAGCAGAACTCAGATCCTTTGAAACCAGCTTGAGCTCAGATAGTGACTGCCTGGGCCTAAGACTGTCTGGAGCTGTGTGTTTACCTATTTGCGGTGTGGATGACAAACTTGGCAATGGGAAGCACCCTAAAAGGGACATTCAGAAGTAGTGTCAGTGCTGATCTTGTGTTCTGGTTCTGGTCTTGTCCTGCCTCTGACCTGCTCAGAGTGGAGCAGATGGCTTAACCTCATTCTCCCACCTCTCACCTCCAGGGAAGAGCTTTGTTGGATAGGTGACTGTAAAACTTGCCCCAGTTTTATCTGGTGTCCAGTTATGCCTAGGGTTACAATCCAATGCCTAGGACCTGCCCAGGTGGATCTTGCAGTATGGGGCCTCCTCAGCAGCCCTCAGCCTGTAGGACAGGTTGAGTCACCTTTCCACCCTGGCCACTCACACTCCCGTGGTTCCTCAGAGGACACCTCTAGCAAACACCCTCCACCAGCCTTACAAAACGGGGCTTTTTTTTTTTTTTCTGTCTTTTTTGAGACAGGGTCTCCCTGTAGCCTCAGCTGTTCTGGAACTCACTATGTAGACCAGGCTGGCCTCGAATTCACAAAGATCTGCCCGCCTCTGCCTCCCAAGTGCTGGGATTAAAGGCGTGCACCACCACAGGGCTTTTAGACGGTCCTAGGCCTTGACTGTTGTACATGCATGCATGCACATACACATACACACACACACGCACACACAAAATGAATTATAAGGGTTTCTACAGTATCCCTTTTGAGCTGTTAACCAGGGGACTCTGGCAGAACTGGGCTGTTTGCTACAGAATTGCATAAAATTCAGGGGCATTTAATTAGGTTTGGGTATGAATGTGTCATGGTTGTCAGTCCTGGGACATGGAAAGTATAAAGCATCTTGCATCTGTGACCCTGTATTCTTAGCTCCAGCTCCAGGAAGGAGCCCAAGGGGCCTCGCTAAGAAGGTACTTTATTTCATTGCAAGGAAAGAACCTCGAGAACCATGAGTAATGGCCTAAATGTGCAGAGCATGTGACGTCTGGTGGGCAGAACCCCAGGAGTGATTTAGTGTCGTGCCAGCTCTTCATTCAGTCTGTGGTTAGTTCTAAGATGAGCCCCAGATATGGGGCTCTGCACTGCCTTCGGAGCAGGTATAAGAAGGATGGAGCTGGGTGACCCTGTGCCTGGGAAGGGCTCATGGTTCAGTAGGTAGAGTGAGATAAGCAGAGATAGACTGGGCAGAGCCAAGGTGTGAGTGACAGCAGAAGTCACAGTAGAAAGTAGGTGGGGTAGGGAGAAGCTGATTCATGGATTCACAGCTTAAAGGACAATTGGTTTCAGAGAGACAAAGGGCACAAAAAGTCAGTCAAATATGCTCCAATCCCAGGGCCATCAGGGATAGTGGCCAGAAAACCCAGGATCAAACAGCCAGGGACTAAGGTCACAGGAGAGGCTAAAGAGCAATGGCAGTACCAGCAAGGCCTCCCCACCCTCAACCCCATCTCCTCAGGACCACACACAGCAAAAGCCAAGTAGGCACAGCACCCACTCCTGACCCACAGCCTCCCATGCTTTCCCGATGTGGGCATTGTCCCAGGAGACAGCAGCTTAGAAGATTTAATGTCCTCAAGATTATTAAAGCCTGATTAGCAAAAGAAAGATGTTGTAGAGAATGAGGGGGAGACTGAGGCAAGAACAGTGGAGAGACAGGTGTAGCTTTGCCAAGGCCCAGGAGACCGCCCCGCACTCCTGACTGTTGCCTGGCCTTGGGCCTGCCGTGTCCATGTCTATGAGATGCCTCACTGCGCTCCCTGAGCAGCCACACGACCTGCACTGTCAGATATGGTAACGGGTCCCTCTTCCTATCCTGGAACTCTCCCTCCATGGCTTTCCAGGCTCTGCCACCTGTAGGTTGATTGACAGGTCCTTACTGTGGCCCAGCATGGGACTGCTCACATCCCTCCCAGGTTCCTCCATGCCCCATGTCCCAGCCATCTCCCTTGCATGTCCCTTCTCTGGCCTAGACTCTGTACTATGAATCTGAAGAGTTGTGGATCTGGCCCATGTTCCACATTGCCCTTCAGCAGTAGTGATAGCATTGAAGCTTTTGGTGACCATGAGGGGCCAGTGCCTCCGTGTACTGCAGCCGATACTATGGGAGCTGCCCTCCCACTCCAGACCGTCTTCTCCTTTCCTCACCAGCATCATTATGGGTGTTACTACCACCAAGAGACCTGTTGGAATGCTAGACTTTGCTGGTGGATTTATTTTCTATCCTGACTTCCAGAATGAGTCTGGATAAGTAAAATGACTTGCTATTCCCACTTTGAGAGAGTGTGTTAAAATGCCCATAATGACTCTCGTGATTTAAAAAAAAAAAAAAAGTAAAGAATAAGTAAAGCTAAGTGCTTTGAAAAGGGCTGTAGAGTAAGTGGTTCCCATTCTGGGTTCAGACAGTCCCTTCCCTGAGCAGTTGGATCCAGGTTTTGGGACATTTACATGTTCATTCTTCATAGAAGGGGCAGGCCTCATACAGACATTTGGCTTCTGTGCCGGGGTCCTAGAAACTGCCAGGGCCACCTCCTGAGACAAAGGGCAGGCTCCATGCCTTCTACCAATGCTTCTGTCTCTCGTGCCACCTCTTGGCCACAATTCATCCCTGTGAATTCACCCAAAATCCATCACAGAAACCATGGGCACACAACCTGGTCTAAAAGCCAGACCAGGGGGTAATGTAGAAGAGAGCAAACAAGACAAAGAGTGACAGCGTGGACAGGAAGTAGGGGACAGCCCATGATGGGGCATGAAGACAGGATCTTGTCTGCTTGGACGGCACAAGCCACTCTTGCTTTCCCTTGTCACATCCCAGGTTATCATATCTCCACTGGCTTCCTGGCCTAAGCAAAGCTAAATCACACTGATAAACGAGAGAGAAAGATGTGGGGGTGCAGAACCCAGTGGCCCAGGAGCAGAAGTGCTACTCAGAGCCACTCCCTCCTGGGTGTTGTTTCCTAGGCCTGTCTGATTTCCTGGGTTTCCTGGAGGGTCCCTCACATTGCTAGCATCAGGGGTTCCCCTTTGGGAAAAGGAGGCTCCTGCTCTGTAGAAAGCCTCTTCCTAGGCCTTCCCATCTCACTGGTCCTGTCCCTCCCTGGCCTGGAGCAGCCTGAGCGTCTCCTGCGTGTTTTACGTGAGTTCTCATTGGTTCCCAAACCCTCCCTGTTCTTGGAGTTTAGCAGCACAGCAGAGTTTGCAAGCCCAGGTTCGACGTTCGATATTTTTGTGTAGGCTTCTCTCCACTCTGGGCTCTGGGTTCCCCGAGAACAGCATATAGCAGACAATCAGTGTGAGTTCCCTCCTGTCTCACCTGTTTCTTCTCCCTACCTGCTCGCTATTCTGTGAATGTTTCCAGCCCTGGACACAAGGCCATGACTGTCGCACCTTGCTCCATTGGATAGTTACATGGACCAGGTATCAGAGTCCAGCTTGCAGGAGGCTGTACACTGACATGACCCCCTAAGGACTCCAGTCGTTCCAAATAAGGTGGATGAATAGTGCCTGTGTCACACTGCCTGGACTTGACCAAGATCTTCCTTACAACTCTGTAAAGCAGTGTTTTTCTCACTCTGGCAATGGAGACACCAGAGTGGAGACACTAAGCCATCTGCTCCCGGTCTCAGCCAGAGCCAAGGTTAAAACCCAGCTCTTCCTCATGAAAAGGACAGCACTAAGTTGACATTTATAAGCCAGTTCATTGCCAAATAAATACTGAGATGCGGTATGGCTGGTCAGAGAAGCCTGTGGCTGGACCTGGAGGCGTGTGTTTGTCCTTCACATTGTCATGCATTGCTAAGTGTAGCTACAGGCTCTAGTTGGAGATCTAAAAATACGTTAGAGCTTGTCAGATTGCTGAAGCCCCAAGTGTGTAAGAATATTTCCTCCGGGCTGCTGGACTTAGTCTGTCTTGTATCTTTCTGTAGAGTAGATGCATGTGGGTTGACCCTTAGTGAGCACACGGAGCACCCTGAGATGTAGCCGGTTTGTGAGGCCACTGGACAGAAGCAAGGCTTTTATGCAAGCCTCTTGCCACCATTGCAGGAACATGTCACAGGAGAAGGGGCCTCTATTTTTACACTTACTCCACTTACCCAAAATCTACCCAAGCAAAACATTTCAGTTCTTTTATGACTTTGTTTTCAGAATTTTCAAATGTTTTTTTTTTTTTAAATAAACTCACCAAGAAGCTTGTTTGAACAGGGAGAGGAGATATTTTGGACCCAACATGACACTGTTGTTGCCTTCCTTCGTAGGATGATGCCCCTATCACTCTCATAAGATGACCCACAAAAGTGGCTCTCCTTGCCAGAATCAATGACAAGTGGCCCTGTGGCAGGGCTCGGGTCTCAGGCTTAGGTGCCCATGGCATCAACCTCAGAATCTACCAGTGGCTTTGAAACCTCACATCTTGTCGTTATACAAAATGTAGTTACTATAAACTAGTAACCTCAAACAGGAGGTGCCTCCTGGACTTAAGGTAGATCCAAGAACAGTGTTCATAAACAGCTGATTAGGGGCCAGAAGGAAGAGAGCACAAGGTGTTCCTTTGAGCTTGTCACATGGACAGGGAGGGGTGTTACTCAGGACCCTTCCTGGAGTCCTGGCGATGATCTAGCCCGTCTCCATGGGAGCCATGTCGGGCTTACAAGGCAAGTTCAGGGTGCTGTGTAGCACCTGAAACTTGACCGCTACCTAGCCTGCATTGTGCTGCTGGTGACCCCTGCTGAAGGTAGTATGCTGTGAGCCCAGGGCCAATGTTGAGCAAGGCAGGCTGGGGAACTCCTGGGGAAAGACTCCTAAATCATGAAAGCAGCCTCCTGTGAGTGTGTTTTGTGGCTGAAAAGCAGCTGTCCAATGGCTTATCTGCTTTGCCAAATGCATCCAAAGCCCTTGCCATTCTGAGCCTCCTTGATGTGGGAGTGACCTTCTCTGGTGGCTTCCCTGACCCTCAACAGCATAGCAGTTCAGCTTAGTTACATGACTGCCTTTCCCTGTGACAGGTACAGTGGGGTGCTCTGCAGGACTGGGAGCTCAGATCCTTGGCCTGTGTTCATTTCAACCATCCCTGAAAATGAGGGGCTGCCTCCTCATCCCCGGGTGGCCTGGCTGCCAGAGGAATTAAGCTGAAGGCTTGGGGACTTGCTGGGAAGCCCATCCCCTGACATTTTTCATGCCAGGACTAACAGAGAAAGTTTCACTGGTGCCTGACCAGACTTGGGTAGCTTTGCTTTAATGAATTGGCCGCAAGCAAACAGAAGATTATCCATCAGCCTCCACCATCTTTTTTACTCCGAAACTCAGTGGTTTTTTTAGGCATATCTTTTCAGAAGAGCTGGTTGCTGCCTCCATATTTTCTACCTGACAGTCAGGGCTCAGTACACCCAACATAAGTGTTTGACTGCAGAAACCCCTGAGCAGGTCAGGCTACATGGGTGAGGGCCAGTCGTTGAGAATTAAGTATGATACAGGCCACCCCATACTACCTCTGACCAGCACATTTTATTAGGGAGGCGGCCTCTGTTCACTGTCAAAAGGATCACAGCAATACTTCCTGTTGGTTCAATGAGACCATCTGCAGGGAGCCCCACTGTCCAGTTCTCAGGTATGCTCCTGGCTGGCACACTGACGTTGGGGCCAGGCACTCCTCTCTTAAAACTCCTTTACTCTGGCACTCAAATTGCCTGCAGAAGTGTGCAGGTCTCAGACAGGATCCCTGAGTGTTCTAGAATCCTCAGCCCAAACAGCCTCTCTCGGGCTATAAATAAAAATTCCTGCTGCACAGAGAGCTCGGCAGAAGCAAAGCCAACCACCCGCCAACTCCTAAAATAGGCTGCAGACTGCCGTGGGGCGGGGTGACTGTGGGTTGCCAGCTGTGCCCCTTTCCTAGCTCTGGGGATGAGCACGCTCCTAAGGGCTGGATGGAACCAAGGCCTGTGGAAACATTGCGATGCCCAGTCCCAGCCCCAGCACTGCTCCTGGCAGCTGCAGAGCTGCTTCGGGGCCAGAGGTGCTTCACAGGGATCGGAATGCCTTCCCTGGCACCTCCCGCCCTCGTGAAGAGTCTCCTCAAGCTTGGCTCCCGTCCCAGCACGGCCGTGGAGCTGAAATGCCAGCACAGGCAAGGAGCAGTGGAAAAGAGGGGCCCAGGTCCTCTCCCCAGAGACCAACCTGCCTGCCTTCCTCTTCATTTACCTGTCCTTGCTCACAGCCGAGATGCTGCTTTGGCCCAGTCAATGGTCTAGACATTTTAATTCCCAGTGGAGCCAGGTACCATGTTACACATCTGTCATCTCAGCTACTTTGGAGGTTGAGGGTGGGAATTATAAATTAAGTTTGAGTTCAGCCCGAGCAACATGGCAGGGAGCACTGTCTCAAAAAAGTCATAACCATAGTTGGGCATGGTAGCACACCCTTGTAGTCCTGGCATTGGAGGTTGAGGTAAGAGGATTGTGAGTTGTAGGTCAACCTGAGTTACATGGCCAGACCCTGTCTCAAGAGAAAATTATACTAGGGACAGGCAAATTGCTCAGTAGATGAAGGCACTTGCCACCAAGCCTGAAAACCTGAGTTGGATCCCCAGGACTCACACAGTAAAAGGAGAAAATCTGCACTCAGAAGTATCCTACCTCCACTTGTGCACCATGACATATGTGACTTACATACACACATAGATTAATGTGATTTTTTTAATGTTTTTAATTGGCTGGGCATAGTGGCACATGCCTTTAATCCCAGCTCTTGGGAGACAGAGGCAGATGGATCTCTGAGTTTGAAGCCAAGCTGGTCTATATAGTGAGTTCAAAGCAAACAAGGGCAACACAGACCCTGTCTCAAAAAAAATTTTTTAGTTGTTCTAGTAATAGAATCTATTCCCAAGCATTTCTTTGTCCAGAAAATATGTGTTGGCCCTTATGAGATGCCTCAGCCCTGGTATTTAGAGTGATTCTTGCACTGATACTGGAGGGCAAGAGAGGACAGCTGGTGGTGAACAAGAGCCTGTCGCACCAGGCATGCTGAGGACTGAGAGGGCACACTGATCTCTGAAGGAAGGACTGTCCTTTTCACCCTTTTTAAAGATGAAGAGACAGGTAAGGCAGATGTGGTGGCGCACACCTTTAATCCCAGCACTTAGCAGAGGCAGGGGGATCTCTGTGAGTTCAAGGTCAGCTTGGTCTACATAGTGAGTTCCAGGCCAACTGGGGCTACAGGGAGATGCCGTCTCAAAAAATAAAAAAGATAAAGAGGCAGGTGTAACAACCTCCTGCATCTGCGTAGGGCACTCAGATGGAAGAGTGATGGGGTGGCAGAGGCATGGCAGAATGGCAGATGTGTTATCAGAGGCTATATGTGTTGTGAATCACAGCAGACCCAGAAGCAGAGAGACTGAGGCAGGAACCCAAGCCAGTATAAATATCAAAGTCCTGCCGTGACCTCCCTCAGCCAGCAGGTCCGCCGCTTCCTCGAACAACGCTGCCAGCTGGAGCCCAGGCATTCAACACAAGATCCTGTAGTGAACTTTTTAGATTCAAACCCTCATATCTCCAGTCAGTTTAAAGCCGTGTCTCTTCTTTTCCTTATCTCTGTGGGTTCTGAAACCTGTACCTCAGTGGGTGCAGAGAGCACTCAAGCAGGCCACATCCATGTCGTGTCGGTGTCTGTGGTGGGCATGTGAGGCTGGTTAAGAACACCCAGCGTCCCTTTCACGCACTGTTCTCCCAGGTCCTGTCATGGCTAGTGGCAGGGTAGGCGGCCTCTGCAAGGCATGGTAGCTCTGTGCTCTTCTCAGCTTGGTGGCAAGGGCCTCACCTTGGGGAGTCAGGGAGTTGGGGAGTACTCTTTGGACCTCCAAAGTTGCGAGGACTTGCAGACAGCTCTCAGTCTGGCATCTAACTTTTCTGTCAGATGAGAAGTTGGAGGGGTCTTGCCTATAGTTCCTGGCTGACATCAGAAGGGTTGTGACATCACTGCATTTGTTTTAGAAACTGCAGAGCGAGAATAGGGGTGAGCAGAGGGAATGAGCCCATGGGGACAGTTAGCATCAGGGGGTGCAGTTCTGCAGCCCTGTCTGAGGCTCAGGCCCTTCTCTAAAAGGGCCCGAGGTAGGTCACAATGTTTCAAAGGTTATATGTTTGCCTTTTAAGGGACAAACCAGAAAGTTGTCCAAAAGATTCCAAATGAGTAACTGTGACTTGGAATATAGCCCTGAGATGCCCCAAGAGGGCTGGAAGGTATACCAGGGAGATGGCAGAGGATCTGTTTCAGGCTCATGCCACAGAGCAGTACGTGGTCATCAGCACAGCAAGTAGGATGTGCTATGGATTCCAGGGATCCTGTCCACATTCTGCCGTTCAGACATAGAGGACAGTGCTGCTGAGTCTCAGCCTCCCATTCAGGAGCCAGTGTCAAGCTGGGGGTCTGTAAAAGGGGTTGTCTGGCATGGCCAGCAGTCCCTGACTAGAAAGGATAGGAAGCCCATCAGTGCTCAGCCACAGTTAACCTAACCGCCTTTTCTCTTGTCTGTCTGTTCTCTCTCCTTCCCGCATTCTCTTGTGTGTATGTTTTCTGCTTGGATTCTTCAGTACAAGTCTGTGTTCAGGTCCTACTCCCAGGACTTCGTGCCTCACCACCAAGCTTCCGTCCAACCTTTCCTTCCGCCTACCTCCTCTTCCTCTCCACATTTCCCACCTGTCCACGCGTCCCAGAGCTCGGACTTAGCGGTGCCCACCGTAAGCAGTCCACCTCCCTGCACCGTGGACGGGCCTCTCTCGCCCTCTCAGGAGAGCAGCTTTCATGGGAACCCCGTCTGCCTTCCCTCCGAAACTTCTTTCACTGACTCGGTGAGAACTCTGCACACATTTGCACGCAGCCTGCAGGGTCTAGGTCACATGGCTCATAAAGGGCCTTGTCTTCCCTCCACCAGCCCAGTGGTGCTGACATGGCCCCACTCAAAACATGACTGGATTGGCAGCTACGGAGGCCTCAAGGTGCTATAGTGACCCATCTGTTTCTAGAACAGAAATCAGATCTTTTACATAAAATTCCCATCGCTCTAGGAGTGGGATTAGGGTAAGAGAGAAAACACCCCTGGCTTTCTGTTGTATGTCTGTAGAGAGGTCCAGACCCCTGTGGAGTATGGCAGAGTCAGATGGAAGGCAGCTGATGCTCAGTTGCCTGTAGGGTTGCTTTCCTGTCCCGGGAAAGGGCCTCTCAGGTTTCATCAGACCACAGAATGGAGGGGCATGCCGAGAGGTCGAAAGGGTCCAGCAAGTGGGTTACTTCTTGCTTACCACACTGGGGACGTTGGCAGACCCCACTGCGGTAGAACAGATTTCCAGAAATTTCCAGAATGGCTCTTAACACCTTGGAGAAAATCCAGTAGGAAACAGGCCTTGCTGGCTCAGAGGCAAGAGATGATAAAGCAGCTTTGTCCTCTGTACAGAGGTCAGCACCTCCCAGGGAGAGCTGAGATAGCTCTCAGGCCTTTTCTTCCTCATGAAGGGAGCATCCTTCCCAGTCAGCTAGCTCTCTCAGCTGTGAGGACTGGCCAGGGGGCCCAGCCCATTGTCTCTCCGCTCATCCTTTCCGTCCCCCCCCCCTCCAGATTGAAAATGCCAGTGAGGAGGCTGGTGAGGGTGAATATGTCAATCTGTATTCCTCTGGCCAGAACAGCGAGGAACTGGCTCCCCCTCGAGGAGTAAGTAACCTCGGGTGGGTGGCCTCGTGCATGGGCCAGGCCCCTGCCCTGCTGAGCCTGCTTCCCTTATACCTCCTTCTGTTGGCTGAGCCCCACAGACCTACTGGAAGCCAGCCCAGCCCTTGGGAGAGAATGTGGCTTCCAGGTCTGTCCTGCTGCCTCAGTGAGTATGGTGCTTCCCAGAGCTTGGCTAGATGTGACTTCTGGAAATTTCCAGAAGCCGCCTGGTGTGAACCCTAGTACAGACCTACCTGTTCCCTGGGAATTCTTTCCATCCTTCCTTCCAGTGCTGAGGTCCCTCTCCCAAGAGTTGCGTCTCCTGCTCCTGCCCTCCACTTCTTCCCAGCATGCCCCTACTCCTCTCAACTCCCAGGGAAGCAGGGCAGTGGTGGAGCCCTGCTGGGTGTGCTTCCACACCTCCCTCCTGAGAGCAGAATCCCTGTGGTCTGTACCATGTTACCCTGCTGCCTAGCGTGTGGCCTCAAAACACAAAGCTTCTGTTGGGCAGGTGACTTTCCAAGTATGGCTTCCTCAAAACAGAAACCAGTTGAGAGACTGCAGCCCCCGTGCCAGGAGCTCAAGTGAGAGGCTCCTCCAAGGGATGAGCTTAAGTTCCTGAGGAGTGGAGTCCTCCCCAGGGATCACCATACCACAGGCCCAACCTGAAGAGCATGACAATCCTATAGTAGTCCTGTTGTGATTCCCTGGAGCTTTGAGCTGCCTACGCCAAGGCAGGCTTCCCTTTAGACATCAGCCAGCATAAGGAATTTTCCCTTAAGTGGGATTTGGCCCTGCCTGTGAGAGCTAAGCCAGTGTCCCCACCCACTGGTGACTTGTGTCACCAGCATCATCCACCTCAGAGTGTGTATGCTTGAAGGCATCCATACCCAGCTTCCATGGTCCTCCCTCTGCCAGTGGCCATCTACAGTACCAACTCTACCTTGGAGTGCAGCACTCCAGTGTTCACACTGCCTTTCTTCAATACCACTTCCCTGGCAGCCCACGGATGTCGAGGGGCTGTGCTGTCACTGGGTGGCAGCAGCGAGTCTGCCCGGGGCAGTTCACAGTCTGCTTAAGTAGCTGGACTCTTTGGAACTGTGACTGGTAATATCTTACCACTCCAAAGACTCTCTTTAGGAAGTCAGACAGGCTTTGGAGGCAGGTGGCCCTGGGTTCAGGTCCAGGTTCTGCTACTTCCCAGCTATGTGGTCTCTCACAACAAGCCCTTGACCTCCATCTAGCCAGTTTCCATGGGGGATAGAAGGATGGTGGCATTACTTATTGATGGGAGTGAGGGAGAAGAGGTGTGCAGAACCCTCAGGCCAGTACCAACTGAGCTCAGAGAACGGGCTCTGGGACAGCCCTTCAGGAAGTGAGTAGGGTGGCTATATCCAGGATAGCATGTGATGGATGTTATAAGGAGTGGCACCTCCACTCTCTCCAAAGACAGGTGCTGGTCTCAAAAGGGCTTGTTTCCTGTAATTAACCCCATTCATCATTAACTTGTTCCCACCTCCAGTTGCTCCATAGGAACTCGCATTCCACAGCCACTTGCAGGCAGGAGTGCTGGGAAAACAGATCCCCCCCAGCATGGGCCATCTGGCCAAACCCCAGCATTCCTTCTCTTTGTAGGAACCATCAGCTGGGAAAGACGGTCAGTCCCGAGATCCCTCTGCAGTGAGCAGTGCATCTGGGAAGGACAACAGAGACAACCGGGAGAGGTAGGGCGTGAACGGGGAGCAGCCAGGTCCCCCAAAGCGGCATGTCCTCATTGAGGCCTGCCTGAACCTCCCTAGCCAGCCAGCCCAGAAGGCCTGCCTGTGTTTCAGTTGAGGGTCTTTCTTTTCCTGGTTTTCAAATCAGTTCGTGCTCAGGACGGAAACTACAAAAAAACAGATCGCCTCAATCAGCCCTTCAGAGGCCCTGACGGCACCCATGTTCCTTCCTGATCGGCCTATGCTGTCTGATGTCCCAGTCACCCACACTAGGTCCCCCTTTCTGTCTCAAACCCCAGACCCACCTTCCTTGATTTGGGGCTCTTCCAACTGAGGTCATAGGAAGTATAAAAGACCTTCCTACTCACAGACTTGTCACGTATGTGTCTTATGTTGCCAAGCCATTTTGAAAGAAAGTTAGAGATGTTGAGAAGCTGAGCCCCCAAACATGCCAGTATGTCTCTCCTGACAAGAGAAAAGACAGATGGCATACCTCAGACAGAAATGGTTCCCTCATCATCTGGAAGGCAAACTGTGTTCCATATCCCTAATCATCCCAGAAAAAAAAAAAAAAATGGCAGTCCTACTAATGGAATTGAAGGCCTCCATACAGGTTAGGCTAGTGCTCTACCGCTGAGCTGCAGCCCCAGCTCCTCCTAGAAGTATCTTCCATAGTTTTCATCTTTTACAACCAAAAACCTTTGCTGTTCCTTTAGCTGCCTTGTCTCAGTGGTGGCCAGGCTCACAGACAGGGAGCTAATCCTCTGAAGGTGCCATGTGAAGGAGCTGCCCACAAGCATCCCCACGGCTTAGCGTCGATGTCACCTTCATTGTGAGAGGTACCACCTCTTCAAGTCAAGGATCAGATTGTTTGCCTCGCCTCAAGGGCTTCCATGATCTTGGTAGCGCAAAACACTACCCACCTGTCATGTCCGCATCAGGCCTCAGTATGAGTTGGTAAAGAGGCAGTGACAGATAGTGAGAGAGAGCAGAGGCCTGAGAGGCTGGACATCTGCCTCCTGGTCACTCGTGGATTCTGTCCCTGAGTCTGTTACCATTTCCCTAGGCTGAGGTGTCCCCAGGTGTTAAGTGAGAATGGTGGCTTTTCTAGTTTAACACCTAGCAGCCCAGGATCCTGTCATCTGCTTCACCAGACTTAAGTTCACATGTGTAGTTGAGGTGTTTGGGTTACCCACTCCTGAGGGAAGACTGTCCCGAGACACTCTCAGAGCGCAGCGGAGTTCTGATGGTGAAGGGCAGAAGGCCGAGCGGTGAGGAGGTCCCTGGGACGGCGTCCCGCAGAGAGCCACACGACAGGCTGGCCTTCCCAGGCACAGCAGCTCGGCTCTTCCCAAGCCTGGGATCCTTGGCTCTGCTGCAGCTCCTAACTCAGAGACGTGGGGTTTTAAATGTGCCCTGTGGGCTGGTGAGATGGATCAGTGGATAAAGACCTGCTGACCTAAGGCGGATCCCTCAGACCTATGTGATGGGGTGAGGGAACTGACACACAAATTGTCCTCTAAACTCCATACACACATGCGCATGCACATGCACACACACACAGGCACATGCACACAAAATAAAATGTAATAAATTAGTTGTTGGTGTGGTTTTTTAATATACCCTGTGACCTCCCAACTCTAGCCAGTGTCTCTGGATCTGGCCTGAGAATCTACCTTGCCTGGCACCCTTCGCTGCCCACACTGGCAAGAGCGCCCTCTCGTCCTCGGTCAGCTCCTGTTTAGTGCTTCAAGTCTCGGCCTGTCTGCCCTTTGCAGGGCCTGCTCGGCTGCTGCTGCAGTTGCTTATTTTAGAGAGTATCTCTTATGAGACTAAGTACTTGGTGACGTAGGCCCATGTTTGTCTGCTCACAGCTTTTTCTTCCTGCTAAGCTAAAGGACCAGACAGTTTGGGCCCCGGGCAAGCTTGGGAACGGCATGGAGGATGTGAGCTTCTTCCTGCTGCCGCCCTTTACTGCACTTCCCTTCAGTACTGCCCGAGTGTGCACACATGATGGGATCCAACAAGGCGTGGCTGAGATCATTGCAAAGAACTCAGTGGACCCTTTCATCACCTGCCTAATCCTCTCCATTTGCAGATGAAACTTGTGGAAAACAGGCAGGCCTCACAACTGAGCAGCTCTGCCCACCACTCCAGCTTCACAGCATGGCTGCATTCAGCGCTTGTCCCTGATTTTTCCCATAGCCATGATAAAGCACCCAAACCACAGCAACCTCTAGGAGAAAGGGTTTATTTGGCCTCATAGTTCAGTGCTGCAGTTCATCATGGGAGAGGGGGAGTCACAGCAGCAGGAGCTGAGGCATTGTGCACATCCATGGCATTGGGGTGGTGGGTCACATCCACAGTTAAGAGGCAGAGGGGAAAAATGTAATTAAAAGAAGTAGAGAGAAATGAACGCTGGCGCTTGGCTCCCTTTCTCCTTCTTGTCCAGCCCAGGGAATGGTGCCACCCACAGTGGGCAGGTCTTTCCACCTCAGTGAACGTAATCAACATAACCCCCACAAGCAGGCCCGGAGGCCTGACTCCCTGTGATTCTAGATCTTATTAAGTTGACAGTTGAGATTAACCATCACCAGCATTGCCTTAACTCCAGACCACCAGGGACTGGGGAGCCTGGGGCTTGTCTGGCACTTGCTGCAACAACCACTTCTCTCCCCAGGTCTCCAGAGTCACCAGATGCTCTGGAGTCAGCCGTGTCAGAGGAGGAAGTGGACGAACTGTCCCTCATTGACCACAATGAAATTATGGCCAGGCTGACACTCAAGCAAGAGGTAAGGACTCCCTAGACCTGGATTTTACAGTCTAGCCCCACCAAGCAAGAGTGAGGGAAGTCAGAATGTGGCCTTGGGGTTCTCCAGCAGGATGATCTGAACCAGGCAAGGCATGGGCACCAGGGCTCTTGGGCTCCCAGTCGGAAGGGTTCTAGGAGGTAAGCTTACTACCCCTTCTCTTGCTGCTTCCAGAAAGTGACCTTGGGCCTTGAAAAGCCTCCCTGAGCTGCACCTCACACAGGTGCAGTACAAGAGAAACACGCAGCAGCAGTCAGCAGCCTGGGAGCCTCAGTGGTGTGAGACACTGACCTGTTGTTGGTAGTACAGCCACCCTCTGGGGCCTAGATTTGGTGGGGCCTCTAGCTGTGCCTTGCTGTAGAGCCGTGGGTGAGAATGGTACGCAGACCTATCAAGATAGTGGAAGAAGCTGGCCTCAAGAGCCTCAACTCTCCTCTGTACAGTTCTAGTCATTATGAGATGACTTGGCCCCCTGAGGAGCTGGCTGTGTATGTGTGTCTGGGCACCAGTTTGATGGCCGTCACACAGACAGGACAAGAGCGTAGATGCTGCTCTAGGCATGCTGATTCCTAGCAACCCAGCAAAGTGTCAGCACCTTGGGCCATCAAGGGGCCTGGACAGATGGACCCATCTGCAGAAAGACGAGCTAAATTTAGGTCACAAAAGTAGCCAGGCTCGTCCCTGCTGGGAAAACCAGAACACTGAGGAGCCTGGAGTCAAGATGAAAACAGCAAAGGCAGGCATGGTGAGGGGTGCACAGCATAGGGTGTTAGCTCTTTCCCCTGAGTCGTGATGTTTCACGTTCTTCTAGATTGTTCCCCCTAAAACAACCTGAAGGATGCCTCCCCACAGGTGGATCCTGCTTCCGTCCGGGAAAGGGACTTAGATGAAGGGCGGCTTGCTGCAGCTGGACACTGTCCTACTGCCTCCAAGCTAAGGGGCTGCCTGCCTCTGCAGAAGTCCCATTTTTCATTATGAGCCAGGAGGTGACACCTATCCCCTTGACCCCATGTGTCCTCAGGAAAGTGATATGCCCTGCTGCCCACAGCATCTGGGCAGCCTCCACAGTACCCAGGTTCCCACATAAGTTCTGATTCCTACCCATCTACCAAGCCCACAGCATCAGGTGGGTTTCACAGGATGCCTGGAGTCCACAGCATTGCCTGCAGCTGCTGGACTGAGGAGGCAGGGGACTTGGGGCTCCCTAAAGCACAGTGTTTGTCGCCTCACCACCACCTTACACCCTCCTTCACTCTCTTCACTCCAGGGTGATGACGGGCCAGATGTGCGTGGAGGTTCAGGAGACATCTTACTGGTCCATGCTACTGAGACAGACAGAAAAGGTATGGCAATCCACACTGCAGTGACTGCATATCCCCTACCACAGACATCATTTGACCCTCCTTTGCCGACTGGGTTGGGCTTGATGGTACTGGATCAGAGGAGGGAGAGCCCACCTTGGGAGACAGTAATCATGCCATAGCCAGCCCCTGGACATGTCCTCCCCTGGTGCAAGTTGGCGGTGCCCTTGACCCTGTGGGCATCCCAGGGACAAGGATGGTGTATACTCCATACGCAGTCCGACGAGTGATAACACTGAATGGTGGTATTAAATCTAAAGCTGGCACAGTGGCACACACTTGTAATCCCAGCACTCAGGAGGCTGACGCAGGACTGTCGGTTCAAAGTCAGCCAAGTCTACATAGCAAGACCCTGTCTAAAAGAAAAAACAAATTAAGGTAACACATGGGCAGCTTTTTCTA
This sequence comes from Nannospalax galili, assembly GCF_000622305.1. Lineage (NCBI taxonomy): Eukaryota > Metazoa > Chordata > Mammalia > Rodentia > Spalacidae > Nannospalax > Nannospalax galili. Next base: position 3,168,289 of record NW_008347322.1, read on the forward strand.
GTGTCCATGTTTGAGCCATTCTTTTCTCCTACATATTTGATTAGTGTACTCCACTAGCAAGTTCCTGGAAACAAAGTCTGTTCCATCTAGGAGCTATGCCAACCTCACTATCCCCTCTGCATCCTGGTCATCTGAGAGGACTCCGAAGCAGGGGCCATCCGTACACCCCCTAAACCATCTTAACTAAGCTCTGCTAGCAGAGGAGCTGTCCATGATACTCTGAAGCAGAGGGGACTGGGCCTTGAGCCAGCCTAAGAGGAAGATGCCAATGACCCAGGTCAGGCACAGCCTGCCCTCCCCAGCCTCAGGGGGGCTGCTTCTTCCAGCCATATCCATTCTCTTCTTACCTTTTTAAAAAGAATTTTGGGGCCAAGCATGGTGGTGCACACCTTTAATCCCAGCACTCAAGAGACAGAAGCACATGGATCTCTGTGAAATCGAGGCCAGCCTAGACTATATAGAGAATTCCAGATCCCCCAGGCTACATAATGAGACCCTATGTTAAAAGAAAATAATCTGGGTTAGGCCAAGGCATGGTGGCACATGCCTTTAATCCCAGCATTTAGGAAGTAAAGACAAGCAGATCTCTGAGTTTGAGGCCAGCCTGGTGTATATAGCAAGTTCCAGACGAGCTGGGGCTACAGGGAGACCCTATCTCAAAAAGACCAAAAAAGGGGAGGGGGGCTTTAAAAGAGCAGGGGTTATGATTCAGTGATAAAGCACTTGCCTAGCCATGTATGAGACCATGAGATCAATCCCCAGCACTGGGGCAAAAAAGAAAAGATTACTGAAAAGATGCTGTAACCAGGTTAAGCTGTAGAGAGATGAAAACACTCTACTCTTAAACCCCAACCCAGCCAGCTTTGTTTTTATAAATGGCCCCATCCTTGTGTTTTCACAGCAAATTTCCTGAAGTAGATTACACAGAGTGATTCTGGGAATTTCTGAATTATGTAAAACTTTCCCTGGCCAACACAGCAAAACAGGGAAGAAGAGATGCCATTCACAAGCTGCCCTGTCCAGCCGCTGTTACGCCCTCCACCACTTCTTCACTTGTATCTTCTGGCCAGGACAGGGAGGCAGCTCTGGAGACTGAGGACCACCACTGTGGAGTCCCAGGCCACCACATGCTGTGGGGCGCTCCTTCCCCCTAGGCCTTGACTCCCTGAGCTCTTCGGGGTTAGCAAAGCAAGCAAGTCTTAGGTGGCATCTCAGGACAGCCTTGCAGGGTCTGACACATCAGAGCTCCATCCACGGCCTGGCAAAGGGGCTGTTTTCTCATTTTTGTTCAGAAGTAAAGGGTTAGAATGGGAGCTGACTCTGGGCCTGGCCTTTTGAGGGGAACTCTGTCCTTCCAGCTATAGCCAGCTGCAGCCAGGCCAAAGGGCTCTGTGGACAGGGAGCCTGAGAGCCTTCTGGTCTACACCCTGCGCATGCTAAGAGGAGACTGTTGAGCTGGAGCTTTTACCTAATACTTTCAGTAGGTTTTAGGGTCCCTGCAGAGCCAGAGTTGTTTTTACCTGGGAGTCTCAGCTGTTTGTACCTGAGGCAGAGGCCATGACCACATGGAGAAGGTGCCCATGGAGGTGACAGAACAAGCTCTTCCTCTTTGCCAGGTGGACTAATGTTGCCAGTGGCTGGAAGAACCTAGGCAGCCCCGTGGCCCAGCCATCTGGATGCAGCCATCCCACGCACAGCCCAGCCTGGAAGGCAAGCAAGCAGGAGGGAGGACTTGTCATTACACAGCTCTTCTCTTCAGTGGCATGCGTTAGAATCCATAGGAGAGGGCCAGGCAGGACATGGTGTTAAGATTCTGTCGCTTCCTTAGGACCTGTGTGTGCTAGACCTGTTACTTGGCTCCCAAGCTTCTATTCCTCAGAAGGACACTAGGGACAAGGGGACCTCAACCAAAAAACCATGTGAGCACTGGAGTGGCCCAGGTTACCATCCTAGAAGCTAGGTGAAACCCCATTACCACAGCCCCTGGTCAACTGATAGCTAAGAGCTCTAGAGTCAGTAGCCCTGGGTGTGAGCCCTGTTTACAGGTATTATAGCCTTATGCCTATGTTCCTCTGTCCTATGTCCCCCTGTCCTGGCTTTGCATTTGGACATCTAAGCTTCCTAGGTCAGTATGGCATAGCACAGCAATCCCTGAGCCTGGCCAACTCTATCTCACACAGCATCCTAAGTTTAACAGTCAACATGTGGAGTATGACCCCAGTGCTCACCAACACACATAGAACACCCTGCAAGAGGTCACCCTGGTTCCTGGCAGTGGTCCTCCCTACTGTGACATGCGTACCTGAACCCACTCTTCTTAACAGAAATAAGTGTTAGCATGCTCTGGCCCCATCTCTACTTTCTTGACCAGCATTCTTTCTAGAAAAAGCTCAGCATGACAGTGAGCTGATAGGTTGTGTTCCAACCATAAGGCTGAGTACAATACAGGGATCAGGCCCCACACAGCCCAAATGCAAGAGTAGTCATGTCTTCCCAGGCCTCAGGGTGATAGAGCAAAGTACCACACATCTGTGCCAGTGGGCATCCTTCAACACCCCCCAGAAAATTGGGAGATATGAGAGGTGACGGGCAGGAAGCAAAGCTCAGATAGCACTGGTGTGCACCCAGTCTTATGCAGCCAGGGAGCTTTCTCGGGCCCAATGTGGTACATCACAGCCATCCCTGTGCTGGCCCACTCTACCTCACATGGCTGCAGTGGCTGCATTCCTTTAGCATCTGACAGCATGGTGGGAGGCTGTGTCACAGCAGTAAATAGAGCTGTCGGGCCTCTGGAGAGGCTGGGATCCCTGACTGACAGCAGCTCTAATGAAAGGGAGGTATGGGTGCTGCCAGCCTGAGCCCCACACTGGGGCTGTGGTCCTCCTAGCTACCTTTCCCTCTGTGGGCTGCAAGCCTCCTGCCGAGCCTTCTGTATCCAGTCCAGGACTTAGGACAGATTTCCCCAAATTTTCAAGTTCCTGGACCCTTGGAAGAACACACTTCACCTAAAAATACTGATTTGGCTGTCAGAGCCTGCTGACAGGTTTGGATTAATCTCTCTGCCTGTGGCAGTTAGGACCCTTCGAGCCATTGAGCCTTAAGACAGCTTCTATGCTGATCCAGGGGTGGCACAGCTGAGAGCCAGTGTGCCCACTCTCTGTCCCTTGCCAGCACAGGAGTCACTGACTGGCTAAAATTCTGCTCCCCACTGTAGTAGCTATGCTAAGCCTGAGATCCTGCTACAGCATGGCTCCCCAGGCAGCCCCAGCAGTAACAGCAAGTGCCTATGAAATGAAAGGAAACTGTCTCTGTGAGAGACAGACCTGGGCAATGTTCTCTGGGACACAGGCAGAGCCCTGGGCTCCCACCTTGCCTCCCTGGCCTGGCTCACAGGAGATTCGACTCTGGCTGGTACCCACATCCTGCACCCTGCCTGATAACTCCTTGTTCCCCTGCAGACCTGGTGCTATACTGCGAAGCCTTCCTGACCACCTACAGGACCTTCATCAGCCCTGAGGAGCTCATCAAGAAGCTGCAGTACCGATATCCTTCCCAGGGCCACAGGCTCAGACAGGCAGCTGCACCCTCCCCTTCCCAGTGGGAGCCCACTTCCCACCCCAGCTAGCTGTGTCCTGGCTCTGCCTCTCCTCAAAGGGCCGGGAGAAATGTGAAACTGTGTCGGACCTGGAACAGGGTCTGCTGTGCTGCCCACAATGGGTGGGATCACAGGAGGGAGGCCAGTGGCCCTGGGGGGAAGTGACTGCCAGGTCTCCTTGCAGAGCCCCAGGTAGGCTGGTGGGCACTGTGGGTGGGCTTGAGAGATGAAGTCTTAGTGGCTTCAGAGCAGAGAATGCCCTTTGGTCAGGTGGTAAACAGCTCCTCCACCACAACTGGCTTTACCTCCCACTCCTTCCACCAGAACTGTCCCATTGGTCTTGGAAGAACCCACTTGGCTGCCTGTTGCCTCCTTCTCAGGCCCAGGCCTGCCTATGTGACCAGGTCACCAGGAAGCTGTTGCCCCAGAAGCTTGGGGACCACTGCTCCTAAGCCAGCTCACAGCCACATGGCCTATGACTGCCACCTGCTGGGCAGCTGCTGTCACTGGGGCAGGCCCTCCAACTCCTTCCCGTGTGCCCTGAACCCTCCGTTCCCTGGGTTTTGAGTGTCTAGACAGGAACTTCGTCCTCTAAGGCCCAGCACTGTGGCCCTAGCATAACAGCACTCATAGAAACAGGAGAGGGCAGGAATTGGGAACAGCTCTTGGAACCAGGGCCTGGACTTGATTCTGGCTTTGCAGCTCTGCCACTGTGCACAGGCCGGACCTTTGCTTCCATGTGCTTGAGGTGCCCTCAGGAGATTCCCAGCACAGTAAGTCAGCAGTCCACATACACTCCACCTTACGGACCTTCTCCTTAACCCGTACTCCACATATGAGAAGTTCTCTCCCTTTGCTGACACATTCAAGAAGCGTGTCAGCAAGAACACATTCTTTGTGCTGGTGCGGGTGGTGGATGAGCTCTGGTAAGTGATTTGTCCCAGGGCCCCAGGGGCGGGTGGCAAAAGCTCAGGCCTGTGGACAGAACTTTGCACTGCCAGCAAGCTGCAGGGGTGGTGCAGGCTTTCCCACTGGATCGTGCAACCTGTTACGTTCCACCTACTTCGAGGGTAAGAGCCCCCAGCACAGAGCACTCCTTGCTGGCTCTGGACCAGGTTCTTCCCTGCTTCATGGCAACCCTTTAAGAATGACTGGCCCCTGTTGACCAGGGTGGGTTAGGCCCTTCCTTGTAGAGTCTATTCTAGGCTTCAGGAGAGACTCCGCCCCTCCTGGAACTGTCCCTTCCTGCAGTGTCTTAGGACCAGTTTACAGTGGGCTTGTGCTCATAGCAGCATGGGAGTAGGTAGAGACGGGTGCATGAAGAGGCTATCTCTCCACCATGCCCACCATGACCACAGTCTGTCTGCACCTCTGACATGGCCCCTGCCATTTCCATACTTAACTGCACCCTGTTCTGGGTGTGCCAGATCATGGGTAAACAAGACACACTAAGTCCTTGCCCTCTGGTGGCACCCTGCGGTAGGATCTGCCCTTGTGCAGTGGCTGTGTAACATGAGAAGCCCTGGAGAGGAGGGCTCAGCGGAAGTCAGGGGAGTCCTCCAGTATCTGCTATCCACCTGACATCACCCAGTAGACCAGGAGCCTCTCCAAGGCAGGAGCCAGCAAGCCTGTGTTGAACCAGTGGCAGGAACCTGTTGGAGAAAGGCTGCTCCCAGAGCTGTAGAGAGCATAGGTGGTGCCCAGAGCTCCCTTCTCAGTCCTTCCCATAGAGACCCTCAGGTACGTCCTGGTGGCTGCCTTTCACCCTATGCACTTGGCCCTTTAGCTTGGTGGAGTTGACAGAGGAAATCTTGAAGCTGTTGATGGAGTTGGTCTTCCGCCTGGTGTGCAGCGGGGAGCTCAGCCTGGCCCGTGTGCTCCGGAAGAACATCCTGGACAAGGTGGACCAGAAGAAGCTGCTCCGGTGTGCCAACTCTGACCAGCCCCTGGCAGCCAGGGGTGTTGCAGCCAGGTAAGGAGCATCCCAGCCCTGCGTCAGGCAGGAGCTGAGCCTGGTAGCCACCTTTGTAGTCTGCTTCCTCAGTTTGCCTCTCCCTACAACCTCAACCCCTGATTCTGCCCAGGCCCTGTGATGAGGTGCCTTGGGGACAGCCCCTGGACTCCCTGTGGCTGGGCATCCCCCATGTGGCGCTTGTTGTCAGGAAGGCATTTGGGTCTGAACAGACAGATGATGAATGTGCTCCAGGCTGTGGTGAGCTCTGGACTCTTCGGCCCTGTTGCAGCAGACATTACCTCCTGTGCCACCCTGACCATATTAGAGACCTGGGAAAGCCAAGGCCTCCTCCCTGCCCTCTGCCCAGCTGGTGGGGGTGGAGGTCAGTTCTGGCTGTAGATGATGGAACAGCCTCTCCAGTGAACGCTCAGCCCTCGTTCGCAGAGATGTGTTCTCACTAGCCAGCAGGAAAGGGGATCAGCTTGAGCTCAAGTTAATAAGCATGTTCTGGAAGTGCACCAGGGAGGCTTGGTCTCCTGTTTCCATGGCTACGAAGTGCCTTGCAGAGGTGGGAGAGGAAGGCAGGCAAGGCACCGAGAGAGCCCTGTACCCAACAAGGGTCCTCAGAGCTGAAGCCTGAGCTGGGTGACTCTGTCCCCACCCTGTCTTCCAGGCCAGGGACCTTGCATGACTTCCACAGCCATGAGATAGCAGAGCAGCTGACACTGCTGGATGCTGAGCTCTTCTACAAGATAGAGGTATGCCCTAAATGCCCCAATGAGGGGAGCAGCTCTCTGCCCGGGAGCAGCTGCTGATTGTCTCTGGACCCGAGAAAGCCAGAGGCCCCAGCGCTGTCCTCTTTCCACTTGTAGATTCCTGAAGTTTTACTTTGGGCCAAAGAACAGAATGAAGAGAAAAGTCCCAACTTGACCCAGTTCACAGAGCACTTCAACAATATGTCGTACTGGTGAGAAGGGCCCACAGCACTGCTCTGATGGTCTGGACAGTGGGGAGTGGACGGGGCTGGGGTGCGGGGAAGGATCCTCTACAGAGTGGTTAAATGGTGAGACTGAGCTGCCTCTCAGTCCTCCAAGCTCCTTGGGACCTGTGGACAGTAGAGAGAAGGCAAGGATGGGGTAGCCATCTGCAGGAGTAGCCAGGACGGTGACCAGAGGCTCTGCGAGGACGTGCCAGGATTGATTAGTAATGTCTGGTGTGGGTGGCAGCAGGGGAGGGGTGTCATTTCATTGTGTGCTGCTCACTGCCATGCTCCCCTGCCAGTTACCAGCGGTCATCAGGGCTGCTACTTACCTGGCTGTCTGGTAGGGCAGTTAATTAGCAGAGGAATGGATTGTTAAGCCTTTTATTCAACCTTTAATTCTTTTTTTTTAATTTTTTATTTTTTTTTTTTTTTGGTCTATTTGAGACAGGGTCTCCCTGTAGCCCCAGCTATCCTGGAACTTACTAT
>NW_008347322.1:3175732-3195602 GCF_000622305.1 Nannospalax galili
AAGAACAGTCAGTGTTCTTAACCACTGAGCCATCTCTCCAGCCCCTCATCCTTTAATTCTTAAAGCAAGATGAAGGCCAGTAGGGAGTTTCTGACCCTTTCTTAAAAAATTATTTTTATGTATACGAGTGTTTTGCCTGTACTCGTGTGTGCAAACCCTTGGAGGACAGAAGAGGGCGTCCCTGAGATGGAGTTATGGACAGTTCTTAGCTGCCATGTGGATGCTGAGAACTGAACCAGGGTCTCTGGACCTTTAATTCTTAAAGCAAGATGAAGGCCAGTAGGGAGTTTCTGACCCTTTCTTAAAAAATTATTTTTATGTATACGAGTGTTTTGCCTGTACTCGTGTGTGCAAACCCTTGGAGGACAGAAGAGGGCGTCCCTGAGATGGAGTTATGGACAGTTCTTAGCTGCCATGTGGATGCTGAGAACTGAACCAGGGTCTCTGGAAGAGCAGCCAGTGCTCTTATCTGCTGAACCGTCTCCCCAGCCCTATGACCCTTTTTGAGATGTGACCCAGTGCCACTGCCTCCTGTGGCGGCAGCCCCACCCCACATGCCCACCTTGGCCTCCGGAGGGAGAGTCTCACGGCTTGCAGTGCTCTCAGTGCTGCTTCTTGGATGCAAACAGCACCTCTCACTCCCCCACCCCCACACCAGATGCACCCTCCCCTTAGCAAGTGGCTCAGCAGTAGCCACTCAACATTCAATTTTATGTGAAGGTTTCTAGGGCAGGCAGGAGCTGCTCATCCTCCTGAGCCTCACTCAACACCCGGTCCCTTGCCGGATGCAGGAGGCTCCAGGCATTCTCCACAGGGAGGCAGGCTAGAAGTGCAGAATACCCTTTGAAGTCATAGTCCCTGAGGTGTCCCTTGATACAGGTGCCCTTTGAAGGGTAGAAGAGGTGATGCAGAGCGTCATCCCTCCAAGCAGCCTCACGGAGGTCCCTGTGAACCACAGGAGGCTGACTCCATCGGGAGTCCCCTGACACAGACAAGGCTGACCTTGGGTTTCAGCTTTGGCTGTTGCTAATGTTCTGCAGGGCCCCATCCTCCTGGCTGACAAATGGTTTCCTCCTTAGTCACTAGCTGGTCTCTGAGCCAGTGTCAAGGCCTTTCCCTGCCGGGAGGGTGAGTAAATTACCAAGCCTTCCTTATAGAAGCCGGGGTCCTTGTGTTGAACCCTGAGCTATGGTGAGCTTCCTGAGAGCAGAGGCCACGGCTGTGCTTTGGCTTCTCTGGGCAAGATCTCGTGGCCAGCTGGCATGGGTCACATGTACCCATCTGCCAGGGCCACTGAGCCTGTGGAGGACGGTCGCTCAGCAGCTGTTTCCCTGGCCTTTCACACAGGGTACGGTCCATCATCATGCTGCAGGAGAAGGCCCAGGACCGGGAGCGGCTGCTGCTGAAGTTCATCAAGATCATGAAGGTAACTGGTTAGCCATCCAGTGCTCCCTTCAGGCCCTGCCGGGGAGGCCGGGGCCAGTAGCCCTGGGCCTGCCCTCACTACCACCTCTCTTTACAGCACCTGCGGAAGCTAAACAACTTCAACTCTTACCTGGCCATCCTCTCGGCACTGGACTCGGCACCTATCCGAAGACTGGAGTGGCAGAGGCAGACCTCAGAGGTAGGCCAGTGTGGATCAAGAAGGCCAGACATGGAGCCCCGTTTGCCACCTACCTCTGTGTGGCCAGGACAGCTGCCTCCCCCACCTCAGCCTGCTGTCTCTGATCTACAGTCAGGAGTCAGCACGTCCTTGGTTGTGCAGTTGCCACATCCCTGTGCCTAGACCCCACCTTCAGCTGCTGAGTCCTTTCAAAGGGGCTCTGGGCTGAGTGCAGCATTTGGCCTATTGGGTTGGTTTCAGCAAGATATGTGCTAGAGGGAAGGAAAGGACAAGTTGCTGAGTGAGCACACGGGCTGAGTCCTCCCTGAGGACAGTGAACTCACACCACCCAAAGGGGCATATCCCACAAGGCCTGAGGCCTCCTGCCACCAGGGCTCTAGCTGGCACTATTAAGTGATGTTGGCAGGACCGGGCTCTGGCATGTTGTGGGCACCTGGCATCGCACATCATTAACCCTCCTCTGTCCCACAGGGCCTGGCTGAGTACTGCACATTGATTGACAGTTCATCCTCCTTCCGAGCCTACCGGGCCGCCCTTTCGGAGGTGGAGCCCCCATGCATCCCGTACCTGTGAGTGGCTTCCCCTCCCACAGCTATTTGTTCTCCACCCATTTGTACAGGTGGCTCTGCTCAGTTTGGGTTCTGTTTTGTTTCACTGTTAACAATTTCACATTAGCAACCCCGACTCTGCCCCCTACCCTGAGGCCAAGTCAACCCCACAAGTCCTCCATAGCTGGACCCCAAAGGTGCTCCAGACTCCTCCAGTGCTGAACTGGCTCTTAAGAGACCCACAGGTGGCTCTGACCCAGAGTGCAGGAGGCTGAAATTCACACAGGTTGAAAGACCTCCTAAACCTGTACTGTGGTTTGCTTTGGAGTTTGGCAACTGCTTGGCATAGGCCACGTTGCCATTGAGTGCTGGTCCTGGTGGCAAAAGCCAGCTCATACCAAGAAGCCGCCCCAACTCCATCTCCAGCACAGTAACTGGCTTCTGCCTTCATCCTCCCCAGCGGTCTGATCCTGCAGGACCTGACCTTCGTCCACCTGGGAAACCCAGACTACATTGACGGGAAGGTGAACTTTTCCAAGCGGTGGCAGCAGTTCAACATCCTGGACAGCATGCGGTGCTTCCAGCAGGCGTGAGTGCCAAGCCCAGGGAAGGCCTGGCTACATTCCAGGGAGGGGCAAGTCCCAGGGAACCAGGAGCCCTGCATCTGTGGGAGCTCCAGTCCCTGCCCCCCACTTCTAACAGGAAAGTATCAGGAGTCCACAGAAAGGGCTCAGCTTCTTGTGTGGCCTGGCCTGGCCCTGTGGCAGTTTGTCCTCCACTTAGAAGTCAGGAAGCAGGTACTCACCTAGGAGTGAGGAGGAGGCTGATGATTCTGCCCAACTTGGCTCCAAGGCAGCAGGGGCAGGCCAGGGCACCGCCACAGCTCACCCACTGTGGCCCGAGTGCATTGTGTCCCAGATGGATCTGTCCAGGCTTCTCATGAGGAGCCCTCCTGCAGTAGTGCTGGTTGGAGGCCAGGAGCACTGTGGACCACTCCGTGTGCTCTGTGCTGAGTGCTGGTGCCCCTGTCAGGTTGGGTAGCAGTGACCTGCCAGACAGCTTGTTATGAGGGCCTGAGGTGAGGTGATTGGGCGACGCCCTGTGAAAGGTCACAGCCTAGTTGTTCAGCCAGCCAGCCCTGGCCTTGCTGACAGCCCCTTCCCCCACCAGGCACTATGACATCCGGAGAAACGATGACATCATAAATTTCTTCAATGACTTCAGCGACCACCTGGCTGAGGAGGCCCTATGGGAACTCTCTTTGAAAATTAAGCCCAGGAACATAACAAGGCGGAAAACAGACCGGGAAGAGAAGAGCTAGAGCAGGGCTGGGCGTGAGGAATGCTCAAGTGGCCTGAGGAGACTTGGACCAGCCAGGTGGACTGCAGAGTCCCAGCCCCCGAGCCCATCCACGGCTTGGCAGTGTGGCAGAGCCCGACCCTGCTGATGGTTTCCTGGTCCACAGCGAGCTGGCCCACGGGCCTCAGAACTGGCTTGTGAAGGGGTGGCCCCTGGTGTGGTTTTGTTTTCTATATTTCATGTCGCTCCCTCCTGTCCCCCACTGTCCCTTCCAGCTGGGAACAGCAGAGACCTGAGCAGCAGACCAGGGGACTGGCAGCCTCACCTTCCTAAGCCCACTGCTACCCTGGCCTTCTTCAGTGGCAGATGAGTGGAGGCCCCAGAACCCTTGAGTGGACTGCATTCCGTTTTGTCTGGAGCCAGGGGAGAAAAGGCTAAGTGGCAGGAGGCAGAAAAGGCCGTGGTGGCCACGTTCTGCTGTCCATTCCCTGCTTTTATAACATAGGGATGAGGCATGCATTTCACCTGGCCCAGAAGGTGTGACAGGCAACTTGCAGCAGCCCCAAAGCTGGCACTCCTCATAGTGCTGGCTCCTGACCTGTCCTGCCATGCACAGCCCTGTAGGACTCCCCTGATGAACCAGGAGCAGCAGCATCCACTGTCCTGCCGCTCCTTTAGCCCCACCATAAGCTCCGGGCAGCGTCTGGGATCACATAGTCCCTACCATATCTCTGGCACTCTGGGGAACAGGAAGAGGAGGCACAGGAGGAAAGGAGAGCTCTGTCATCACAGAAGTGTTCATGCTGAGCAGGACCAGGGCTGAACTCCCGAGTGGGTCAGAGAGGGAAGAGAAGAGGACCCTGAGGAGAGGCCAGCAGCCCCTCCATGCTTGCTGTGTGCCTTAAAGTCCATCTTCTGTCCCTCCTGGGCTGGTGGGCTCCCCTACCTTGCCCCACCCCTGGTGGCCAGCAGGTTCCTAGGCCCTTTGTACCCTTGCTCCCTGGAGACAGCAATGTCCTAAAGGGCAGAGTAGGCCTGGGGCCCACGTGGGCACCTGAAACCACCTGGTTCCAGGCGAGGTGCTTCCCTCTGTGCTGAACCACTCACTGCTGCTGAGGTTGACAATCTAGGGACAGGTTTGCAGGGCTCAGCACTGGAACCTCCCTGGCCATGACTATGGCCACCACTGTGGACTGGTAGGCAGGGTATAGGTCAGAATCCAGATGTGCCGCCAACCCACCCCAGGCCTCCTGGTTGTTGCATGAATGAGCACTCATTTCTCCTGGGCCTGGGGCTTGGCCAAGTGGACACCAGAATCTAGCTGTGCTTCCTCGGCCCGACTTTCACAGCAGAGGAGGCCAGAGAACAGCAGCTGCTGACCGGACACAGCTTTAAACAACTGTGTCCTCAGTCCCTCCTGGGTTTTTGAGCAGGCTTTTTATCAGAGAAACCGTGGGCCCCCTTGCCCCCACTCACGTTTACTTGTCCTGTAAATAGGGAGGCATCTGTGAACAGCCCTGTGGCCGGCTCCCCTCTGGCAGCAGCCCTGCTGACAGAACCGTCACTTTATTATTTAAGGAGTGTGTGTGGAGTCAGGTTTGTGAGCAGTCGTGTGCGGGGTGGGGGGTTTATAGCTTGTCCCTCTTTCGCAAGTCCTTTCATTTCAGTCTTTGCCTCCTGCTCCCCGTCCTTGGCCCAGCTCTGTGAGTGCTGCTGTGTGTGCATGGGAGGCATGGTGTACCCAGGGTCCTTTGAGTACACAAACTAGAATCCTCCATGGCTTGAGAGGCCCCTATAGCCTCCCTCTGTAGCACAGGCCAACATCAGCAGTGTTGCAAGTCAGGCCCAACCCAGTGGTCCCACAGTGTACAGGCGAAGTCTGCAATTGGGACTGTCTACGGGCTCCCAGGAATGAGCTGGACATAAGGGGGAGGCCTGCTTTCCAGACCTAGAGTAGCCAGACCCTCCCGCAGTACCTGGGAGCCCTGGGAGCAAAGGGCCCAGGCCAGGGGTGGACGTGAGCTCTGGAGTGTCTCCACATGAGGACAGTGAGGTGCAATGTGTGTGTTTAACTTATTGGCCGACAGGCTTCCCCAGTCTCCTGCCTCTGACTGAGGCCAAGCCGAGCGCTCACTGTAGCCTGGCTACATACAACATGTCTGTGTTGGTGGGGACCTGGGAGAGCTGTGGGGACTGATCTTTACAGACTGAGCGGCGTGGACAGTTCTGTTCCCTGCAGAGGCCAGCTCTCACCTGTGTGTGGGGAGGGGGGCCAAGGCTAGGGCAAGCAACACATCTAACCTTGTGAAACAAGAAACCTGCCCCCGCCTCCCAGTGTGACGCTGTAATATAGATTCCCCACTAACTTGTCTGACAGTGGTGTCTTCCTGCAGACATTTCAGACATGTAACTTTTATATGAAAGAAAAATAAACAGACAAAAGGCATCTGATACCATGTTGGTGTCCAGGTCTCCTGTGCCAGACTCCCTTAGGATAGCCCTGCCTGTGACCTCACTTAGGGGGCTGAGGCTCAGAGCGGCTGGTCCATCCTCAGACCTACTTGCTGTATTTGGGGTGGTTCTGGCTGGGTGGGTAAATATCACCAGTATCTGTCCTTCTCAGGCCCAGGAACTTTCCTTCCCAGTTCTTAACCCCAGGAACAGACATTCAGACTGAGAGTAATTGGGCTTGGAAGGCATTTGCCAGCAAGTCTGATGACCTGAGTTCAAACCCTGGGCCCACATGATGGGAGAACTGATTCAAGTTGTCCTCTGACTTCCCACACCCACAAATAGACAAGATGCTCTCCCACCCTAGAAGCAGCTTGTCCAAGAGCTGTACCACCCAACCTTGGGAAAGGGAACACGCAGGGTGGGATTCAGGCCACCGGGCTTTACAGCTGCTGCCATCACAAGTACCTTCTGCAGGTCCCCTCCTGTCCTCAAGGCAGTTTTCCACAACCAAGGCACAGCTACAGGGAGCCACAGAGCCCTTGCACCTACACAGGGCAGAGTGAGTCCCCTCTCCCTGCGGTGGCTGGTCCCCTCCGCCCCCCAGGGAGCCACTCATCTTTAGCACAGGGGACCAGAGAATGCCTGGCATCAGCTCCAGTTCTAGTCCCCTTTCTTGACTTTTGCTATGCAGGTGTTCTGGGCACTGTCCAGGACCCAGCTGGGAGAAGGGAACCAAGTTTGTCCCTTTAAAGAGGGAACAGGCCTTCCTGGGCTAGTGTGACAGGAGGGGCCCCACTTCAGGCCAGCCCTCCATCATGTCCCAGTTTATTCACTGAGCACCCAAGCTGTGCCAGCATCTCAGGGAGTGCAGTGTCACCCCTTGGGGTGAGTGAGCCTGCCTGATTAGCCTTTGAAAATTGTGTTTCCTGGGCTGTAGCATGGTCCAGTGTAACTAGTGGACTCTCTGAGGCCCAGAGGTAAACTTTGAGCCTGAGTCCTCCGTACCTCCCTGACCTGCCAGCAGGGCCACACCCCTAGTAACCCAGGCTGCAAGCAGCTAAGGTGGGTCCCATGTCTTCACCTTCTAGCCAGGGCTACAGCTGCTGTCACCACCCTGATCTTTGGTAACCGAACCACAGGATTCACGGAGGAGTGGTCATCATGGGCTAAATATGGCTTCCCCCAAGGTCCCATGTTAACACCTGGGAACCTGCAAGCTCAGCCAGTGACCCAGGGGTGACTCCAACATCAAGGTAACAGCCTTTTGGGCCTCAGGCGGTGGTCTGGTGGCCCAAGGCTGGACTTCTGGGAATGACAGCTGCTTGACTGATCTTAAGAGTTTCCTCAAACCCTGACTCTTTGGTACTGAAGATACGTGGTTTAAGAGGGGTGTTTGGGGCCACTAGGGTCCTGTATTTGTTAGCAATTATTGGAGGACTTGAGCCTTTGGCAACAGAGAGCTCTGCCCTGTCCATAGCCAGCACACCAAAGGACCCTGGGTAAATGGCTCCTCAGTTCCCAAGGTCTTAGAACATTTCTTGGGCACCAAGTGTCCTGAAAACCACTTCACCTTCTTGAGCACTCATATCTGGAAAGCCGTAGGAGTGAAACACCACACCCGGGAGGGCGCCCAACACTCAGCGCTTGACGTTAAAGAAATGGTGGTGTGCGCCTCTAGTCCCAGCACTTGGGAGGCAGAGGCAGACGGGTCTCTGTGATCCCTGCCTCAAAAAGACCCCCCCGCAAAAAAAAAAAAAAAAAAAAGTTGACTTTAAAAAATTAAGGCCTTTGCCTCTAGCATTCTGAGACGCGCGCGAGGGGGGGGAGGGGGTGAGCGTCGTGTGTATCCCCCCCCCAAAAAAACCCCCCCCCAAAAAAAAAAAAAAAAAAAAAAAGTTGGACTGAAATCCACAAACTATAGGCCCAGACAAGAACATACATTGTACCAAACCGTTAGCTCCAATTCTGCCCAAATTCCCACAGTGAGGAAGGGGGTGGGGTGTTTAATGAAGGGGATATATGACATTTCATCCAATGGGGACAGGGCTGGAGGATGTCAGGCCAGTGAGGTGTGTCAACGCTGGAACAAGAAGCCATCTTGAAGGCTGAAGAGATGCTCAACAGTTAAGAGCACACTAACTGCTCTTGCAGAGGACCTGGGTTCAGTTCCTAACATCCAACATGGTGGCTGACAGCCACCTGCCTCTATTTCCAGAGGATCCAACACCAGGATCCTCTGTCCTCTGTGGGCACCAGGCAAACATGTTGCACATGCATGCATGCAGGCAAACATACGTAAAATTCAAATTAAAAATTTTTAATAACGTGTGTAAAAAAAGATCCTGGGCCAGGCAGGGTGGCGCACCACTTTAATCCCAGCACTTGGGAGACAGAGGCAGGCAGATCTCTATGAGTTTAAGGCCAGTCTGGTCTACATGGTGAGTTCCAGGACAGCTGGGGCTACAGGAAGACCCTGCCTCAAAAAGACCAAAAAAAAAAAAAAAAAAAAAGTCATCCTGATCCCAACTAGCAGTACTTAGAAACTTGATACTTCCTGCCAAGCTCCAGCCTTGGAAACACCTGAGGGGGGTGTTAAGAGTCCTGAGGGGGCTTCACACTACATGTCTGGCTGCCTCCCAGTCCGTGGGTATTGTTTCCCAGGCCCTCATCTGGGATCTAAAGCACAAAGAAATTCATCACCTTGGACAGGGCACTGGAGACCTAGTAGGTCACCTGTTTCCTATCCTCCCTGGTCCATATTCAGCCCAAATGGAGGGGCCCCTAGATGGGACCAGCCATCTCTCAGACACAGTGTGGACTCTAAACAGTGGTCCCTGGGATGGAGGGTTCATGTGCTTTCACAGAATGGCCTGGCCTCCCTGAACACCACAGTCACAGTCTACTGTGCTAGGATTTCTGTGTTCTAATTACCCTATAGTGAATGTCTCCTGATTGGTTCTTGACTGGAAAGCATCAAGTCAGACTCATGAACTCACAGGATAACAACAGAGTCCACACCACACAAGCACTGGTAGGCTTCTAGAAGCCAAAGTAAAACAAGTATCTTGAGTCAGGCTCAGACAGAACAGAAGCAGCTGGACTTCTCAGCCGACACAACAGAGTCCAGAAGACAACGTCCCATCTTCAGTATCTATGCTGGCTAGTGCTTGTCAACTTGACACAGACAGAGACACCTGGTAAGAGGGACCCTCAACTGAGGAATTGCTTCCATCAGACTAGCCTGTGGTCATGTCTATGGGACTTGATTGCTGATTGATGTAGGAGAGCCCAGCCCACTGTGGGTGGTGCCACCCTAGGCAGAAGAGCCTGGGCTGTGTAAGAAAGGTAGCCGAGCACGCCAGTCAGCAGCGCTCCTCCATGGTCTCTGCCTCTGCTCCTGCCTCCAGGTTCCTACCCTGGCTTCCCTCAGCGATGGGCTGTGAGCTGTAAAATGTAATGAACCCTCTCCTCCACAAGTTGCTTTTGGTCAGTGTTTATCACAGCAACAGAAAGCAAACCAGGACAAAACAAACACTGCCTTCCAGAATTCTATGTGCTGAGAATGTCTCCCAAGAATGAAAGCCAAAGGCCAGTGAGATGGTTCAAGTGATAAAGGCATGTGCTGCCAAACCTGAGGACCTGAGTTTGATCCCCAGACCCCACATGGTATGTAAGGAGAGAACCAACTCCCAAAAGTCCTCTGACCGCCACACACATGCCATGTCAAGCGTGCGCACGCACACAGACACAAATTTTTCAAAAACGACAGTTAAGCCAGGCATAGTGGGGGACTCAGGCTGAGGCAGAAGGATCACTACAAGTGCAAGGCCAGCTTTCGCTGAGTAGCAAGTTCTAGACCAGCCAGGGCTATACAATAGGATTCTGTCTCAAGGGGGAAAATGTGAACGTCAAAAGGATGTGGTGGCACAAGCCTGTAATCTTGGCATTTAAAAGGTAAAGGAAGACAGGAGGATTGCCACGAGTTCAAGACCAGCCTTGGCTATAAAGGCCCTGTCTCAGAAAAACCCAGGCCATCCAGATGGCTCAGTGGGTAAAAGCACTTGCTGCCAAACAACCCCCCAAAATTGTCATGCCTTCCACAAATGTGCCACAATACGTGCACAGACACACATCCGTTAGATAGGTAAAGGTAAAGACTTGCAAAGGAGCATTTTATAAAAAAAGAACTTACCTCAATGTAAAGATTCCAATGCCAATGCCTAAATCTATGTATCTAGCCAGTTACACAGCCTCAAAGTCTGTACAGCAAGAGTTAATAGAACTACAAGAGAAATGGATAATTATGAACTGGTAAGAAGCTCTAACATATTTAAGATACTGGGGCTGGAGAGGTGGCTCCGCAGTGAAGAGCACTGGCTGCTCTTGTAGAACACCTGAGTTTGAATCCAGCAAGTCTCTTAACTCCAGTTCCAGGGAATCTGACGGCCTCCTGTCTTCCCCAGGCACTGTACAACATGGGTGCACTTACATGCAGGCACTGACACTCATATACAGAAACTAAAACTGTACAACATGGGTGCACTTACATGCAGGCACTGACACTCATACATAGAAACTAAAACTGTACAACATGGGTGCACTTACATGCAGGCACTGACACTCATACATAGAAACTAAAACTGTACAACATGGGTGCACTTACATGCAGGCACTGACACTCATACACAGAAACTAAAACTGTACAACATGGGTGCACTTACATGCAGGCACTGACACTCATACACAGAAACTAAAACTGTACAACATGGGTGCACTTACATGCAGGCACTGACACTCATACACAGAAACTAAAACTGTACAACATGGGTGCACTTACATGCAGGCACTGACACTCATACACAGAAACTAAAACTGTACAACATGGGTGCACTTACATGCAGGCACTGACACTCATACACAGAAACTAAAACTGTACAACATGGGTGCACTTACATGCAGGCACTGACACTCATACACAGAAACTAAAACTGTACAACATGGGTGCACTTACATGCAGGCACTGACACTCATACACAGAAACTAAAACTGTACAACATGGGTGCACTTACATGCAGGCACTGACACTCATACATAGAAACTAAAACTGTACAACATGGGTGCACTTACATGCAGGCACTGACACTCATACACAGAAACTAAAAAGAAGCTTAAAAAAAAGAAAGGTACACATTATTCTGCCAAATTAAAAAGGGAAACACCATCCACAATTTTTTTTTTTGGTCTTTTTGAGAGACAGGCTATCCCTGTAGGCCCAGCTGGCCTAGAGATTCACCTGCCTCTGCCTCCTGAGTGCTGGGACTGAGTGCATGTGCCACCACACTCTGCTCGTCCTTGTGATGTGACCAACAAAGCCCAGATACCGAATTCAGAATAGAAAACCAGGGCTGCAGAGGTGGCACAGGAGTTAAGAACACTGGCTGTTCTTGCAGAGGACCAGGGTTCAATTCCCAGCACCCACATGGTGGCTAACAACTGTCTGTAACTGATGCCCTCTAATCTCCAACGGCATTGCACGACACGGGTGCACTCACATGCAGGCAATACGCTAATACACATAAAATAAAAAGAAGAAAGCCAGGCATGGTGGCACGCCTTTAATCCCAGCACTCAGGAGGCAGAGGCAGGTGGATCTCTGTGAGTTCAAGGCCAGCCTGGTCTCCATAGCGAATCCAGGCCAGCCAGTGCTATATATGAGACCCTGTCTCAAAAAAAAAAAAAAAAAAAAAAAAGTGAATTTGCAAAGACTGCTAAATACAAAATTAGTAGTGTTTAAAAAACATTTTTTTTTCCGTAGACTAACAAGTAGCAAAAATGAGAGAAGAGGGGCAAGTCCATCTATAATACATAAAATCTGGAGGTGCTGATGAAATTTGCTACGTTCCACATGGAAAACAAACCATTACATGGAGGGAATTTTTTTTTTTTCATTTTTTCTTATAGAGGGAAATTTTTTTTTTTTTATGTGTATTTGTGTATTGCCTGCATGTAGGTAAGTGCACCCCTGTCATGCAATGCCTGAGGAGGTCAGAAGAGTCAGAAGAGTTGGATCCTCTGGGACTGGATTTATGGACAGTTGTTAGCTGCCATGTGGGTGCTGGGATTCAAACCTGGGTCTTCTGCAAGAACAACCAGTGTTCTTAACCGCTGAGCCATCTCTCCAGCTCCCCAGAGGGAAATATTTTTAAAGACCTAAAAAAAGGCTGAGCTGGGCAAGGTGGTGCACACCTTTAATCCCAGCACTTGGGAAGCAGAGGCAGGCAGATCTCTGTGAGTTCAAGGCCAGTCTGGGCTACATAGTGAGTTCAGGTCAGCTGGGACTACAGGGAGACCCTGTCTCCAAGACAAAAACCTCAATCTTTGGGGGTGTTATGCAGACGCCTAGATGTCTGTGTCTGTGGAGGCCAGAACTGACATGTCTTCCTCACTCTCCACCTTATATTTTTTTTACTTTTACTGATTCTTTTTGAAGTCTGTTTGAAACAGGGTCTCCCTGTAGCCCCAACTGGCTTGGAACTCATTATGTAGACCAGGCTGGCCTTGAACTCAGAGATCGTTCATTTTTTTTTTCTATGTGTATGAGCGTATTGCCTGCATGTAAAATACACCCATATCATGCAAAGCCTGCAGAGGTCAGCAGAGGGTGTCAGATCCCTTGAAACTGGAGTTATGGATTGTTGGCTGTCATGTGAGTGCTCTTAACCATTGAGCCATCTCTCCAACCCCTCCACCTAATTTTTTTGAGACAGGGCCTCACCAAACCTGGAGTTCATCAGTTCAGCTAGGCCAGCTGGGTGGTCAAAGAGCTCCAGGAATCTGCCCATCTCCAACTCCCCTATGCTAGTATTAGAGGCACACGTCCTTATAGTGCTTTGTATGTGGGTGCTGGGGATCCAGATTCAGGTCCTCATGCTTGCATGGCAAGTACTTTACCCACTGTGCCATCCCAATCCCAGGCATCTTTCGGTCAACTAAAATGCTATTTTGTCAGAAGCTAGCTCTTCGCACATCTAGAACATTTTCTAGACACTGCATTTTTCACTGACCTCTGTGGCACTAGCAGGATATTTTTTTACAGTTTTATAACTGTGTGTCAGTGCATGATAGGGGAGGGAACGTGTGCCATAGCATACATGTGACGGGCGGAGGACAACTTTGTGGATCTGGTTCACTCCTTCCACCTTTATGCAGGTTCAAGGGAGCAAAGTCAGGTCTCCAGGTTCAGATAGCAAGCACTCTTACCCACTGAGTCACCTCAAATTCCCTATGACAGCCTTCAGTATTCGGTGAAGGAAGTCCTCTCGTTAAATCTTTTCTTGCATACTTTTCCATATTAGATTTTTTAAATATTTTTGTTATTTTTAATTTATGTGAGTGTATTGCCTGCGTGTATGTAAGTGCACCCATGTTGTGCAATGCAGAAGTCAGAAGGCAGCATCAGTTCCCCTGGAACTGGAGTTACAGTTGTTAGCCACCATGTGGGTGCTGGGAATTGAACCCAGGTCCTCTGCAAGAGCAGCCAGTGCTCTTAACTGCTGAGCCATCTCTCCAGCCCCAGTTGAATTTTTTTTGTTTTTTGAAACAGTCTCATTATGTAGCCTTCACAGGCCTAGAACTCAATATGTAGACCAGGCTGGCCTCAAACTCAAGAGATCTGCTTGACTCTGCCCCCTGAGTGCTGGGATTAAAGGCATGTACCACACAGGCTATGGTTATTTTTTGTTTGTTTTGAGACAGAGTCTCCCTGTAGCCCTGGCTGCCCTGAAACTCAATATGTAGATCAGGCTGGTCTTGATCTCGTAGAGATCCACCTGCCTCTGCTTCCAGAGTGCCAGGGGGAAAGGCACAGCATACCCAGCTTGCTTTTCACTTTTTATTACATTTAAAATTTTTGTTTTGTGGGGTCGGGGGCATTCATGTGGAGGTCAGAGGGCAGCTTTTGAGAGTTGGTTCTCTCCTTCCATCATGTGGGTCCCAGGAATTAAGCTTAGGTTGTCAAGCTTGGCAGCAAGTGCTTCTCCCACTGAGCCAGCTCAGCGGCTCCCTTTTTTAATTGGTGTATATTCATTGTATAGTGCAGCGTTCCATCTCTTCTGGTTTCTGTACTGCAGACTCCACTTGTTTTGTCTTAGCTGAACTTCCCAGCAGTGTTGAGGAAGAGATGCTGGAGGGTTAAAGGTAAGGTCTTGGTGCAGATGCTCTTTAACAATGGCATTGAATCTCCACCTGAGGTGTCCTGCAGCAGCAGAGAGCTCCCTGGCCGCGCAGAGCTTCTGACTGGGGCTATAGAACCCATATCTGCCTTTGCAGCTCGATCCCAGGCAATTCACTCGAGTCCAAGAAGCTTCCAGGCTTCCAGACTTCCAAAGGGAGAACAGTGTGGCGGTTGGATGTGGTCAGGTACCTCTTTTGGGCATCTACCAGTCCCCTGAAATGCTCGCCTCCTCTTTGTGGCTACAATGCATTTTGATGTTGAAGTTCTTGATTCTGGAACGTTCCCAGATCTCCACCCTGCTCACTACCGACTTCCAGTCTCCAGAGGATGGCGTGCCTGGTGCGAGGGCAGTGAACAGTGGCAGCCACCCAAAAGAAAGGCCCGGCTTGATGGGCGCTGCATGTAGTTTTCAGGTTCAACCGGGTACCCTCCTCCCTCCTCCCTTGGATAACTCCCTGGCAATGGAGTCTTTCCCAAGACCACAGCCAGCTGGATGTGACCCAAGGGCACATAATGGGAGGGCAGCTGCTTGTCTCTGTAGGCAGCATTTGGGGTGGTCTGACCTGAAAGTGTTCCCCAGTCCACAAACAGTCTTCCCTGACTGGACACCCAGCTTATCCTACATGAGACTCACGTAGCCCAGGGTGGCCTCCAGCTCTAGCCAATGATCTTGAATTTCTGATCCTTCCACTCAAGTGCTGGGATTCCAGGCATGTACCAGGCACCCCACATATACAGTGCTGGGGATAGAAACCCAGGGCTTTGTGCATGTGAGATAAGCACTACACACCCTGAGCCCCTCAGCTGACCTATTTTGGGGCAATAAAGGTAAAGAGAAAATGAGCAAGAAGCTGGGGATGGGGAGGCCAGAAGCTAAAAGCCTCAATCAGGTGGTCAGCAGAAGCCAGAGGCAATAAGGAGAAAATAAGGAAGTTTCCAGAAAAGTGGGTCTTAGGATACAGGCATTGTGTCTAAGAAGAGCTGGAGTGCCCGTATCTGGGGTGGCTCAGGGCAGGGCGGGGCAGGTCTGGGTTCAGCTGCACTCAGACACAAAGCTGCAGAGTCCTCTGAAGTGGGCACCGGGAGCTCTGCACTCTTGTTGACTGGAGGGTCATGTCCTTCCAGATGACTCCCAAGATCGTGAGGGCATCAGTCTTCTGTAGTCTTCTAGGAGCAAAAGTGAAGGCAGGCATCCCAGAAGGACTTCTGGGCTGTATGGGCCTTGGTCCATCAAATCAGTGTCCTGCTCGAGGCCTCAGAGGACCCAGTCACAGCCTGCTATGGGCTACAGAGCCCACTTCTCCTTTGCCCCATGTGGGCAGCTGCTGGCCACAGCAGGAACAGAGTCCACGGGAAGGGCAAGATCTGGCCTGAAATTCCTGGGCCTCAGGGCAGATAAAGGGCCACCACCACATAGATGACCCAGCTGGTAGACACAAAGACCCCGAAGAGCAGGCTGAAGAGCACAAGTGAGCGGGCCTTCCTCGAGGCCTCCTCAGCCTGGGCCAGGTGCCCCCTGCCCAGGGCTGCTCGGGTCTGAAACGAAGACAGGGGACCGAGGTGGGGTGAGTGAACCAGGAGTCCCCTCCGTCCCCTACCAGCACACCTTCAGGGCCAGACCCATGCCATAGGCCAAAAAACTGACACCCAAGGTCAGGGACCCACCAGGCCCTCAGCTTATAGGGGCGCCAGAGTGGAGGTCCCTCTAGCACAGAGGAATGTCCTCATTTCTGCCACCTCACGGCAGCCTTTGGGGGGCTCATGGCATTCCACGTTGCAGATGAGGAAACAAAAGCTCAGTAGCATTGCATGACCTTCCCTAGATCATCCAGCTGCTAACAGAGCCAGAAGTTACAGTCCCACCCCTGAGCTGCCCAGAGCCAAAGGCTCCCCTTAGTCCTGGCTCTGGATGGCCAGGGGCTTGATCCTCAGAACAAGGCCAGGCTGTGACTAGGGAGCACAAGCTCCAGAGGCCTGCCTTCTGCCCATCAGAATGATGATAATCCATGGAAATGGGGAGGGAGGGAGGGAGGAAGGAGAGATGCTAATGAGATGCATGGATGGAGGGGTGAAGATGGAGAGGTGTGTAAATAAAAGGATGAGCCAGGCAGGGTGGCGCACGCCTTTAATCCCAGCACTCGGGAGGCAGAGGCAGGTGGATCTCTGGAGTTCAAGGCCAGCCTGGTCTACATAGTGAGTTCCAGGACAGATGGGGCTACGGGGAGACCCTGTCTCAAAAAGACCAAAAAAAAAAAGGATGAACAGAGATGGAGAAGGAGAAAAGACAGGTGAACCAAGGAGACAAGAGGTGGTGGAGTAGACGGCTGATGCAGAGAGGGTGGGTAGATGGTGTGGTGGACAGATGAACAGATGCATGCTGGGAGAATGCAGGGTATGAGAGGACCAGGTAGATCAATCGTTGCCTAGATGTGCAGTCCTCAGGCTGCTAAAACACCCCTACCACTGGGCCTCAACAGTCATTCACATTTTATTGTTTTAGAACGTTCCAGAATTCCAGAACAGACTCTTAGTGGTGAGGGTCACAGACAGGAGAGGAAAGGAAAAACCCCATACAAGAAGGGCCAGGTCCCACAAGAGATGGCACCAGGTTGCTGGGTGAGGCCTCTACACATCCCCACGGGGCAGAGGCTGCATTCAAGGGGCTGTGCCACTCCTGTCACCTACCTCGTGGGAGTAGACGATGGCGATGAGCCCAGTGAGCAGGCAACAGAACAGGGTCACCAGGACCGACTCCATCATGAAGTCCTTAGGCAGGGGTCTGTGCTCTACTGGTGTGGGCACAGGACCACCAGCCACAGGGCTGCCATACTGTGGGGCAGAGCCAGCAGGTGAGGAACCAGGGAAGTTTCACTCCAACCCACCTTCTCCTCCAAGGATAGCAGGTCCTCACACACACCCTACAAAGCCCCAGGAGTCCCCTCGGTTCTGCCCTGTACACACTGCCTAGCCCAGGGCACCACAATACCCTTATCTGCCAGGGAGCTGCCCCTCCTGGGCACCTCCAAACTCTCCTCCTCTGGCAGCCCAGGGCTTTTGCTTCTTAAGAAAACTGAATCCCAGCACTTGGGAGGCAGAGGCAGGCGGATCTCTATGAGTTTGAAGCCAAAAAAAAAAAAAGTACATTTTTTTTGAGAGTTTCATGTAGCCCAGGCTGACCTCCAGCTCACTATGTAGTTGAGGATGACCTTGAACTTCTGACCTTCCTGCCTCCAACTTCTAAGTGCTAGGATGACAGGTGCGCACCATTACTCCACCTGATCCTGATTCAGTTTTGGATTTGCTTTTTTTTGTTGTTTTCTTTTTTGTCTTTTTGAGACAGGGTCTCCCTGTAGCCCCAGCTGTCCTGGAACTCACTATGTAGACCAGGCTGGTCTGGAACTCAAGGGATCCACCACCTGCCTCTGTCTCCAAAGCATTGAGACTAAAGGCCTGCGCCACACACCCGGCCTGGCTATTTTTCCAATCGGCCCATCACCTAAGACGCACTTCCTCCATCAAACCATCCATCCTCGCCCTAACTGACCGCCGGCTTGGCCATGCTGCAGCCTACGCATCCTGCCCTCTCCTGGATGGCTCCTACACATCCTTCAGAACCCGCTTGTCCCATGGGTGGGGTGGTCAGGCTCACCGCGGGGAATGGGAAGGCAGCTCCGGATGCGCTGGGCTGCCCGAAGAGCTGGCCGGGCGGCGGGTAGAGTGCAGCGGTTGAGGCCGCAGGTTGGAAGAGCACAGGCACCTGCGGGAAGGGCGGGTAGAGCAGCGCCACCGCCTTGGGGTCTGGCGGGGCGTAGGGCGGGGGCTCGCCCACAAAGCCGATGGGTGGTGCGGTGCTGGCGGCCTTGGGTTCGGGCCCCGCCTGGCCCGCCACAGGCTCGGGGTTCCCGGGCGTCCCCTCCCTGTCCTCTGCGGCCACAGCCCCTGCTTCGCCTGGCCCCGGATCCTCATCCAGGAGCTGCGGGCGCCGGGGGAGCTGCGGGAGCCCGGGGAGCGCGGGGCTCCGTGTGTCGGCGGCTGCGGGGTCCTCAGGGGCTGCAGGGCTGTCGCCCCCCTTGGTGTCAGGACCTGGGCAGGAAGAAGGCAGGACTGTGAGCCCTGGAGAGACCCACGGGCCATGCAGGATCCTGAAGACCAGGCAGATGCTGAGCACCGGGAGCAGATCCTCCAGCCTAGAGCAGATCCTCCCTCCAGCCTAGAGCAGATCCTCTCTCCAGCCTAGAGCAGATCCTCCCTCCAGCCTAGAGCAGATCCTCTAGCCTAGAGCAGATCCTCCAGCCTAGCTGCTCCCAGCGCAGGGGACCCGGGGAGGACCTCAGGGCAGCCAGGATGGCAGAGGACACAGGTGTGAACTTCCTCGGAGGTTCACCCCCTGAATCTCTTGCTCTGGCCTCAGGGACACAGACCACAAGCTCGTCTCTTTATGGGAGGACCTCAGGGCAGCCAGGATGGCAGAGGACACAGGCGTGAACTTCCTCGGAGGTTCACCCCCCGAATCTCTTGCTCTGGCCTCAGGGACACAGACCACAAGCTCGTCTCTTTATGACACCAGGGCTGGAAAGGGGGCTCAGTGGTACGGGTCTGCTCAGCCTTCTAAAAAGGAGGGTGACAGTCACAGCCAAGACATGACCTTACTTAGAGATGGCCGTGATGGGGATAGGTAGTGTGCTTCCTGTGGAAACACCAGGATCTGAGTTCAATGCCCAGAACCCACTTTAACAGCCAGGGGAGGTGGTGCCAGCTTGGGATAGTGGCTCTTGGGCCAAGTAGAGAAGAGGATCCTGGGGCTGACCAGCCCGCCTGGCCTAAGGGATTTGCTCTAGGCCAGTGAGAGACCCTGTACCAAGAAGCAAGGTGGCTGGCTCTTTCAGAGGAGGGAGGCTGACCTGTAGCCACCCCTGGAAGGAAAAGGATAGACAAAGAAAAATAACAATGGAAAAGTTTACAACTAAATACAAAAGTGCCCTGTATCACTGGAAGGAACAGCAGGCAGGCTCTACCTCCTGCTCCCTCCCAACTCAGCTCTAGCCTCCTGTCGGGCAGAACTGGGGCTGAACTGGGAC
The DNA here is from genome assembly GCF_000622305.1 of Nannospalax galili. Lineage (NCBI taxonomy): Eukaryota > Metazoa > Chordata > Mammalia > Rodentia > Spalacidae > Nannospalax > Nannospalax galili. Next base: position 3,194,969 of record NW_008347322.1, read on the forward strand.
TGCCTGTCCTTCTGACCCTAGGATCCAGGACCCACCCCAGAAGAAAGGGAGGGCGATCCTGGGCTGTAAATTGGAGAAGGGACTGCTTGAGCACTGTGTGTGAGCTGGGCCACCATTGGGTTCCTTTGCCCTTGGGGAGGGGGGCAAGGAGCCACACACAGATGAAATTACTCCTTGTTGGCTAGGAGGAACCAGATTGAAAGCCGCCCAAGAAGACATCAAGTGCCAGGAAACAGGACTACAAAGCTTTGGAGTCACAGCACCCAGGGCACAACCCCAGATCATCTGCAAAGCTGAGAACTAGGTCAGTGTGACCATTCTTCAAGACAAAAGACCAACAAGCCCTGTGGTCCCAGCACTGGGCAGGCTGAGGCAGGATTGCTCCAAGTTCAAGACCAGCCTGGGTCACAGAGTGAGGTCCTACCTCAAAAGGCTAGGGCGATGGCTCAGTGGGTAAAGGCTTTCACTGCTGGACCTGATGACCTGAGTTGGAGCCCAGACCCACATGGGAAGTATTTAATTATATTCTCTTTGTTGAGAATGTGGTTTATCATTTTTAAACCAAAACACTTTTGAAATAGACAAACAAAATGAATACATTAAAACACCTTGAGATGGAAACCCTAACAGGAAG
>NW_008347322.1:3196041-3207853 GCF_000622305.1 Nannospalax galili
AAAAAAAAAAACAGCAGAGCCTGCCTCCCACACACCACACAGTGCTCAGTGGTCTAGTAAGGGGATGTAGGGCCCAGAGGCCAGATGTTTGGGGAAACATGGCTGCAGACCTTGACCAGATTCCCAACTTGGATGGCGTCTTCAACAAACTATCACAAAATGTCAAGCAAGCTGAAAAGAAAGTCTGTGATCATGAGTGTCTGAGTAAGCACCACCAGAACCAGGGCAGGAAGCTCCAGGCATCTGTCTATTCTATGGGTTACAGTCCTACCCAGCAATCTGTCTCACTGAGATCAAACCAAGTATCCTGATTGTCAGGATACCTACTGAGACCCTGCCCCCAGCAGCTCAGTCAGGACTCTGCTCTTCCTGGGTCCCTCTTGAGGGGCTGACCCTATTGATTCCCTTCTGAACCCCACCCTGACCATGCCACCTGTCAGGTCTTGAACAGCAAACCAATCTGATCCTCAGAAATTAAAAGCATTGACACGCAAAAAATTAATTACATTTAAGAACTCACAAAATCCAAAACAGGGATTCTTTGGGAAAATTAGGCTTAGCTGATTTATCATAAAATTTCTCTGGGGGCTGGAGAGATGGCTCTGCAGTTAAGAGCACTGACTGTTCTTACAGAAGATCTGGGTTTGAATCTCAGCACCCACATGGCAGCTAACAACCATCTGTAACTCCAGTTTGAGGGGAATCCGACAGCCTCTTCTGTCCTCAGGCATTTTGAAACACAGGTGCACTTACACACATGTAGGCAATACATTCATACATATAAAATAAAAATTTAAAAAAATAGTGGTGCATGTCTTTAGTCCTAGCACTTGGGAGGCAAAACCAGCCTGGTCTACATATCAAGTTCCAGGCCAGCCAAGGCTACATAGTGAGACCCTATCTTAAAAAAAAAAAATCCACCGGGCATGGTAGCACACACCTTTAATCCCAGCACTCAGGAGGCAGAGGCAGGCCGATCTCTGTGAGTTCAAGGCCAGCCTGGTCTACATAGTGAGTTCCAGGACAGGGCTACAGGGAGACCCTGTCTCAAAAAGACCAAAAAAAAATAAAAAATTCAGGGCTGGAGAGATGGCTCAGCAGTTAAGAGCACTGACTGTTCTTGCAGAGGCCCCGGGTTCGATTCCCAGCACCCACATGACAGCTACAAACTGTCCTTAACTCCAGTTCCAGGAGAATCTGAAGCCCTCTTCTGACCTCCGTGGCATTGCAGGACATGGATGCACTCACATACATGTAGGCAATACATTCATACATATTAAAAGAAAAAATCCTCAAAATTAAAAACATTAGGCCCTTAAAAACAGAAGAAAAATGACATGCTATCCACACACCCTCAGTCAGCCTCAGATGTTGGAAGCCAGCCACTCAAAATCATTAAAGTTCTGAAAGAGAACCCTCCATACCAAAGTTGATAGCTCAGGAATGAAGGCCTAAGAGTTTTCCATTGTTGTGTAAATTTCTGCAAACTCTGTGGCACCAAACCCAGCCATTTATGGGTTCCCAGTTCTGTAGGTCAGAAGTCTGGGTGGGCTGTGCTCTGTCTCACAAGGACATGTCAGGCTAACAGGAGCTCCAGAGAAGAAAACATTTTCTTCTTTCCTTTTTTTTAAAAAAAAAATTTTTCGAGCTGGACATCGTGGTACATGCCATTAATCCCAGCACTTGGGAGGCAGAGGCAGGTGGATCTCTGTGAGTTCAAGGCCAGTCTGGCCTACATAGCAAGTTCCAGGCCAGCTGGGGCTATAGGGAGACCCTGTCTCAAAAAGAAAAAAAAAAAAAATCCTTTGTAGCCAAATTATCGGGAGAAATTAAAATGTCACATAATTATAAATTCTACAAAAATGTTCATATAATAAATAATAGGTCAGAGTTTGTGGTATGTATCTGTAATCCTAGCATCTGAAAGGTAGAGACAGGAGGATCAGGGGTTTAAAGCCATCCTGGGCTACATCAGACTGGAAAAAAAAGGGGGGTGGGTAGGGTAAGAAGATGGGTCAGTGGGTAAAGCACTTCATGAGCAAGCATGGGGACCTTTGTCCATTTCCTCCACACCTACATGAAAAGCCAAGCACAGCCATGTGGGGATGGGGGTGGGGATCCCCAGGGCTTCTGACCAAACCAGTGAGCTTCAGGTTCAGTGAAAGAATCTGTCTCAAAAAAGGTAGAAGCTGGACATGGTGGTACACACCTTTAGCACTTGGGAGGCAGAGGCAGGTGGATCCAGGCCAGCCTGGTCTACGTATAAAGTTCCAGGACAGCTGGGCTACAGGGAGACACTGCCTCAAAACACCAAAAAGTGTGGGGCGTGGTAGCACATGCCTGTAGTCCCAGCACTTGGGAGGCAGAGGCAGGCGGATCTCTGTGAGTTCAAGGGCAGCCTGGTCTACATAGAGTTCCAGGACAGCTGGGGCTACAGGGAGACCTTGTCTCAAAAAGACCAAAAAAATAAAAACAAAAGTTAAAATAAAATAAGGTAGGGCACAATAGGGGAGCACACAAGCACTCTACCCCTGCACAGTTCCAATGTGTAACCAATATACCATGGATGTAAATGCTTCCTGATAAAAGGGCATTGACTGCAGGCACACATAGGGATCAATCTCAAAATCATCACACCAAGTAACAGAAGCAGACCGATCCTGCCTTCATAAAGTCTAGAAAACGCCATCTACGACCTATAATAAAGCATGCAGCCCTAGGGACCGAGGTGGTGGAGTAATTACCAGGGCACAAAGAACCTGATGACTCACTGGTCCTGGCACGACGGAACTTGAGGAATGTGCAATATTTCAAACCTGAGCAAAACATACGTTTCAACTCTGTGCAGTTCAGTGTATTTGAACTATATCCCAGAGTAGAGTTAAAAATGTTAAGAAAACTTGTTAAAGGATGGTGTGCTTTAGTGTCAATTGACACACCTGGGTTGAGGGAGCCTCAACTGGGGAATTTCCTCTATTGGACTGGCCTGTGGCCATGTCTGAGAAGCATCTTCTTGATGAGTGATGTGGGAGGGCCCAGCCCACTGTGGGTGGTGCCACCCCGGGCAGGTGGGCCTGTGTTGCATAAGAAAGCAGGTTGAGCAGGGCCAGGGGAGCAAGCCAGTAAGCAGCATTCCTCCATGGTATGTGCTCCAGCTCCTGCCTCCAGAGTTCCTACCTTGGGCTCCCTGATAAACTGTGACTTGGGAGATGTAAGCCAAATAAACCCTTTCCTCCCCAAGATGGTTGTAGTCAGTGTTTTGTCACAGCAACGGAGAGACAAACTAGGACAGATGGAGATAAGAGTTCAGGGATAGAGCGCATCCCTGGGTTCAATTCCCAGTACTTCAGGGAAAAGAGAGAAAGGGACAGAGACACAAAGAAGTTCTTAAAAGTCACAGGGCTGGGTCTGGAGAAAGGGCTCTGCAAAGACTGACTGCTCTTGCTAAGAACCTGGGTTCGATTCCCAGTACCCACATGTTGGCTACGAACCATCCTTAACTCCAGTTCCGAGAGAATCCGAAGCCCACTTTTAAAGTCACAGGACTACGCCAGGACTGGTGGCACATGCCTATAATTGCAGCACTCAGGACACAGAGGCAGGTGGACCTCTGTGAGATTTGAGGCAATCCTGGTCTACATAGCCAGTTCCAGACCAGCTGGGGCTACAAGGAGATTCAGTCTCAAAAAAATAAAAAGAAAAAAGAAAGAGGAACTGAGTTTGGATCCCCAGCACCCACATAAAGAGAGATGGTGCAGAGGTTAAGAGTGCTTACTGTGGCCGGGCATGGAAGCACAGGCCTTTAATCCCAGCACTGAGGAGGCAGAGGCAGGCGGATCTTTGTGAGTTCGAGGCCAGCCTAGTCTACATAGTGAGTTCCAGGACAGCTGGGGCTACAAGGAGACCCTGTCTCAAAAAAGACAAAAAAAAAAAAAAAAAAGTGCTTAACTCAGAGGACCAGAGTTCAGATCCCAGCATCAGCATGGGACCCAAGGCTTCCTCTGACCTCCACGAGCACCCACATAGTTGTGCACACACGCAAAGTGAAATCTATCTTCTTTAAAAAGCAGAGGTGGAGGTGTGCACCTATGTAACCCCAACGCTGTGGAGGGTGGAAACAGGAGAATTGCTGAACCTAGTTGGCCTCCAGTTTAGCTGAAAAATGGCGTATCTCTCGGCACAGAGAGACCAAACCATCCATGTCTCGGCACAGAGAGACCAAACCATCCATGTCTGCTTGTGGGAGCACCCCTCTCTTCCAGGCAATCCACCATTGCCACACCTAGCCTGCTCCGGGTCAGACCAGAAAGAACGGGAAACCCCAGAGGCCAGCCTGCTACTCCCGGGAACCCCCGCCCAGGTGGCAGGTTTGGGAATGGGACCTCGGACCAGGGACACACCCCTCTGGGCTTTCCCATCTATGAGATGAAAATAAAGTCGTGGTGTTAGGTTCTGGCCGGCTCTGGCCGCAGGTCCTCCTCGGGTGCGCTTTCATCTTAAGGAATCCCACGGACTGAGAGCCCAGCAAGCACCTCAGCGAGTTAGAGCCACTGCGGACCCAGCGGGTCCCTCGGGGATGCCGTCCCCGGAGCGCCGGGCCCCTGCCCCAGTTATCATAACAAAAACCGCAGTTTCCCTGGATCCCGCCAGTGCAAATACCTGCCTGGCCCGATGGCACCGAGATAGGGGCCGCTGGGTAAATAAATCTGCTGGCAACGCCGCCCTCCGCGGCCTCGGGCTCTCGGGTTCTCGACACCCGAGCCTGCAGCGACATCCCAGCCGGGACGGGGGGAGGGGTGGCTGAGGGGTGCTCCAGGGTCTGGGGCATTCTCGAACCGGGAGGGGGAGAGTGGAGCAGGGTGCTGCCCGCCGTCCCAGCATCCACTGCAGCAGGTGCTGGGCGCACACGGTGCGCCCCTGCGGGGGTCCCCAAGCCTTCCCGGAGCCGGACGACCGACACTCTGCTGGGGTCCCCGGCACCACCTGATGCCTCACCTGTCCCGGACTCCCGAGCGTGCGCAGGGACCCGGCCTCCGCTCCCTCCACGCTGTGTGTGGCGGCGAAGGGGAACCTGGTGTGGGGCATCCTCGCGCCTCCATCCATCCCGCGTGGCTCTTCCCAGCCCGCGCCTGCGTGGGCTCTCTCAACCCCGGCTCCTGGCCCGGGTCACCCCTTACCTCCCCCCTTGCTCCGTCGACCTGAGCCTGGTCCCAGATCAAAACCACCACGATGAGGGTCCGGGAGGGAAAAGCAGGCTTGCAGGCACCCGCTGTCCCCCGGCGTCTTCCCCAGCCGTCCCCAGCGATGCGGAAGAGGCATACATTCCTGCACTTTCCACCACAGGCTCTTGGTAGCCCAGCTTTGGGGACGGGTGTCCGTGGTGCGGGCCCCCCAACTCCTGCGCCCTGGAACCGCGCGCCCGGCGCCCCTCACCTGCCTCCATAGCCGGAGCTGCAGCGGTGCGCGCCGGCTGCGCAACTCCCGGCCTCACGCCTTGGTCTCCGGCTCGCCTGGCTGAGCCGGCTCGGGTTTCCTGGTGCCGGCTGCGCAGCGGGTTAATAATTGACCGATTTGTTTGCCGACGGCTGTGTCAACACTGCGCTCCTTCGCGCCCTGGTGCTCGCTCCGACCCGGCGTCCTCCCCGCTCCGGATTGCGCTGCAGAGGACCTGGAGCGCAGGACCCGCTCGGTGGCGACTGCAGGAGCCCACGGTGGAGTGGGAGGGCCTGGGGTGTGGCGGAAGGGAGCAGCCCAGGGAATGGGGCGGGCGGGAGGTACATGCAGTTCCCACGGGGATCCGGACGCACAGCCCAGGAGAGCCCTGGACCACCCGGGAAGCGAAGCAGGACGTATCTGCGAAACGCAAAGCCAGATGGAATGGCCAGGTCTTTTTTTTTTTTTGGTCTTACACGGTCTCACTGTAGCCCCAGCCGTCCTGGAACACACTATGTAGACCAGGCTGGCCTTGAACTCAGAGATCCGCCTGTCTCTGCCTCCCCAAAGCTGGGATTAAAGGCGTGCGCCACCACGCCCGGAACTTGTTTGTTTGTTTGTTTTGTTTTGTTTTAATCAGGATTCCGCCCAGGCTCAGAAAAGCCAGGAGTGCAGATTTGCATGTGAGATCTGAGATTTAGAACAGCATGCACCAAACTTTATTCCCTGAAAAGTACCAGTCCAAAGAATGTGAAACAGGTCCCAGCCCAGCCAACGCAAGACACAGCACACACAACGCTGGCTCGCTTGACAGCCTTTTAATTTCATAGCTGAGCTTCCAGGCCAGAAGGAAAATCCCCAGGATAAAGAGGGAGCAGCCCAGGAGGAAGGGGGGGAGAGAAGGAGGGGGGAGGAGGAAGAGAAGAAACAGTTGAAGAGGAGGAGAAACTGCTGAGGAGGGAGCAGCTGCGTTGCTGGGAGGCACCTAGAACCTTCTTGGTCAAGGCTGAGTTTTATAATGGAGTATTAAATGGGGCTTGGCCTTGGATCCCTGATAGGCACAGAGGTAGAATGAGGAGAGAGGGCAGGAAAGTCTGCCTATGGCTCACAGAGCTTCCAAGGAGGCCACACTGACCCAGCTGAGGGTCTGGACAAGGAAATGAACTCTCCCTAGGAGCTGGAACCACATGTACTCAGGGTTCAAATTTAGACCATTCACATGGTCTAGAAACCCCTAGACTAAAAACAGACATTAAAAATAAAGGGGTGGGGGGCCGGGCATGGTGGCCCACGCCTTTAGTCCCAGCACTTGGGAGGCAGAGGCAGGTGGATCTTTGTGAGTTCAAGGCCAGCCTGGTCTACATAGTTCCAGGACAGCTGGGGCTACAAGGAGACCCTGTCTCAAAAAGACCAAAAAAATAAAATAAATAAAAAATAAAATAAAGGAGTGGGGAAACTAGGGGTGTAGCTTAATTGGTACAGTGCTTGCCTGGCATGCACAAAGCCCTGAGTTCGATTCCCATCACCATATATGCTGGACATGGTAATGCAAGTCTGGGGAGGTAGAGGCAGGAGGTTCAAGATCAACCTCAACTACACAGCAAATTCAAGACAGAATGAGCTACATGAGACCCTGTCCCAAAATAAGAATGTCATGGTGGCACACACTTTTAATCCCAGCATCTGGGAGGCAGAGGCAAGAAGATCTCTGTGAGATTGAGGCCAGCCTGTTCTACATAAGGAGTTCCAGGCCAGCTGGGGCTAAGGGGAGACCCTGATTCAAAAAATAAATAGGAGCTGGAGAGAAGGCTCAACAGTTAAGAGTACTGGCTGCTCTTGCAGAAAACCCAGGTTCAATTCCCAGCACCCCCATACTATCTAACAACCATCCATAACTCCACTTCATAGGGATCTAATGCCCTGTTCTGGCCTTGGAGACTGTACAACATTAGCGCACTTACACACACACATGCAAAATATTATGGAAGTGGAACGCTTTTGCAATGTGATGGTAATGAAGAACTTCGCAGCAGGGAAAACTGTTTAGACAAGAGACAGGTGGGGGGAGGTGAGCAGGAGTCTCCTATCCTGCCCCCTGTGGTTGCCCAGGATGGAAGTCTTTGTCTTCCAAAGTTTCCACATTCCTGTACCTTTGTGGCCCGGTGTTTCGGTGTTTCCCTGCTTAATTACCACATGTACCTTTTACCTAATTGTCACCTCTGTGTTTTGCCTTTTGTTTGCATTCCCCCACACAAGTATTAAAAGCCCTCAAAACTTGAACTAGGGGTCTGACTCCTTTTATTCGTGGGGTCAGTCCTGATAGCATGAAATTATTAAACTTCCTCTCCTCACCTGACTTTGGCTTTTTGTCTATGATTTTTCTGTAACACCACCACTCATACACATAAAGTATGTATAAATAAATAGAAACCCTATCTCAAAAAGACCAAAAAATATATATATAGTATGATGATAGATAGATAGATAGATGATAGATAGATAGATGGATGATAGATAGATAGACAGACAGACAGATAGATAGATAGATAGATGGATAGATGATAGATAGATAGACAGACAGACAGACAGACAGACAGACAGATACAGATAGATAGATAGATAGATAGATAGATAGATAGATAGATAGATAGATAGATGATAGATAAATGATAGATAAAGACAGATGAATCAGGATGGGGTTTGATGGTAAACACTTGCTTAGCATACTCAAGGCCCTGAATTTGATCCCCAGCACCATAAAACAAAAAAGGGAGGGAAAGAGCATTGAGACTTACCAAAAGCAAACAAAAACCTGCTCCTGTGGGACACGCCCTTCACAGAAGCTGAAGAGGCTCCAGGAAAATGTAGTGGAAATAGAGGACACACTAGTTGGATGCTAAATGCTCTCGCCTTGTGATGGTAATTAAGACTTTGGAGCAGGAAAAGCCCGGAGATGAGAGATACAAATGGCAGCAGTAGCCGGAATCTTCCCCACCCCCAGGAGAGAAGTCTTTGTTTTCCAAAACCTGCCACATTCCTGTGACCTTTGTGATCACACACCAGTAAACTACTTACTTATTATCATATATGTACCTTTTTATTTAATGATCACCTATGTGCAGTTTTACCTTTGACTGGCATTTCCTCCAATGTGACTATAAAGTTTCCCAAAAACTTGGTGGGGGAGGGGCTGACTCCTGATCCCTGTGTCAGTCCCCGATACAGTGAAATTAAACTCCCTCTCCTCACCTGACTTTGGCTGCTGGTCTCTGATTTTTCTGTAACAAAAGCACCCTGAAGATGGATTCACAGTCCCCAGTGGGCAAAACCCTCTGGGAAACAATCCACCAGGAGCAACAGTCCATAGACTTAATAGCAGGATTTAGCATTTCATGAGTCAGGATCCAATCAGGAAAACAGAACTCACTGGGAGTATCTCCCATTAAAGCACAAAGGAAAGTCAGTGATGGAGCTGGCTTTAAGGGTGGCAAAAGCTAGCCAGAATGGAGGAAACCAACAGGAAACTTACCCCAGGGCAGGCACCGGGAATGCAGTGTTTGAAGAGAATTTAAAGACAACAATAAAAGTGAGTAGAAGTTGCGGGGCTGGAGAGATGGCTCAGCAGTTAAGAACACTGGTTGTTCTTGCAGAAGACCTGGGTTCGAATTCCAGCACCCACATGGCAGCTAACAACGGTCCATAAATCCAGTTCCAGGGGAATCTGACAGCCTCTTCTGTCTTCCGCAGGCACTGCACGACACTGGTGCACTTACCTACACACAGGCAGTACATGCATACACACAAAATTTTTTTTTTTTAAAGTTTTTTTAAGTGATTAGAAGTTGCTCTGCTTTTAACCAGGAGTCAGTGATTCTAAGCAATGCCAGTGATAAAACATTCCTCTGTGAAGTCTTTCATCGTTCTAAATTCTAAACAATTACTGTGGAAACCAGCAGATAGGTTCACACATTCATCCTGTCCCAAGAATATGACCCTCCACATGGGAAAATATGAAAATATCAGTACCTTCTCAACAAAAAGACTCAACCAAATAAGTCCCACTCATACTCTCAAAGTTCAAGTGTGAAAAAGTTAGATATTTTCTTTAAAAGTGATTTTTAATTCCCTCCCTCCTCCCTTCCTTCCTTCCTCCCTCCCTCCTTCCTCCTTCCTTCCTCCTTCCTTCCTTCCTCCCTCCCTCCCTCCCTCTCTCTCTCTTTCTTTCTTTCTTTCTTTCTTTCTTTCTTTCTTTCTTTCTTTCTTTCTTTCTTTCTTTCTTTCTCTCCCTCCCTCCTTCCCTCCTTCCTTCCTTCCTTCCTTCCTTCCTTCCTTCCTTCCTTCCTTCCTTCCTTCTTCTTTCTTCTTTTTAGACAGGGTTCCCTATAGGCCTGGCTTTGGATATGTAGAACAGGATGACCTTGAATTTCTGATCCTCCTGCTTCCATCTCCTGCATGCTGGGATTATAGATGCCCACAACTCCCGGTTTATGCAGTACTGAGGATCCAGCCAAGGACTTCTGCACATTAGAACAAGCACTCTACCAACTAAACTACACCCATGGCTCAATAAAAGAGCATCCTTTTCTTTTTTGTTTTCCAGCTATCAGATCAAGAAAACCTTAGGAGCTTTCTAAGGAGGAACCTTAAGTGCATATCACTAAGTGAAAAGAGGTTCCTGCATATTGTAAAATTCTACTGGTGACTTTCTGAAAAAGATAAAGTTCTATCAACAATAAAAAGATGTATTGGTGGCTAGAGAGATGGCTCAGCAGATAAGAGTACAGGTTAAGAGTTCCAGGGGATCCAGTGTCCTCTTCTGGCCTCTGCAGGCATTGCATACATGTGATGCACATACAGCTGGGGCTACAGGGAGACCCTGTCTCAAAAAGACCAAAAAATTAATTAATTAATTATGAATTAAAATAAATTTAAAAATAAAAAGAAAGCCAGGTATAGTGGCACATGCCTTTAATCCCAGCACTTGGGAGGCAGAGGCAGGGGGATCTCTGTGAGTTCAAGGCCAGCCTGGTCTACATAGAGAGGCCAGCTGAGACCTTGTCTCAAAAAGACCAAAAGAAAGAAGGAGAGATTGAGAGAGAGAGAGAGAGAGAGAGAGAGAGAAGGGACATTGGAAAAATGCATGTCCCAACCACCCAAAAAGGGCTTGGCCCTTCCAACCACTGGAATGTTAGGGGATGAATCAGACGGAAGGGGCCCAGGATTCCACGCTTTTAGGCCTCCAGGAGCCCATGGTCACAGCATCAGTAGGCAGACACTCCATAAAATTCTTAGTGAACAATGGGACAGAATTCTCAGTTCTAAAAACCCTGTTGGAACCACTTTCCCAGGGGAGAATTCCTATACATGGCACAACAAGCAGGGTCAGCGACTACTGCCTCACACTTGAATGTATAGTCAACCTGGACCACAAGCAGGTGCCCCATTCTTTTTAGCGGCTCTGGACTACCCTTTCCCTGTTTGGGGTAGTTACCGCCTCTGAAAACTGGGCGCTATTATCACTTTCTTGCCTCAAGACACAGATCTCTTTCTCCCTGTGTACCAACTTTCCTTCATCACCCCGTCAGGAGAATATTTGCTGTTCTCCCCTGAATCTCTGGAATCTGGAAATCGCAACTCCAGGGACCACCTCAAGGATCTACAACAGTTTCCCCAGGTATGGGCAGAAACCAATTCCTCACCTACCCCTGGCTTCATGGCTCATCATCGACTGGTTGTGGTAAGTCTGCTGGCCACAGCCACGGTGATCTGGGTTCGACAGTACCCTATGAGCCAAAAAGCTAGAATGGGAATTGCCACACATACAATGAGGCTATTAGAGGCCAACATTCTTACCTGGTGCCATTCTACCTAGAACATCCCTTTCACTCCAGTCCATAAACTGGGGACTTCAGATTTCTGTCTCCGGGAAGTCAACTGAGATCATTCATCCCACAGTCCCAAATCCTCACACTCTGCTCAGTCTTCTCCTGCCAGGCCATCAAGTCTACACTGTTTTGGATTTAAAGGATGCTTTCTTCTCTATCCCTTTGTCTGTTAGCCAGCCCATCTTTGTTTGAATAGACCAACCCATTGTCTGATGAGACTAGTCAACTGACCTGGACCCAATTGCCCCAAGGGTTTAAGTTGTTCAAAAGGATAGGACAAGCTTCAGAGCCTCTCATCCTGACTGGACACTGCTTCCAGTGTGTGAATGACCTCCTGTTAGCTGCCACTGACTCAGCCACCTGCTTAGGAGGCACCCAAGACCTGTTTCAGTTGCTTGAAACTCTGGGGTACTAAGTCTCTGCAAAGAAAGCTCAACTTTGCAGGCTGGAGAGATGGCTCGGCGGTTAAGAGCACTGATTGCTCTTGCAGAGGA
>NW_008347322.1:3207968-3211732 GCF_000622305.1 Nannospalax galili
AATAAAATAAAATAAAATAAAATAAAATATATATATATATATATATATGAAAGCTCAGCTTTGCCAGACAGAAGTTGTTACTTGGGGTACAAGCTCTCTCTGGGTAAGAGAACTATGGCCCAGAAGCCATCTTTCAGATCCACCTACACAAATCCTGGTACACAAATTCCTGGGGACAGCAAGATAATACCAAATTTTGATCCCAGGTTTCACTGAAATAGCAAGACCCCTCTACTGAGTCACAGCAGCAACCCTTAAATTGGACAGAGACGAAGGAACAGACTTTTCAAGATCTAAAAAAGGCCCTGACCCAGGTCACCGCTCAGCTTTGCCTGATGTCACGAAACCATTTCACAGCCGTGCATGGTGGCGCACAACTGTGATCCCAACACTCTGAAGGCAGAGGCAGGTGGATCTCTGTAAGTTCAAGGCCAACGTGGTCTACAAAGGGAGTTCCAGGCCAGCTGTGGCTACAGGGAGACCCTGTCTCAAAAAGACCAAAAAAAAAAAAAAAAAAAAAAAAGACCATGGCAGAGTCCCACAGCATATTTACCCAAGCACCTAGACCTGGCGACTTGAGGATGGCCATCCTGTCTACGTGCCACGGTGGCCACTGCCCTATTGATAAAGGGTGCTGACAAGCTCACTTTGGGCCAGGTCTTCACAGCTGCCCATGCTGTAGAGACCCTGCTCTGAGGAGCGGATGGCTAATGGATGTCAAACACCGACATCACCCAATAACAGAGCCTGCTCCCCAACTGGCTCCATCTCATCTTCTCAGTTAGTCAGAGCCTCAGCCCAGCAACACTGATGCCTGATGATAACCCAGAGGTGCCCCTGCATAACAGTGAGGATTTGCTGGACATCTCCCAGGTCACCCAGACCTCCAGGACAACCTCCTTCCCTGCTTAAGCAGGCACTGATTTGCTCACGGATGGAAGCAGTTTCATGACTGGGAGAACCTGGAAGGCTGGAGCCATGGTGACCACCTGACAGGATGTCATCTGGACCCAATCCCTGACCTCAGAGCACCTCTGCACAAAAGGCTGAACTGATCACCCTCACCCAGGCTCTACGCTGGGGAAAGAATAAATAAATGGGTGAACATCTTCACAGACAGCAGTTGTACCTTTGTCACCCTTCATGTCCATGCCATGATTTACAAGGAAGAGAACATTTCATTGCTGATGAAAAGACAATCAAACATAAGAAATTCTGAGGCCGGGCATGGTGGCTCACGCCTTTAATCCCAGCACTTGAGAGGCAGAGGCATGCAATGTATGACACAGGTGCACTTACATACATGCAGGCAATACACTCATACATGTAAATAATAATAAATAACTCTTTTTTTAAGTTTCAGAAGGAGGGTTTGACTCCCATATGAAAAGGGCCTCACTCCATCCTTACCACACCAACTGCTGTCAAGGCCCAATGAAATCCCTCCCTAGAGTCACCATTCCTGTGTCAAGCCAGACCCAGACCAGAATCAAAAATGGAACATCAGTCCTGGACCAGACATCTCAAGCTAAGACTCTTCTGATCCATGGACTATACCTTTTTGGCTGCCTTATACCCCTCTGTCCTGCCTCACTCCAAATTTATACTTTTACCCTTGACTCTTTCACAGCAGGAGAGATCCTTTCCAGCTTCAACTGGACCAACCTTCCCAAAAGTACAGTCAGTCCTGTTTAAGGTTTACCAAGAAGGCTTCTTTCCGCAAAGCTGGCTACAAAGTATGGCATGGATTCTCCAGAACAGGGCAAAGGCAGATTTCCATCTATGCCCAGGACAGCCCTCTGACTTCAGATGCCAAGACTCAAATGAAATTTTCTGCCCATACTGGTCTGTGTCACCATAGCCACATATGGGAGTGGGGGCACTATATGATACCAACCTCCTCTCTGTTTGGAAGACCCCACAGATAAGTACAATGACTTGGTTTTTATTTGGGTACAGCAGCCCAACAACTGTATCTGGGGACTTGGGTCCACTTGGGGCCTCCGACTATACCTAGGAGGGAAAGATTCAGGAGTTCTATCATGATCCAATGAGAAGTCATCAGTCAGTGGGGCCCACTGAGGCCAATTAACCCCATAGCCAACTTGGGACGGTTCTCACCCATAATTATCTAAACCTGTCCCCTCTTCTCCGTCTCCACACCATACACCCAGGTAACCCAAGCTTGGTCCCCCACAATCTCCTAGCTTGTTCTCCATGCTAGAAGGAACACATCAACTTCTTAACCTTACTCAGACCAAACTGGCTGAGGACTGCTGGCTTTGCTTAAAATATAAGCCACCCTACTATATAGGCTTAAGGGTAAAAATGCCAATTGTTACAAATAACAACAAATCTACCTGTCCTCTCTCTGCTCCACTGCTAACTAGGAGATATAAGGGGAAATACTTCATGCTTGACCACCTCTAACTAGACCCTCCAGAAATCCTTCGTGGCGTCCTGCTCTCTCATTCTCTCAGGCTGTCTGCCTCCCAAACTTGTTTTCCCCAGATGGGACCTGACTGGCCTGTACTTCTGGACTCACTAGATGCATCACTCTGACAGATTAGATGGGGGGCCAACTCTATGTGTCACAATCCATGTTCTCCCCAGGTATATACCTAGAGTGGCCCCAAGGGCACCCATATCACATTCCCTCCTATCCTAGAGCTCTGCCATAAGCAAGCGGGCCCTCCCACTGCTGGTCCCTGTCCTAGTGGGACTCTGAACAGCCTGATCAACAGCTCTAGGAACAGCTGCTTTGATAAAGGGAGAACTTAGGATGTCCCAAGTGTCCCCACAAATTGCTGCTGACATATGTCATCTACAGTCTTCCATCGATATGTTACGTAAGCAGGTTAAATGGTTGGCTGAGATGATTCTCCAAAATTGGTGTGGGCTAGAATTATTGTTCATGTCCCAGGGAAGTCTATACATAACCCTGGGCAAAATTTGCTGTTTTTTTAACTCTAATTATTTATTTATTTATTATTTATTTATTTATGTGTATGAGTGTTATGTCTATATGTATGTAAATACATACATGTTGTTCAATGCCTGCAGAGGCCAGAAGAGGGCATTGGATCCCTTGGAACTGGAGTTACAGATGGTTGTTAACCACCATGTGGGTGCTGGGTTTCGAACCCAGGACTTCTGTAAAAGCAGCCAGTGCTCTTAACTGCTGAGCCATCTCTGCAGCCCCCAAAGTCTGCTGTTTCGATGCAAATAAATCAAGTCTCATTAAAGATACCTTACAAATGTCAGGGAAAACCTAGATGAACACCAGAAGAGAAGGGACACCAACAGTTTCTGCTTCCTCACTGGGTTCAGTTGGAATCTATGGCTGACCACCTTACTTATAGGTCTGGTGGGACTCTCCTCCCCCTCCCCCTCCTCCTCCTCCTCCTCCTTCTCCCCAGTCTAAATGGTACTGGCTATTAAACTTTCTCTGGGAAATTAATGACAAAATTAACTGATCTGCCCCTGATATGGTATAAACTTTGTTATCTGACTTGCACCTGGTATGATGTTTTTAGCTTTAGAAACCCTGCTCTGTTTCTCCTTGGATGGAGAGTTCTTTCTGGCAGTAGTCTCTCTCAACTGTCAGCTTTTTCTTTTTTTTAATTTTTTTTTTTTTTTTTTTTTTTTTTTTTTTGTTTTTTTCTTGGTCTTTTTGAAGCACGGTCTCCCTGTAGCCCCAGCTGTCCTAGAACTCACCATGTAGACCAGGCTGGCCTTGAACTCACAGAGATCCGCCTGCCTCT
>NW_008347322.1:3211746-3214401 GCF_000622305.1 Nannospalax galili
TAGACATCCCTCTGCCTCTGCCTCCCAAGTGCTGGGATTAAAGGCATGCACCACCACACCCGGCTTTTTTAATTTTTAAAAAATATTTATATTTTGGGGCTGGAGAGATGGCTCAGCAGTTAAGAACACTGGTTGTTCTTACAGAAGACCTGGGTTCGAATCCCAGAACCCACATGTCAGCTAACAACTGTCTGTAACTCCAGTTCCAGGAGATCCGACAGCCTCTTCTGTCCTCCGTGGGCATTGCACAACATGGGTGCACTTAACCTACATGCAGGCAATACACACATACACATAAAACAAAAAATAATAAATAAATTTTAAGTTTAAAACAATATTTTATATTGAAGTAACTTCTTTTATTCTATCTTTACTACAATGGAATAAAACTAGAAATCAACAGTAACTGTTCTCACAAAGTGTAAAAAATTTAAAGTTGCTGGGCGTGGTGGCACACGCCTTTAATCCCAGCACTTGGGAGGCAGAGGCAGGCAGATCTCTGTGAGTTCAAGGCCAGCCTGGTCTACATAGTGAGTTCCAGGACAGCTGGGGCTACTGGGAGACCCTGTTTCAAAAAGACAAAAGAAAAAAAAGAGTCAAGCTGTTTATTACTGTAATGTGGCAAGGTAATACTCTGAAGATGAATGGAGAGTTGGGGAACAGGGGAACAGTGAGCTCACTGCCAGCATTGTGGGGAGCAGTGAGCTCACAGCCAGCATTGTGGGGAGCAGTGAGCTCACAGCCAGCATTGTGGGGAGCAGTGAGCTCACAGCCAGCATTGTGAGCTCACAGTTGAGCTCACAGGCCAGCACCCTTCAGATGCAGGGAGTCCAGGTGGGACAGGACCTGCGCCCACAGAGCCTAGAGATGGCTTACTGTGGACATGATGTTAGTACTTCCTTTGTGATTATTATGCCCAGAGGGATATCTGACAAACAAAAGGAGTGGACTTCTGCCCAAGTAAAGGAGGGAGCCCAAGCCAGGGCTACCTCCTGCTGGAGCTGGGTATGGGGAGAGGAGCAGAGAGAAAATCAGAATGAAGACTCTGAGTTGGGACTGGACACTTTCACAGTCATCAAAGCTGTTCCTGCCCAGATGCTCTGGTCTGCCCAGGTGCTCTGACCCATCTTGTCAGCTCAGAGGGCCAAGGAAGTGGGGGGTGGAGGGTGGGGGGCATGCCTAGAGGAATCTTTTTAAATTTTGTTTTTTTTTTGAGGCGGGGGCTCCCTGTAGCCCCAGCTGGCCTGGAAGTTGCTATGTAGACCAGGCTGGCCTTGAACTCACAGAGATCTGCTTGCCTCTGCCTCCCAAGTGAGTGAGTGAGTGCTGGGATTAAAGCCTTGTACCTCCATGCCCAGCTTGCCTGGCTTTACTTTTATTTTAAGTGTTTAAGTGTTTTATCTGCATGAATAGAAGTATACTGTCTTGTGCAATGTCCTCAAGAGGTCAGAAAAGGGTGTTGGATCCCCTGGAAACTGGAACATGGATGATTGTTAGCTGCCATGTGGGTGCTAGAAATGGAACCCAGGTCCTCTGCCAGAGCAGCCAGTGCTCTTAACTGCTGAGCCACCTCTCCAGTCCTTTTATTTTTAGAGGACTCTTGCAGACATATATTTGGCTTTTGCTCTGCTAAAGGGTCAGCCACATAAGGGGTCTGGGATCTCAGATTTCTCACTGAAAAAATACTAACCTTTCCCAGTGCTCTAAGAGTCTGTATTCAGCCCAGGCCCCTCTGCTCTGGGGGAAATGAAGACTTTGTGCATGTTTTTAAACTCTCTCTAATCAATAATGGATGACTTCTTTGGCTGGTGTGTATGGTTTAGTGATAAGGGCACTTTGTGCAAGCCTGACAGCTTGAGTTCCAGCCTTAGGACCCACATGGTAGAATGAGAGAACTCCTGCAAGCTGTTCAATGACCCCCCCACAGGCACTCCATTGTTCATACATGTTCACATGCGTGCACACAAAATACAATTTTTTTAACTGCTAAGTAGACTACAGATTTTATTCATGTCCACCAAATTTTACATGCATTGATTTTTGTGTGTATAAACCTATAAAATGTTAGTACAGGAATATTCATGTACTAAACAAAAGATTCAAGATACAAAACTATTACATCAGCTCAAAGGAACTCTTGTGTCATCCTGCTATAGTTATAGCTATGCTATACATTATCCAGTCCTTATTCACAGAAACCATTAATCTGTTATTCTCCATAGTTCTGCTATTTCAGCAAGGAACCTTTTGAGACTTGACTTTTGCTTTTATTCATTCTCGTGTGTTTTCATTGTCATGTCATAGTGAGCTAGTTTGACTCATCATAGGAAAAAAAACAAAATTTTAAATAATATTTTATTATTTTTGTGTGTATGCGTGTATTGCCTGCATGTAGGTAAGTGTACCCGTGTCATGCAATGCCCTCTGAGGACAGAATAGGCTGTCGGATCCTTGGATCCCCTGGAACTGGAGTTACAGATACTTGTTAGCTGCCTTGTGGGTGCTGGGATTCAAACCCAGGTCTTCTGCAAGAACATTCAGTGTTCTTAACCACTGAGCCATCTCTCCAACTCCACAACAAATTTTAAATGTAAAAAAAAAAGGAGCCGGGCGTGGTGGTGCACGCCTTTAATCCCAGCACTTGGGAAGCAGAGG
>NW_008347322.1:3215244-3217213 GCF_000622305.1 Nannospalax galili
GGCACCATTCCCTCGGGAAGGGAAAGATGTCCACGAAGGGAAAGATGGAAGGGAAGAGAAGGGAAGGGAAGGGGTTAGGGGGAAGGGAAGGAAGGGAAGGATGTCAGGGAAGGAAAGATGTCCAGGAAAGATGTCCACGGGTTGTGAGCTGGGACTTTACATATGGGGCTTTAGGGTGTGGAATCAGGGAGGGGGAAGCAGGTAGGATTAGGGTGTGGAAGTGTTTTCTTTTTCCTCTTAAGAGGAACTCTGCCTATCTTATCTTTGGAGGTCAGAAGAAAGGCAGGCTGCTTCTCAGCAGAGTTTGTAGGTCCCTGTTGGGGCTGGGGGGAGCTGCTATTTGGAACCCTAACACATGGGATTCCAGGGCCATGGTCAGCTGCAAAGAGTGAGGCTCATCCTTAGTTCACCAAGGCTCTGTAGCACTTGCTCAATGGAGGGACGTCGACGAGAGTATCAAGAGGCTGGAACTGAAAGTTCCAGAAAGCAGGCAGCCCACTCTCTGGAGAAAGGCATGGCGGCTTCCTCCCCAGACCCGCCTCCCTGGGCAGGCCTGGGCTCCCTGGCAGTCTCCCTTTGTTTTCCTGTTCTCTGCCCCTCTGGCCTGGTGGGTGTTGGAAGATCTATAAGCCAGAGACTTGTTCTGAGAGTTAGGCCTGAGCCTGAGGAGTGACTGGGCACAGCTGGTCAAGCAGGTAGTTCCAGTTGGGGAAATGGGAAGACTTCCACATGCCTCCAAGTCCTGAATCCTGGGGTTGGTCACTAACGCTGTTCCTAGGAAGGTCGTGTGATGGAGCCAAAGGGCAGATGTTGTTCTCTGCTTTCTGAATCAACAAATGCAGCCAGTGCTTGGGGCGCTGGAGTGGGGGTGGGGACCAGAAAGCAAAAGGAAAGGGGCAAATTGGTTATATTCACCATGGTGACGAGTCCACCCACGAGGGGGGGCCCACAGTCAGGGTCATGGTGAGAAAGCCTAGCTCTCTGGCTCCTGACTTGGGCATTTCTACCACTGTGGCTGCCACGTGTCAGAGCTCCAGTGAGAACAGGGCCTTGGGGTGTTTAGGAAGGAAGCCCTGCAGTCCCTGCTTTGAGCTTTGGCCGTTGAAAATGCTCCCAAGTGGCCTGAGACCTGGGCAGACTGTGTCTACCCCAGTAGCCCCCAGCATGTGTGACTGCCCAGCATGTGTGACTGTCCTGTGACTGTGGCTGCACTACCCTTCCTGCCCCACCCCCTCACGTCCACGGCAGTGAGGCACCTCTCCGCATGATGTCCTAACCCCCTGCTCTGTTCTGACAGGCGCCCACAGACCTCACTCCTCCTGTACCACCAACTGCCGATGATGACACTGTGTTTCTCGGTGTTGTCCCTTCCCCTGATGCTGAGCTCACTAGCATGGCGTCTCCGCAGGTTTGTGCCTTTTGCCTGTTGCCATCCTGTCTGCTTGCTCTGTCCTTCTTCCCAAAGGACTCTACCTCCAAATGCTCTTCTCTCTTCAGGTAGCTGGGTCCCCACAGTCAGGTGTTCCTCCTGGGGTCTGGCATAGGGAGGCCAAGACAGGGGAGACTGCGGGGAAGGGTATTGGGATGATGAGCGTGGCTTACCTCCTCCTGGGTGACCATCAGAAGTTGAACGATGACCTGGTTTGTTTCAACCCAAACAGAGCCACGATGCTGACAGCTGCTCTAATCTCATGGAGGAGACGAAGTAAGTGTTCCCTGCTGAGGGAGTCAGGGCAGGCTGTTCCCATCGAGCCACCTGTACCCCTGACCCTGTGTCTCCTTCCTCAGAACTTTCTCATCAACTGAGAGCCTGCGACAACTTTCTCAACAGCTCAATGGTCTTGTGTCTGAGGTACCACAGGAGGGGCCCAGAAAGCAAAGCAGGTGGAGGGGCCAGAAACCGCTGGGAATGATCACCGAGGCAGGGGTTCCCAGGAGACAGATTCAGGAGAACCTCTTGTCACCGAGG
>NW_008347322.1:3217754-3218210 GCF_000622305.1 Nannospalax galili
AGAGAGAGAGAGAGAGAGAGAGAGAGAGAGAAATACCATTGAATGACAAGAGCACATTTGAGCCATACTTAACCAATTGAGGCACAGAGGTATTTGGGGGACTCCAGGGAGGAAGAGATATCAATGCATGCCCGGAGACAGAGGCTGTAGTGGGCTCAGAACACAGAAATTCAGTTTGGTTGAAAAGTGCCCAGGGATGATGATGGGAAGGCTGGTCCAGGTTCACTCAGACCCGAGAGCATCTTAACCAGGCACCTCCAGGTCCTAGTCTGTGCAAAATAGGCTCTTCCATGTGCCGTGGCAGGTACCATTCCCTAGGGGGCAGTGTCTGCTCAGAGTTGTGCCCCGTTGCTGGGCAGCCACCCTTTTAAGGGCCTGCCTGGGATGGTTCATGCCTGACAGGCCACTGCCCTGTCTTTTTTGTAAAATATATTTAGTGTTTTTATGTGTATGAGT
>NW_008347322.1:3218927-3222977 GCF_000622305.1 Nannospalax galili
GTCTCCCTGTAGCCCCAGCTGTCCTGGAACTCACTATTGTAGACCAGGCTGGCCTTGAACTCACAGAGATCTGCCTGCATCTGCCTCCGGAGTGCTGGGATTAAAGGCGTGTGCCACTACTCCTGGCATCATTTTTTAAATATTTTTTATTACATTTATTTTTACATGTATGAGTGTATTGCCTGCATGTATGTGAGTGCACCCGTGTCATGCAATGCTGAGGAGGTCAGAAGAGGGCTTCGGATTCCTTTGGAACTGGAGTTAAGGACAGTTCGTATCTGCTATGTAGGTGCTGGGAATTGAACCTGGGTCCTCTGCAAGAGCAGTCAGTGCTCTTTACCACTGAACCATCTCTCCAGCTCCTGCCCTGTCTTTAAAAAAAATAATATATCCAAGATTGGTATAACGAGTCTGAAGTGAGAAGATTGCTTCAGTCAGGAGTTCAAGACCAGCCTGGAGAACACATTAGAGACCCTGTCTCAAAACTCAAAAATTAAATACACACACACACACACGCACGCACGCACACACACACGGTCTTACGTTTATAGAGTTCACAACACAAATACAACACAATCTTCACTCTCATTCTCATCTCATCACAGGGGACCAGAAGGGGTCACACTTCCAGGAGGCACAGAGGAAGGGCCATCAAATCCCACCCTACCCAGCTTTCTTACTCCAATGACAGAGGGAAAAGGCCTAGGCAAGGTGCTCAGTGCCCCTCTGTAGTGAGGAGTAGGTGGAGTCCCCAAGCCAGATCCCTGGAGGCATGGTGAGGAGAGCTCCACATCGGGTGGACAGGGACAGGAAGAGATGAAAGGTGACAGTCACACACCCAAACCAGTTAACAAGCCAAAGGTTTCACCAGACAAGCACTAGTGTCTACAAAACAGCATTTGCACAACTCCCTGGCTCAGCCGGATCTGTGCACCTCACCAGCTTCTCATTGACCCCAACAACGGAGTGAGGTTCCGTGGAGCGCCCCATTCCCAGACTGAGCCAGCTGAGGCTCAGAGGGTGAGACATAGGTCTAATGAGTAACCGAGCTGTCTGGCTCCAGACAGTCTCTATATCAGAGACCAGCCTGAGTCTACTCAATGGAGGAGGAGCTGGAGAGATGGCTCAGCAGTTAAGAACACTGGCTGTTCTTGCACAGGACCTAGGTTTGGTTCCCAGCACCCACATGGCAGCTAACCAACCACCCATAACTCCAGTTCCAGGGGAATCTTGACACCCTCTTCTGACCTCCATGGGCATTGCACAACATGGGTGCACTTACATACATGCAGGCATCGCACTCATACATGTAAAATGGCCCTTTTCTTTCTTTAAAAAAAATTTTTTTTTTAGCCAGGTAAACTCTGTGAGTTTACCTGTTTTACATAGTTCCAGGTCAGCCAGTACTATACAGTGAGACCTTGTCTCAAGACAAAAGAGGAGGCAGAGGCAGGCAGATCTCTGTGAGTTGGGAGTTCAGCCTGGTCTACATAGCAAATTCCAGGCCAGCCAGGGCTGCATAGTGAGACACTACCCCACCTCAAAAAAAAAAGAAAGAGAGAGAGAAGGGGGGGCAGGTCCTGGAGACAGCTCAGTGGTTAAGAGCACTTGCTGCTCTTGCAGAGGACCTGAGATTCAGTTCCCAGCTCCCACATCAGCAGCTCACAACTGCCTGTACTCGTTTCAGGGGACCCAACACTCTGGCCCCAACAGTCACTGCACATGTGGTACACATATACATACTGAGGTCCACATACATACACATAAATCTTTCTTTTTTTTTTTTTGTTTTTGAGACAGGGTCTCCCTGTAGCCCCAGCTGGCCTAGAACTCACTATGTAGACCAGGCTGGTCTTGAACCCAGAGCCTACCTCTGCTTCTGCCTCCTGAGTGCTGGGACTAAAGGCATGTGCCACCACACTTGGCAAAGAAAAGGATAGTTGGGTATGGTGGCACATGCCTACAATCCCAGCACATAGGAAAGGCTAAGGCTGGTGGATTGCTGGTTTGAATCCAGTCTTGGATACATAGAGGACCCTCTTTTTTTGTGTGTGGGTACATTTTTTTTTTTTTAATGTGTATGCATGTATTGCCTGCATGTAGGTAAGTGCACCCATCGTGCAATGCCCTCGGAGGTCAGAAGAGGTTGTTGGATCCCTGGGACTGGACTTACAGACAGCTGTTAGCTGCCATGTGGGTGCTGGGATTCGAACCCAGGTTTTCTGCAAGAACAACCAGTGTTCTTAACTGCTAAGCCATCTCTCCAGCCCCTGCTTTTTGTTTTTTAGAGACAGAGTCTCACTGTGTAGTCCAGGCTGGAACTCATTATGTAGACCTGGCTAGTCTCAAACTCAGTTCTGCCTGCCTCTGCCTTCCAGGTGCTAGGATTAAAGGTGTACGACCCACATCCAGATCCTTATTATTTGAGACAGGGTCTCACTAGGTAGACCTGGCTTGCCTGAAACTTGCTATGCAGACCAAACTGGCCTGAAACTCAGACATCTGTCTGCTTCTGCTTCCTGAGTGCTGGGATTAAAGACATGTGTCACCAAATCCACCTCCCCCAACTCTGGTCTCTCTTTTTCATTTTGCGATGGCATCTTACTAAATTGCCCAGGCTGGCCTTGAATTTGTGATCCTGCTGCCTCAAGTCTCCTAAGAAGCCAGAACTATAGGCCTGTGCCATGAGGTGGGTATTTTGTTTGGTTTTTGTGCTACTGGGGATTGAACCTAAGGCCTCCTGCATGCTGGGCAAGTAAGTACTCAGTAGTAGAGTTATTTTCATTTTGAGACCAGGTGCCACTAAGTTACTCAGGCAAGTCTTCAACCCATTCTGTCACCTAGGCTGGTCTTGAAGGTGTGCTCCTCTTGCCTCAGTTTCCCAAGTAGCTGGGATTATAGGCCTGCACCTCCAGGTCTGGCTTCCCTGGGTGCTGCATGTTCCACAGAGGCTGACAGAATTGCTTCCAACCAGCAGTAACAATGTATTGACAAATCCTGCCTTCAAGCTCATCCACAAAGCTCTCTGAGATCCACAAAGATCCATGAGAACCAGGAGCTCCATCACCAGGGTGAGGTTACCTGGCTGCTCTCAGGACTGTCTCACAGGCCCTGGAGTTCCTTGGCTCCCTTCCTTTCCCAGAGCTGACTTGCTCCACCCTCCTCCCTGACCCCAGCAAACCTGCCCAGCTGGTTTGCCAGAGGAGCTGGACCTGTTTTGCCATCTTAGGGCTCTTTTGGCTTCTGATTTATCAGGAGCTCAAGAAGTACATGGAGGAGTCAGAGGTGGGACCGAGTACAGAGGAGGCCCACTGACTACAGCCTTCAGGAAAACCCTAGAGCAGTCCCACCAGACTAATCACACCTTGGCCATCCACCTGCAGCTTAATTTCTTAGTCAGCCTCTACTACCCCTCAGCATCTTCATCCACAGTCTCTGGCCAGGCCAAACCTCCTTTGGTGTGACTGAACACAATGTGTTATCCAGCCCATCTCTGAGGAGGACAGCTTCCTTTCCTGCTGAGGTGCTCAAAGGATGGGAGGGATGAGTCAGGGACTGAGCAGAGGCTGTAGAGAAATAAGGAGATGATAATGTGATAGTGGGTTTATTTGTTTTAGGGGGAGGGTTCTTTTTGAGGCAGGGTCTCCCTGTAGCCCTAGCTGTCCTGGAACTCAGTATGTAGACCAGGCTATCCTTGAACTCACAGAGATCTGCCTGCCTCTGTGTGTGTCACCACGCCAAACTTGTTTTGGTTCTTGAGATCAGGTCTTCCTCTGTAGCCCAGAGGAACTGGGATCAAACTGGCAATCCTCCTGCCTCAGCCTCCCAGTGCTGGGATGACAGTCATGCATCACCATACCTAGAATAATAGTAAATCTTGTCAACCTGGGGCTGGAGAAATGGCTCAGTGGTTAAGAACACTGAATGGCCAGGCATGGTGACATATGCCTTTAATCCCAGCACTCGGGAGGCAGAGGCAGGCGGATCTCTCTGAGTTCAAAGCCAGCCTGGTCTACATAGTGAGTTCCAGGACAGCTGGGGCTACAGGGA
>NW_008347322.1:3223028-3223458 GCF_000622305.1 Nannospalax galili
GACCCGGGTTTGAATCCCAGCACCCACACGGCAGCTAACAACTGTCCGTAACTCCAGTTCCAGAGGATTCGACAGCCTCTTCTGTCCTCTGAGGGCATTGCATGACACAGATGCACTTAGCTACATGCAGGCAATACACAGATACACATAAAAATAAAATATTAAAAAAAAATCTTGTCAACTTGATTGGATTTAGTCACTCGTGGGAGGGGTTGGTTCAGAAAGGGGTAACAGGGAAGAAGTCCTACCCTGAATGTGGGCTGCACCATCCCATGGGCAGGGGTCCCAGACTGAATAAAAAGGAAACAGTGAATCTCTTGATCAAGGAGGCCAAGGAGACCCCACCAGATGGACTTGAACCAGTGTCCAGTCTATAAAGAGGAGGGTCAACACGGAGGAATCATTTCCTCCATGCTTCCAAGAGAAGCCA
>NW_008347322.1:3224374-3224682 GCF_000622305.1 Nannospalax galili
AAAAAAAAAGGAAACAGCGAGCTGAGTACGAGCATTCATTTCTGTTTCCTGAGTGCAGAAATAATGTAACCCCAACCTCACAGCCCTGCTACCAAGCCTTTCCCAGCATGAAGGACCACACCTTCAAATTGTAAGCAAAAAACAAACCCTTCCTTCGGTAAGTTGCTTCTGTCAGGTATTTTGTTACAACAAAGACAAAAGTAACAAAAAGACAGGGTCTCCCTGTAGCCCCAGCTGTCTTGGAACTCACTATGTAGACCAGGCTGGCCTTGAACTCACAGAGATCCGCCTGCCTCTGCCTGCTACCA
>NW_008347322.1:3224964-3228540 GCF_000622305.1 Nannospalax galili
GGAATCGAACCCAGGTCCTCTGCAAGAGCAGTCAGTGCTCTTAACAGCTGAGTCATCTCTCCAGCTCCAGATTTTCTTTTTTTTAAGATTTTTTTTTTTTAATTTGGGAGCTGGAGAGATGGTTCAGCAGTTAGGAGCACTGATTGTTCTTGCAGATGACCTGGGTTCAGTTCCCAGCAGCCATACGGCAGCTAACAACTATCAGTGAAGGTGACTTCAGTTCCAGGGGATCCAGTGCCCTCTTCTGACCTCCACAGGTACTACATGACCTGGGTGCACTTACAAACATGCAGGCAATACACACACACACACACACACATAAATTTAAAAATATAAATAAGCCCGGCGTGGTGGCACATGCCTTTAATCCCAGCACTTGGGAGGCAGAGGCAGGAGGATCTTTGTGAGTTCAAGGCAGCCTGGTCTACATAGTGAGTTCCAGGACAGCTGGGACTACAGGGAGACCCTGTCTCAAAAATACACACACACAGACAATATATATGTATAAATATTTGTAAGATTTTTTAAATTTTATGCATGAGTGTTTCTCTGCATGTATGTAAATGTACCACATTCATGTCTGGTACCCACAGAGGTCAGAAGAAGACATAAGATCTCCTGGAACTGGAGTTACAGACAGTTGTAAGTGCCATGTGGGTGCTGGGAACCAAACCCAGGTCCTCTACAAGAGCAGCCAGTGCTCTTAACCACTAAGTCATTTCTCTAGCCCAAGCCAAGATTTTTTTTTAATTGTATGTATGTGTCTCTGTACGTGGGTATGTACACGAGTTCAGGTACCCAAAGAGAATAGATGCATCAGATTCCCCTGAAGCTGGAGTTACGGGCAGTTTTGAGCCATCCTACCTGAGTGCTGGGAACCAAACTTGGGTCCTCTGGAAAAGCAAGAAGTACTCTTACCTGCTGAGCATCTCTCCAGCCCTTAGCTGCTGAGCATCTCTCCAGCCCTTAGCCAAGTGTTTTTTAGGCTCTAACTTCAGGGATGAAATACTGAGCAAAACGGACCAATGTTCCTGCCCTTGTGAAGTTTACATTCTAAGGGGAGGGGACGTCAGCAAAGCAACAAAAACAAGCAGCAGCAAATCTTTGGCATTGTGCTCTCCTCTGGGGCACGTGTAGGAGGTGTTCAGGTTAAACGAAGGTAAAACACATCCTCTGCTCGAGGTGATAGAATAACGAATGCAATACACAAAGACAATTAGCACCCAGCAGAAGCCCTGGGTTAATGAAAGCTAGCTCCATTAATAACAGTGTCGTCGCTTACTCTTTAAGTCACCTGGCCCACTGACTGCTAGATCAGCCCAGCCTTTGCCTGCTGAGGACAGCTGACAAACTGCAACAGTCCAGCACTTCAGGAAAGCAGTGTGGACACCCAACTTCTACCTCCTTACAAGTCTCTGCGAGTCCTAGCAGGAAGCCCAAAGCATCCAGTGTTCTGAAGGAACAAACAATAGGTTGGTTCTGGTGCTGCAGTGACCTTCGCTCAAATGCACAGAATCTGAGAAAGGTCCGAGGGACTCCTGGCTTCTGAGTCAAGCCAAGACTGTTTGACTGTGTGAAAATAGCCAAAAGCTGCCCAGGTTACAAAGGCCTCGCTGAGCCTCACTCACAGGTGATAAAGCCACTCAACAGATAGTTCAACCTTCCCCTGAGGAGTCAGTCACCTCTCCTGCATTTCTCGGCTTGGTCCTTCTTTGTCTTCGGACCTCTATTCAAGGAATCAGTTTTGTGGCTCTGTTGGGTACGATGGGTACCTTCCCTCTCCCTTACTTGGGTTTTGGCAGTCTGGTCTGCTATGTACTCCTGGCGCCTACAACAACAGCAAGTACTCAGTATTCATTCAGTGACACTGAACAAACCGACAGGAACCCAGGCCTTTGAGAAAGTCACTCATCCCACGGTAACATGCTCCACAGGAAGAGACAGTCCAAGGAGGGACGAGGTCAGAGCCCACAGAGAGCTGGGCCCTTTATCAAAATGGCTCACTCCTCTCGTCACCCTGAAGGGCTCTGAATGAATGAATACCCAGGCCTGATGGGAAACTGGTGGTGTCTTATTGCTAAATTGACAAAGTTGCAAGTTTATTTAGTCTACTCAGGTGGCTCAGCGGTAGAGCACATGCTTAGTACACGCAAGGGTTACTTGATTCAACATCCCCATTCCAAACACAGCTATTTCTTTTGTAGTGTGTGCATGTGTGCATGTGCACATGTATGTGTGTGTACATACACGTGGAGGCCAGACTTCAACCTCGGGTGTTGTTCCTCAGGAGCTGTCCACCTGGAATTTTTTGGTCTTCTCGAGCCCCTGATAGATTTAAAAATCCCTTCCTTCTATTCTGCACTTACTCAATCAGCCCCTTACTGAAGAACAGTGACCACATTTGTATACTTTTGCTGATTTTTACACTGTAGCCATGAACTGTCTATAGATTGAATTCTGAGGGGCTGGAGAGGGCTTGCTGCTGTCACAGAGGACCTGGGTTCAGTTCCCGGTACCCACATGGCAGTTCACAACCATCTGACTCCAGTTCCAGGGGATATGACACCCTCTTCCGGCTTCCATGGGCAACAGTCATCCATATGGTACATTTACATAAATGCAGGTAAACACTCACACACATAAAATAAAAAAATCTCTCTAGCCAGGCATGGTGGCACATGCCTTTAATCCCAGCACTTGGGAGGCAGAGGCAGGCGGATCTCTGTGAGTTCAAGGCCAGCCTGGTCTACATAGTTCCAGGACAGCTGGGGCTACAGGGAGACCCTGTCTCAAAAAGACCAAAACAAAACGAAAATTAAATTCTAGGGATTTTGGTTGGTTTTGAGACAGGGTCTCAGGTAGCCTAGGCTAGCCTTGAACTCATAGCCAAAAATGACCTTGAATTCCTGATCCTCCTGCCTCCACCCCTCAAGTACATAGGTGTATATCACCGTGACTAGCAGGGAGATTAAATTCTGACACTAAGTACTCCAGAAGGAGTAGCCCAGGCTGGTCTCAAACTCAGAAATCCTCCTGCCTCAGTGATCAATACCACGGTGATCACAGGTGTGAGGGACCACTCCTGGATCAGGTTCACGTTTCTACACTACAGAGCATTGATTCTCTTCCATCATCACCTGTAATGATTTTTGTTGTGGTTTTGAGGTAGGAACTTGTCATGTAGCACTGGGTGACCTGGAACTTGCTACGTAGACCAGACTGGCTCAAATACAGCCTCCAGAGTGTCAGGTGTGTACCACCATGCCAGGCTGGGCATTACCTTGCATAAACTTTCCCACTATTGTGAGACAATTCATCTATATATCATTAATAGGGAGATGGAGGGTTAGTTCTGTTTATTGGCCATTTGGATTTCTTTCAACACAATTGTTTGTCCAATTTTTTTCATTTTTAAAATTTCTAAATATCTGATATATATAAACCACACGAAGTCTTTTCAGTAAATAAAAGGCAGCATCCTTAGGTACAGGTAATTCTAACTAATGTAGTCAAGAATACAAATACAGACAATCGCTTCCTCACCATCTCTATTACCTGCAATTGGCCAATGAACAG
>NW_008347322.1:3228570-3233727 GCF_000622305.1 Nannospalax galili
GTGAAGAAGCGTTTTCCCAGAGTGTAAACACAGCCCTATAACCAGCGGTATAAATCTGAATACAGAACCAACTGTCAACACGTGTGGGAGTGTTCTCACCTTTGTGAACAGCTGAAGATCTAAAAGTTGAATCAAAGTATCTGAGGCTAGCCTTGAATTGACTGCGTAGCTAAAGCTGGCCCTGAACTCCTGATCCTCCTGCCTCTACCTCCTGAGTGCTGAGATTATAGTACCTGCCACCCATCCAGCTCAGCTTTGCATCCAGTTTTGTGTCTCACACAGAAAACCTTCCCTTTCTCTTTTTTTTTTTTGGTAAAAAACAGGATGTTGGGGCTGGAGAGATGGCTCAGCAGTTAAGAGCACTGACTGCTCTTGCAGAGGACCTGGGTTCAATTCCCAGCACCCACATGGTGGCTACAAACCGTCCTTAACTCCAGTTCCAGGGGAATCCGAAGCTCTCTTCTGACCTCTGCGGCATTGCATAACACGGGTGCACTCACATACATGCAGGCAATACACTCAAACACATATGAGTTCAAGGCCAGACTGGTCTACATAGTGAGTTCCAGGACAGCTGGGGCTACACGGAGACCCTGTCTTAAAAAGGCAAAACAAACAAACAAAAAACCCCAGGATGTCATGTAGACCAGGCTGGCCTTGAATGAGTCTCTGTAGCCAAGTCTGGCCTGGAAACACTGATCCTCCTGCCTCCCCCTGCCAAGTTCAAGAATGATGGGTGTGGGAGACCATGCAGGGCCCTACTCTGACGTTCCGCATGGCGGTCAGTTCCACTCCTGAACACAGCCTCTGTCATTACCCACCTACAACCCACCAGCTGCCTAGACCTTTCAGTGCCCTGAATGGCTTTCTACTTCCAAAGTGGAAATCGGGCCCTTCGAGTTGTGGGGCTGCCCAGTACAGGGGAGCTGCTGGTTACCCCACCTCAAGTTCCTTTCCAGCTCTGCTGCCACCCGGGGAGCCGCAGTCTGAATGGCATCCTGAATGCTGTGCAGGTTCCACTGGGTCCTTAGGAGGGCATCGTCCAGAGTGAAGAGCCCGTCACGCGTGCGCCGTACTTGCATGCAGACAGCGGTGGTCTTCAGCTCCAGGCCAATTTCATGCACCAGCTTCCTCAGCTGCTGCTGTGTCTCATGCATACACTGCACCTCTGCCAGGGACACAATGACAAACGTGACCGTGAGGAACACAGCGGTGGGGCTGTCTGACCCACATGCCTTGGACAACCCCCATGCACAGCATCCTTCAGGAGCTACTTCTGCTGTTAGCTGTGGTCATGCAGAATGCAGCACATGGGCCAGCTCCATGGGGACCCAGGCATCCATGGGAGGATGGAGATCTCAGGTCAGAAGCCACCATTCCAGCCCCAGCTGACCCGTGGGCAGGCTGGAGTTGGTTTACTCATCTAACAATGGGAGTGAAGAGCAAAGAGGTCACTCACACAGGGCTTAGCATCGGGGGCTCAGGTGGCACTGAGGAGAGGACAACAGAACACAGAATAAAGAAGCTTGGGGTAGAGCTGGACAAGACAGGGCGGTGACAGTGGCATCTGAAAGGTCTACGACACTGCCAAACAACTCTGAACATGAGCTGCTAGATACGAGCTTTGTTTTTTAAGGGTTACCTTAAAGGATGACTTGGCAGGAGCCAGGACCCAGAACCCAAAAGCAGCCTTTGTTCTATGACTCTGGGTTAGGCCAAGCCTGGGCCTGGTGGGGAGAAGCTGCCTGAGGTCATGACTAGCTAATCAGAGCTGGTGTATGCTAGCTTCAGCCTAGCCAGAAAACAGCAGCCTCTGGCAGAACACACTACTGTGAGCCCAAAACTCGGGTCCCATCGCACCACTCCCACTTCCTGGTGACCTATACCTATGAGGAACTCCGGAGGTGCAAAGTACAGGCAGCGGATGCCAGTGATGAGCATTGGAGACTTGTTCATGGGCCGGATCGTGCCTTGCACAGCCATCTCATATGCCTCCTGGGACTTCAGATCCAGGTTGGAGTACCTGGGGGGCAGGAGGGCCAAAACTGGAGGCTGGCATGGGAGGCCCTTCCACACCACGGAAGGGTGTGTCCTCGGTGTTCTCTACGGGGAATCTGCCATCCCTCACTCTTCCAAGTCACCTTCAGAGCATCCTCTGCCCACGGCCCTGGCTACACCTGTCATCAGCTAAGGCCTCCTGACCCCTCTGTGTTTCCTGTATCTGTTGCCTCAGCTTGGACACCCTCAGTTTAACCCCAAGGGACCTCAATGCCATGCCTAATCCAGGTCCCTTCCCATAGACTCACAGCCCTACTGGCCATGGGTGTCCTCCTGCTCCCCTCTCTCCTGTGCTTACCTTATCCTGTCCTCCCTGCTTCCTAATCCACTCCAACTACTTGCTCTTCTCTGCTGCCTTCAGGCCTTGCTCAGTGGGCACAGACCACCAACGCTTTACAACCATCCACGATGCCCACTGCCCTTCCTCCTACGCCCGCCCTTCCCTCCCCTGGCCCCTGCTTCTGAACACACCTTGCTGTTTTGGTCCTGGTACTCTGATTACTGGTATAAGACACAGGGCCTGGCTCCTGCTCATCCTGTAACCACTATCGCTTTACAACCATCCACGATGCCCACTGCCCTTCCTCCTACGCCCGCCCTTCCCTCCCCTGGCCCCTGCTTCTGAACACACCTTGCTGTTTTGGTCCTGGTACTCTGATTACTGGTATAAGACACAGGGCCTGGCTCCTGCTCATCCTGTAACCACTATTCCCTGGGCCTGCTTTACAACCATCCACGATGCCCACTGCCCTTCCTCCCACGCCCGCCCTTCCCTCCCCTGGCCCCTGCTTCTGAACACACCTTGCTATTTTGGTCCTGTTACTGGTATAAGACACAGGGCCTGGCTCCTGCTCATCCTGTAACCACTATTCCCTGGGCCATTTCTGATCCCAGGAGGCTCTGCTCCCAAGTGGCTGTCCTGCCTATGGCCCCTGCCTAGAATATTGTGCTCAGGTACCTGCTTGACTCCTCGAACTCCTTAGCACACCTGTAAGGCAGGGGCTTTCTCTGTCCCCTTTACAGTCAGCTGGCTAGGGCTTCCCGGAGGCCATGCGGCTGATGCCTGGGAGAGTCAGGAGGCCCAACTGGCCTAGCAGGAGGGCCCCAGCTCTCAGCTCCTAGGTGATCCCACCACCTCCTCCTGCCCCCAACCCTATGCATTGATAGCAGGGATTCTTGGTTTTCTCTCCAGCAGTGGGAGTGCTTGGGCCCACTTACGTCACCAGGGCCTTCTGGTGGGAGCCTTGGATCACAGCCAGGATCCGGTCCAGCTTCTCTCTGGTTACATGACCTGAACAGGCATGGGGTAGGGGCAGGAGGTCAGTGCACAGGTGTCCCCTGAGGACAGACCAAGCACCTTTCCCCTAAAGCAGCCCTATTCTTGCAAATGATCAGAGCACCAATTTAGGGGATTTCATAGAAAGGTGAGTCTGTTCAGAGTCCTTTAGAAGTCTCAATAGGGACTGGAGAGATGGCTCAGCAGTTAAGACCAAGTTTATTTCCCAGCACCCATGTCAGGTGACTCATGGGTCCAACAGCCTCTTCTGGTCTTTGCAATACCCTTAGCCAAACGCACATACCCACACGTACATGCAGAAAATTTTTTAGTTTTTAAGTAAATAAAGCTGGATGTGGTTAGTGCATGCCTATGGTTCCAACACTTGAGAGGCTGAGGCAGAACGGTTATGAGTTGAAGGCCTGAGCTACATAGCAAGATGCTGTAACACTGACAAGTAAATAAGTAAATCAATAAATTATTTATTTATTATTTGGTGTGGTGGTACACATCTTTAATCTCAGTACTCAGGAGGCAGAGGCAGGTGGATCTCTGTGAGATCAAGACCAGCCTGGTCTACACAGCGAGTTCCTGGCCATCCAGGGCTACATTGTAAGACCTTGTCTCAATAACTAAAAGTTGATAAAAACCAGACCCTCTTCTCACCAAGACACACAGAAATTTAGCATCTGAAAGACACCTTCCAGTGGCTCACACATTCTCTGAAGTCATCATATTCCAGGTAAAGAAGAGCTTCCCCCGGAAATTAAGGTCAAAGACTTAAAGTCATTTGGGCCATCCAGGGCTACATTGTAAGACCTTGTCTCAATAACTAAAAGTTGATAAAAACCAGACCCTCTTCTCACCAAGACACACAGAAATTTAGCATCTGAAAGACACCTTCCAGTGGCTCACACATTCTCTGAAGTCATCATATTCCAGGTAAAGAAGAGCTTCCCCCGGAAATTAAGGTCAAAGACTTAAAGTCATTTGCCCAGGATTCTAACCCAGGTCTTTGGAGTCTTGACCTGGGGTTTTCTATGCCAGTAGCCCTGAAGGGAGGGCACCACCTGCCCAGAGGCAGCAAGAGGCAGGAGTGCTCTGCCCCCAGGACCCTGAGGGATTACAGCAACTAAGCCTGGGGACTTTCACAAACTGCCAGAAAGCTGCGATCCCTTGGGCACAGTGAAGTCAGATGCCAACTTCTAGTTGCAATGCTGAAGCTCAGAGAACAACGTGGGGCCTTAGGACTCACCAGCTGTCTCCTCCTCCCTCCGTAGCTGCACTGAACTGCCGAATCACTTGGAATTTACCTGCCTCTGCCTCTTCCGCCACTGACAAGCAGTGGATCATGAGGCTGCTTGCTCCTGGCACAGCCACTTGATACCTCCTTCCAACACCTGAGGTACTTTGACTTTCACCCTACTTTTCAGTGAAGCAGTTGATAGATGATGAAGAGCTGGGAACTTAGCCTGGTGGTAGAACTTAACTAGCAAACACAAAGTCCCAAGTTTGGTTTCCAGTACTGAAATAAAAAAAATGATACATGACTCTTCACAATTCTAGGTTAGGGGCTGAAGAGATGGCCCAGTGGTTAAGAACACTGATTGTTCTTGCAGAAGACCTGGGTTTGAATCCCAGCATGCACATGGCAGTTAACAACTGTCTGTAACTCCAGTTCCAGGGGATCCAACAGCCTCTTCAGTCTTCCATGGGCACTGCATGACACAGGTGCACTTACATGTGGGCATAACACTCATACACATAAAATAAAAATAATAAATATTAAAAAAAAAAACAAAAAAAACTGGCGGCCTAGTGGG
>NW_008347322.1:3233788-3238674 GCF_000622305.1 Nannospalax galili
TCCCTGCAGCCCCAGCTGTCCTGGAACTCACTATGTAGACCAGGCTGGCCCTGAACTCACAGAGATCAGCCCGCCTCTGCCTCCCAAGTGCTGGGATCAAAGGCGTGCACCACCACGCCCGGCAAAATATTTTTTTAAAAAGATTCATTTTTTTATATATATTATTTAGTACGCATGTATCTAAGTGCACCCATATCATGTAAGAAGAGGATGTCGAATTCCCCTAGAATTAGTTACGGACGGTTGTCAGTCTCAGTGTGGATGCTTGGAATTGAACCTGAGTCTTCTGAAAGAGCAGCTGGTGCTCTTAACCACCAAGTCATCTCTCCAGCCCCAGCTCATGAGTCTTCAGTCCCCATGCCGTTCCCAGAGCTCAGGACCTTAGAACTAGAAATTGGATCTGCCCCCACTGAGGGGGAGCTCCAGAACCTGTGGTGGGAGAAGAAAACTGACTCCCTAAAGCTGTCCTATGACCTCCATCCAGTGTGGATCAGCAACAACAAACACCTTTCCCTGGCTCCCTTGGTAACTGCTCTTGGGTGTTTTGGATGTTGGCATCCCCTGTACATACAGGTGATGAGTCTCTGCTCTGCCATTATCTCCAACCTGCTACGAGAGACTCAAGGAGTGTATCCAAAACTGAGTTCGTCCATACTGGGCACTCCATGTGAACCACCTGTCCCTCTAGAGCCTGGCACACGAATGATGCTCAGAACTATCTGTCAAATGAACATACAGAATAAACCCCAGAGCATGTCTTAAAATACGGGGTTAGTGAAAAGCCGCCCATCCTCCATCATCTACCCATCTATAATCAATCCATCCATCCACCACCCATCAATCAACCCATCCATATACACACTTGCATCTAGTAAGTCTGCCAAATCCTGGGTCCTGTATGGCCACAAGGGTAAACCTCACAGTTCCATTTTCAGAAGAACAGTCTGGTGGGGAGTCAGATACTAAATAACCATCCTTAGTTGGTTTCCGTTCTGAGTGCATCTAGTACAAGACTGGAGGTGAAGGCTTCCACGGGGAGGGAACATATGACTCAGGCAAGGAAGTGAGCGCAGGGCATTCTGGGAGATAGGTGATGAGTCCAAAGCTCCAGTCTGAACTTGCTGTGCCAAAACACCTGGCAGCAGCATGGCCTGGGTGGGATCAGGACTCAAAGAGACACAGACGCAGAGGGAGGCAGAGGCAGCCGCCTCTCCTGCCCACCCTCAGCTCTCACCGTATATTGTCTTCTCAACCAGCCTCCCGTCTTCACAGAAGTCATCTGTGGCTTTGCCCAGCAGGCCACGCACTGTGTAATCCTGTGAGGACAGGGCAGAATTGATCCATCAGTGTCTCCACTCTAAGCTCTCCTGCTGCGGAGGTATGAGGCAGATGCTAGGTGGGGTTTCAGGGACCTTCAAGCACAGCCTGCCTGCTGCCTTCTTGCCCCGGGGAAGGCGCTGGCTGTGCTTTGGGGCTTGGAGCAGCTCGCTGTGCTCAGTTCTCTGGGCACAGCGCCAGGGGCGGTCTCCCAGCACTGTTTCGCCACCCACCTGCAGCCACCCAGACAAACCAGACAGAGTGTCACACCTGCCCTGTCATCTTCTCTCCAGCCTCTGCATCGTAGGCGTCAATGCTCATGTCAAGACCTGTGCCTCACTGCTCACAGGAACTCTCTTGAACTCTGTGCAAACAACTGCCTCTTCCACAAGTGATGGCAGTGATGAGAATAGAGATGGGATGACAGTGGCAGAGACTCAGAACATACTGCGTGCCAGGGACTGAGTCAAGACCTGAATCACCACCTGAAATCTCCTTGCCTCTCAAAGCAATTGTGAGGGGAATCTCTCTTCATTCCCACTTCACACTGAGGAAACTGAGGCACACAGGTATTAAGTGATCCACCTAAGGACAGACCTGGCTGGCAGAGGGGTAGAAGATGGATTGGGGGGTGCTGGTATGAAACTGAAACTTGTGCACACTGGGCAAGCATCTCACTACATTGCACCCCTGGCTCTGAACCCTGATTTTGAACTGGAGCCACGTGGGCCCAGGATCTGCAGCTCAATACTAAAGATGTGGTTCTCTCATGTGTCCCCTGCAGATTCATGGTACCACAGTCCATGGCTCCACTGTGGAGGGGAAGCTCGAGGACTGGATTGGTGACACTCATGTCTTAGCCCTGCAGCGAGAACCCAACAGTGCTAGGATTAGGCTGTGGTAACAGACAGACCCAAGTTCAAATTCTAGCTCCTAAGGCCTTAAACATTCTGTGACCTGAGCACCCGTTCTCTGAGCCTCAGTCTGTTCAACTATAGAATGGGAGAACAGGGAAGTGGGGGGCAGGGCTTCCATAAATGAATCCATGCACAGAGATCCGCAGTGGTCAATACAGGACAATGCTGGTGGGTCCCACCGTATCACTAGCCTTTCCTAGTACAGGGTGATAAAAAATGGTTGCTGAGGGCCTGGGTCCCTATGCAACCACCAGTTCTAGAATCCTGACTAGATTGTATCAATAACCCCCAGCGAAAAAAAAAAAAGGGATAAACAGCCTGTCCTCGTA
Organism: Nannospalax galili; assembly: GCF_000622305.1. Lineage (NCBI taxonomy): Eukaryota > Metazoa > Chordata > Mammalia > Rodentia > Spalacidae > Nannospalax > Nannospalax galili. Next base: position 3,236,352 of record NW_008347322.1, read on the forward strand.
CCCCCAGACCCCCATACCTTGGTGAGGTGGGCATGGTACATGTAGGTAAGGAGTCTGCATCCATGTCCCACGCCGAGCACTGAAAGGCAGACAGACCCCACCTTAAACCTGGAGTCCCTCTCCCATTCCCTTGGGAACTCCTCCCCTCCACAACACTCTTCTTCTGGACAGGAACAAGGAGGGAGGAGTAAATACTTCTGAGTAAATACTGACACACAGATTTCCAGAGCTCTCCCCTAACGGTGGGAAAGGGGCCCTTAGGAAGCTCCCAGGGGATTCTGAAACAGACAAAAGACATCACAGCACTGCCCCAATTCTACAAAACCGCAATTAAATCCGGGGTATAGAGTGGAGCATGGTGGCACACACCTGTAATCCCAGAACTTGGGAGTCTAAGGCGAAGGATCTTTAGTTCTAGGCCAGCCTTGGCTATACAGTGAGATCTTGTCTCAAGATTTAATATAATTAAATCCAGCTTCAAGTGACACATGCCTATAAACCCAGCAAGTGGGAGGTATGGGAAAATCAGAAGTTCAAGGTCATCTACAGCAAGTTGGAAACCACCCTGGGCTTACTGAGATCCTGTCTCCAAAAACAAAAACGGCTAGAGACACACCTCAGAGGTGAAGAGCACTGGCTGCTCTTGCAGAGGACTCAGGTTCAGTTCCCAGCACCCATATGGCAGCTAACAATTGTCTGCAACTCCAGTTCCAGGGGCTCCAATGCCGTTTTCTAGCCTCTTGGGCATTGTATACATATAGTGCATTTACATACAATGTAGGCAAAGCACTCATAAAATTAAAAATCTGGGTTTCCTGATTATAACCTTTAACTTCTTCAACTTCTTCAGGCCTCAGGTTCTAAATCAGTAAAATGGGTAAAAATACTGTCTAAGGCCTGTGTGTGTCGTCCAGATGGGAGGAGGCTATGTACAGGAAGCAGACGGCACAAAGGAAGGACCGACAAACAGTAGCCACAGGGTCGCTTCCTGCCTACTCCCTCTTCTGTCTCTCTGCCTAGAGGAAAGAAGGGCCCTCCGTTCTGTTCACTGTTGGAGAGGGGAACAGAGAGGGAACATGAGATCATGTCTGACCGTCAGGAAGACAAGAGGACCCGTGGGGACTGGACAACTGTGGCTGCCACGTGACCCTGGGGACACAGATGGTTTGTGACTCAGGGCTTTGTTTGTGTGTCTAGTTCCGACAATACCCAGACCCTGGCCAGACGGACTCACATGCCTAGCTGCCCGTAATGGTGGTCTCTCTTAGGATTATGGGCATTCGCTGGCCAGGCCAGGTCACCCCAGTTCAAGGTTTACAATCTTCACCCATAAAAGCAACACAACATCTGTTGTCACAGGTGTGGCAAATAAAATGTTCACAAAGGGCCTCAAACCACATGATATACAGAAACTCCTCCATAGAGGAGACCCCTATGACCCTTTCCTGCCCATGAATAATCTTCCCAGGCAATGAGAGACATAGGGCAGAAATCATGGAAAAGGGCAGTACTGAGAGCTAAGAAGTAAGCTGGGCTCCTGGTCACTCCCTAATCGTTTCCCAACCCAAACTCATGGCACTGCACCCCCAGGCTGAGCATCACCTACCAAGCACCCCGGAAGCCTGGACGTCCAGCCGATGTCCCACACCAATCTTCAAGCTGGTGAATGCTGGGCCACGCACTGGAAAGAAAGAACAAATTTATGCCTTCAACTGATGGAGCCCAAGAATGACTCTGGGCATCCAATGAGGACTTCATTGCTAGAATAGAGCTCCATGGGGCCCAAATTAGGTAGGATAGGCTAGATTCTCAGCCTTCCACACCATGAGAGCTGGGACCAGAACAATTTCCCTAGTTCTCTGAGCCCAGAGAGTCCTCTTCTGCAAATCATCTTTCTCCCAGTGATTTCAAAGGGACCATACATAACACTGGTGATCAACACTGTGGGATTTTCTGCCCAGCTCCTGCTGACAGAGATCCTGCCCATTTTCCTAGTAAGAAAACAAAGACTGTGAGCTCTCTAAGGCAAGACTTGGGTCTGTTCAAAGTTCCATCTTGTGGGCCCAGACTCAGCTGCCCAGAAAAGAACTATTGAAAGAATCAATACAGGGGCTGTAGAGATGGCTGACTGCTCTTGCAGAAGACCTGGGTTCGATTCCCAGTACCCACATGGTCGCTAACAACTGTCTATAATTCCAGTTCCGGGGAATCCTACACCCTCTTCTGACCTCCGAAGACACTGCATGACATGGGTACACTAAAAGCATGCAGGTAAGGCCGGGCGTGGTGGCACACGCCTTTAATCCCAGCACTCAGGAGGCAG
>NW_008347322.1:3238803-3242511 GCF_000622305.1 Nannospalax galili
AAGGCCTAAAATATTTAGTCTCCCCCTTTCTCTGAAAGTTTGCCAATCCCTGGTCTGATACTTCATCCCCATGGTGACTCTTCAAGGGTCTTCCTAGGCTAGGAATCTGAACACTGGAGCAATGACTCTGGTCAGGGATATGACAGGACAGCCAGGATCCTGCTTGAATCTGCCTTACTCAGCCTGTGGGTGGTCAGGGTGGGCACACTCGTTGCTGTGAGAGTCAACTTTTTCTCTTCACTGCCTTCCACAGGGCCCAGCAAGAACCGAACACGCTGTTCAGGAGCGCGAGGCTTCCCAGCATTGAGACCTGAACACAGAAGTTAAGAACAATTGTTAACACTGTCCCAACACCTGGGGAGAAGAGGTAGAGATGTATATCAATGTAAGGAACAGAATGGCAGTCCTTAAGAAAACATGGGGACGGGGCTGGAGAGATAGATGGCTCGGCTGTTAAGAGCACTGACTGCTATTGCAGAGGACCCGGGTTCGATTCCCAGCACCCACATGGCGGCTATGAATCGTCCTTAACTCCAGTTCCAGGGGAATCTGACACTCTCTTCTGACCTCCACAGCATTGCACGACAAGGGTGCACTCACATACATGCAGGCAATACACTCATACACATAAAGTAAAAAAAAATAAAATATTTTTTTAAAAAAGAAAACCTGGGGCTAGCTTAGTTGGTAGAATATTTGCGTAGCATGCATGAAGCCCTGGGTTCCATTCCCAGCACCCACAAACCATGTGGGTGATGCATATATGTAATCCCAGCACTAGGGAGGCAAGAGGCAAGTGGGCAGAGGCTTGATCCACATAGCAAGTTCCAGATCAGCCAGGGCTATAGAATCAGTTTCTCTATTTTTCATTTTATTATTATTTTTAATGTATATGAGTGTATTGTCTGCATGTATGTAAGTGCACCTGGGTGGTGCAATGCTCGCGGAGGTCAGAAAAAGGCATCGGATCCCCTGGAACTAGAGTTATGGATGGTTGTTGGCAGCCATGTGGGTACTGGGAACCGAACCCGGGTCTTCGGCCCCTGGAATCCGTTTCTCTAAACACTGAGGAAAGCGAGGAATAACGAAGTATACAAGCGATAACTGTTCTCGGATGCGGGTCCCATGACTTTATTTTGCAGGCCCGCAAGCTCTCACCTTTCAGCAGCTGGAGCTCTACAGTCTCCCGCAGGTGCAGCCACTTCAGCCCCGGCGGCTTATAGACCGCAAAGAGCCCCTGCAGCCGCGCCACGCCCGACGACCCCATGTTCCCCGTCAGCCATACCACTCCATACTGCACCAGGGACGTGAACGGAAGTGCTGTACGGGGCTACGGCCCTACCCCAAATGTGATCCCTACATTGGGCTCCGCCATGTTTCCTCGGCCGGAAGAGGCTCTCTTCTTATTGTCCTCGGGTGGAAACCGGAGATAGAGAAGCAAATAGGGCCGTGTGCGCAGCACTGCAATCCGTGATGCGAATTCTCTTTGGAGACGCATTCAGATTTTGTTTGCCTGCCTCTCATGTATCCCAGGCTGGACTCGAATTCACCATGTAGCCAAGGATGACCTTGAACTTCTGACCCTCTGGCCCCCAACCCCGATCCCCTAAATCCTGGGATGGCAGGTACGCACTATCACGCCTTGCTTACTGCTTCCAGTCTCTACTGCGATGCTACCGGGCCTTGGGGATGCAGTCTTTTGACTTCTCCGGCACGCCGTCTGGAGTGAGGCTCCCGCCCCTTCGCCGCGGACGTCCGCTGCCATGGCGACGCTGCTGCTCCGGGCCCTGCACCCCCTCCGCAGGCTCCGCCGCGGTCACCGGCCTGCAGCCGGTGAGCAGCACCCGGGCATCCCCGGTCGGTGGGAGGAAGAGACCCTGGGGCCCCAGCTCTGCTCACCCCGATCCTCTTCCTGCCCCGCAGCTGTGTCCCTGAGAGTCTGCAGCCATGGCGCCCGCCTGCTGTACCCGGACCACATCCCCACCTCCCCGCTGCAGAAGGTGCTGCTGGCCGCCGGTTCGGCGGGGATGGCTCTCTACAACCCCTATCGCCACGGTAAGGCCGTGCACTCCGGGCTCTCCGAAGCCTGGGAGGGTCACGACCTCCGGCAGAGCCTCGGTTTCCTGGGGGTGACTGAAGGATAGACCAGGCCGGGGTACCCCAGCCTGGCTGCATCTATCTCAGAATCACCAGGAAGGTTTATAATCACTGGATACTTTGTTCCCGCCAAAATCACAATCCAATATTCCAGGCCTAGGGAGGGAAGGAAGAAAGAGGCGTGAAATCTACAAGTCTGCCCTTTTTTTTTTTTTTTTTCTTCCCTAATTCTTGGGAGAATCTGTCATCCATCTACTTTGAGACTCTGGACTGGATGACTTACAAACACAACGTTTGTGCTAGGAAGTAAACTTGGTAAGATCAAGGACCATGATGTCCCTGTTGCATGACCTGTCTGGTTAAATTTGCTTGTTTTTTGGGTTTTGTTGTTTTGAGAGAGAGTCTCATACAGCCCAAACTAGCCTTGAACTCTATGTAGCCAAGTATGACCTTGAACTATTGATCCTCCTGCCTCCACCTCCAGAGTGTTGGTTTTACAGGTGTGTCACAATGCTCATTTTATTGGGTGCTAGAGATCAAACTCAGGGCATGCTAAGCAAGCTCTCTGTTAACTGAGATATATCCCCAGCCCTCCAGTACCATTTAACGTTTTGGTTGTTAGCCTTAGCTTTTAACGGCTGTGCTATCCCTCCAGCCCCCAGTACCATTTCATACCAAAGCCTGTAACTAATCAGTGGAAACATGTGACTGTGTTTTGATAATGGGATGTGAAAGTAATTCATATACTCTGTTAACCAAAGCCGCACAACTCCAGCTTTAGGGGCTGGAGAGATGGCTCAGTGGTTAAGAACACTGATTGTTCTTGCAGAAGACCCAGGTTCGAATCCCAGAACCCACATGGCAGCTAATAACTGTCTGTAACTCCAGTCCCAGGGGGTCCAACAGCCTCTTCCGACCTCCGAGGGCATTGCACAACACAGGTGCACCTACCTACATGCAGGCAATACACGCATACACATAAAATAAAAATAATAAATAAAATTAGCCGGGCATGGTGGCGCACGCCTTTAATCTCAGCACTCAGGAGGCAGAGGCAGGGGATCTCTGTGAGTTCAAGGCCAGCCTGGTCTACATAGTGAGTTCCAGCTCAGCTGGGGCTACAGAGAGACCTTGTCTCAAAAAGACCAAAGTAAATAAATTAATTAATTAAATTCAAAAAGAAAAGAAAAAATAAAATAACAGCTTTAGTTGAGTATAATGGCTTATGACTGTAATCCCAGCACTTTGGATGTGGAGGCTGGAGGATTAAGAGTCAGGTTCATCCTCAACTACATAGAGTTCAGGGCCAGCCTCGGCTATGTGAAAACCTATCTCAAAGGAGAGAGAGAAAACCTATCTCAAAGGGGAGAGGATAGAGAGAAAGATTTTTATTTTATGTGTATGAGTGTATTGCCTACATGTATGTGAGTGTACCTGTGTCATGCAATGCTGTGGAGGTCAGAAGAGGGCTTTGGATTCCCCTGGAACTGGAGTTAAGGACAGTTTGTAGCCACCATGTGGGTGCAGGAATTGAACCCAGGTTCTCTGCAAGAGCAGTCAGTGCTCTTAACTGCTGAGTCATCTCTCCAGCCCCATAAATTAATAAAGTTT
>NW_008347322.1:3244141-3252899 GCF_000622305.1 Nannospalax galili
AAACAACAGCAAAAAAAAAGATAGCTCAGCAGATAAAAGTGTTTGTTGCCAAAGTTGAAGACCTGAGTTCATTCCCTAGGCAGAAGGAAAGAACTGACTCCTGCCTGCCTGTTATTTTCTGATCTCCGCACATGTACCATAGCATATGTACACAAAATAAATATATATAATTTTTTAAAAGGAAAAAGTAGTAATTTAGTACTTTGAGCCCTTATTGTGTGCCAGCTGAGCATCTAACATGACTCCTTACAACTAAGGTAGATACTGTACCTGTTTTGTCATGTAGGAAATGAAGACTCAGACCTGGCCAGGCATAGAAGCCTGAGATCCCATCCCCCATATATGCCCATTTCTGTTTTTTTCAGACATGGTTGCAGTTCTAGGAGAGACCACAGGATGCCACACCCTGAAGGCCCTGAGGGACCAGATGAAGAGGGATCCAGAAGGGGCCCAGATCCTACAGTAGGTCCCAACTCTGCCTGGAGATTTGGGGGCATTCTTTTGGGGTCATGATCTCTATATAGTCACACCCTATCGGTTTTCTTCCTCTAAGGACCTTTTCAGAGGACCATGGATGGGCACTGACTGGGCACTGCTCAGCTCCAGAAGCACATGTATGTGTGTGAACGATGATATCCTGTGTTGTGCAATGTGTTGGCTTAGCACAGTGCCAACCACAGGATTCTGCCTGCATTAAGTTCCTGTAGCTTGCTAGTTGTCTTCCTCCTGATATGCTAGCTCTACGCCATCCCTGTAGGGTCTTTTGTGAGTGCCCTCGTCACATCTGTGGCCTGCCTCTCTGCCTCCTGGAGGTAGCAGCTAGGACTCCATCAAGGCTTGTGGCCACATTCTTCCCATACTAAGCTTCCTCCGGGTGGACCTTGTACTTACCTTGGCCAACACCCTCCCAGTGCCTACCTCCTGCATTCTACCTTTCAGGGAGCGTCCCCGGATCTCACGGTCCACCCTCGACCTAAGCAAGCTCCAGAGCCTGCCTGAAGGCTCCCTGGGCCGTGAGTATCTCCGTTTCCTGGATGTAAATGTGAGTTTTCAGCTATTGTGCTTCTGGTAGTCACCAAGAAGGGCAGGGGAGTGGCAGGGGAGTGGTGGCCTAGGGCAGGAGGATGCCTAGGCTGCCACCATGGCAGGACTGCTTCTCAGCCTTTGACATCTTCTTTGGGATGGGCAATGGGCTGGGAACATCGTTCCACATAATAGTACTGGCTGGAGGTTATTGACCTCCAGCTGCATGCCAACCACCAGGCTCATACATGCTCTCACTGGACCTTCCCAGTACCTATCAAGTATGTTCTATTGACATCCTCTTACAACAGATGAGGACACAGGCACAGCTCAATCAAACAGCTAACTACACAGCCAGTATCCCCAGAAGCAGCACTGAACCCCAGATCACACTCGGAACCCCTGCACTGTGTTCCCCTTCTGATCTAGAGTGTACTCAGTATGGCACTCTGTGGCCCAGGCAGTGAGGATGGTGGGAGTTTCAAGGGGCTTCCCAACTACTGAAGAGCTCCCTATTCAGTATCTGCTTTGTGCTGCCTGCTTCTTGTTCCATGCACTGGGGTGTAACAGGCAAGGTCTCTGTCCTTGTGGGACATGGGCTCTAGTCTAGAGGGGCATATAATAAAATGGTTAAAAAAAAATCCTGGGGCCTGGGATGTGGCTCTCTTGGTAGATGCTTGCTCAAAGGCCTGGGCTCAGCACCCAGTACTGCACAAACATAGTGTCCTGATGCATGCTTGCCATCCTGGCACATACGAGTGGAGGCAGGAGGATCACCATGACTACATAGGGAGTTTGAGGCCAGCCTGAGATATACAAGACTTTGCCCTTCCGTGCCCCCCTCCCTTTTTTTTCCCCCCCCCAGTTAAAGTATTTCTTGAGTTCTTAGAATGTACCAGACCCTCTTCTCAGCCATGGCCTAGCAGATTGGTGCTGTGAAGAAAACAAGATAATAGGGCAGAGTGCAACTCTGGAGTCAGGGAGGGCATGGCCACTTCTGATTGAGTGGTCAGGAGAGGCCCCTCTGTGGGGACTTGTTAGATGAGGAGAGCTGCCCCTGGAGAGCTTGGGGAGGAGCTCTCTAAGCAGGCAGAACAAGTTTAAGAACTCTATTTAAAAAAGAAAATGGAGCCTGGCATGATGGCTCATGTCTTTAATCCCAGCACTGGGAGGCAGAAGCAGGGGGATCTTTGTGAGTTCAAGGCCAGCCTGGCTTATATAACAAGTTCTAGCCCAGCTGGGGCTACAGGGAGACCCTGTCTCAAAAAAAAAAAAAAAAAAAAAATGGGAGGAACTGGGGCTGCAGCTCTTTAGTTGACATTTGCTCACGAATGGGTTCCATCCCCAGCAGAAGAATAAACAAAGGCAAAGCAAACCTCAGGAGTGGATGGGGGGAAGGGAAGGAGTAGGCTGTGATCAGCCAGGGCCTTGGGAAAGAATCTGTATATTTTGTAACAGGAACCATTAGAAGTCATTGGAAAGGTTGATCAAAATAGTAACACAACCTGATTTGTGAAAGAACCTTAGGATACAGCTGACCCACTCCCCACTGTCGTTCCCCCCCCCATCATATACACATCCCATTGAAGCCAGGTGGCTCTCCAAGCAGGAGCCAGCCAAGCTGAAGGAGGAGGGTGACCAGAGTTAGCTGCACAACAGGGTTTCTCAGCTTGTACTGCCGATGCCATGGCTGGCCGATGGGTTGGGAGGTCGTTCTATGCTTTGTCCACCAGCATCCCTGGCCTCTACCCTCCAGATAACAGTTTGCACGTACTCCATAAATGTGTCTAGACATTGCAGAGGTCTCTGGCAAGCAGTTGTGAACCAGTATTCAATAAGCACATTGTCCCAAGACTGTAACCTGCCCCTTGTCCTCCCCTGATACCGCTGGCTTTTCAGGGCAGTCGCTTGCCCTAGTTTCACCAAGATGCAAGGTATATCATCAGTGGGAAACCAGGAAGACCTGCCCTAAGTGCCATCCTGGGATGGACAGCTTCTGCTGTTCTCCATAGCCTTTAGTCCTGTTGCTGGGGATGGGAAGGGCTAGTGGGGACGGGCCTCCCTGGGGCACCTTACCCAGTATTTTCCCTAGTATGGTGGCAGTCTGGAGATACAGCACTTCTAGAACAAGGAAATCAACAAGCACAAATGGGAATGAACACCTTGACCCCATAGTTTTAAGTAAAGGTTCAAGGTGAGGTCACAAGAACTGAGGCTGACCTCACTGAGAAGTGTGGTCATCCTGCAGTGAGTTACTCTTCCCAGCGTCACAACCCTGTACAAATCCTTCTGGAAGTACGGGGGACAGATCTTTTATCTTCAGGGCACTTACATGGCCGATTGATAGTGGCTGTCACAGCTTTGGAATCCAGCAGACTCTGGACCGTTCCAAACTTACTCAGCCACTTTATTAGCTCCATGATCTTAGGCAAGTTACTTTATCTTTCTGAGCTACATTTTTCTCACCTGTTTCTGAAGTTAGCGATAGTGTCTACCTCTTAGATTGCTGAGAGGGCAAAGTATGCCACTGTAGGTGCAGGACAGTGGACAGGGCAGCACATAGTAGGTCCTCCAATAAAGGTAGTTGCTGTCACTGAAGTAGCTTTGACTTCAAACAGCAAGAGGAAGTGAGGTCTTGAGACCCAGCAGGGTCACAGATTCACACCAAACAGAACCATACCAGCTGCCCCAAAACAATGATCCCTTGGCTTCTGGACAAGCTGAGGCCACACTTCAGGAAGACCAGGCTGACCCCGCAGTGTGGTGGCCCTGCTGAGGATTCAGGAGCAGGAGAGTCCACCCTATCTGGGGTCAGAGTAGTGCCCTGGAGTGCACACACCTGTGATCCCAGCACTCACTTAAGAGGTTGAGTCGGGAGAATTGCCATGAGTTCAAGGCCAGCCAAGGCTACATAGTAAACCCTGTCTCAAAAAAACCAAAATGGGGGCTGGAGAGATGGCTTGGCGGTTAAGAGCAGTGACTGCTCTTGCAGAGGACCTGGGTTCAATTGCCAGCACCTGCATGATGGCTATGAACCGTCCTTAACTCCAGTTCCAGGGGAATCCGAAGCCCTCTTCTGACCTCCGACAGCATTATATGACACAGGTGCACTCACATACATGGAGGCAACACACTCATACACATAAAAATAAAATAGAAACAAAACAAAAATGTTGTTCACCTAGGCCCCAGACCAGGCATCAGAATTATAACAGTAAGCAAAATAGCCACCCCTGACCTCATGTATAGAAACCAAACTCAAGCTTCATGGGTAATTAAAGCCTCCTAATGGCCCTGAAATAAAAGCAAAAGGAAGCGATCCAGCGTGGTAGCACACTTCTTAAATCCTAGCACTCGGGAGGCAGAGGCAGGAGGATCCATGTGAGCTCAAGGTCAGCCTAGGCTACATAGCCAGCTCCAGGCCAGCTGGGGCTACATAGTGAGAGATCCTGCCTCAAAAAAAACAAAAGTGAGCAGGTAGGATTAATTTAATAATATATTTTGTTTAGCCTAACATATACACACACACACATATGTGTGTGTGTGTGTATATATATGTGTATATATATATAATATTAGCATTTATTTTTTGTTTTTACTTTTTGAGATAGTATAGCTCTGACTGGCCTGGAAATCACTATGTAACCAGGTTGACTTCCAATTCACAGAGATCCAGCGGCCTTGGCCTCCCATGCAGAGGGATAAAAGGTGTGTACCACCAAGCCTAGCTATTTCGATTTTTTGGGACAGACATACATAGCCCAGGCTGGATTTAAATTCACTATGTAGCTAAGGGTGACCTTGAACTCCTGATCTGTCTGCTTCTACATTCCAAGTACTAGGATTACAAGTGTGCACCAATATACCCAGTGGTATGTGGTGATGCTGGGGCTGGAACCCAGGGTCCTGTGCATTACTAGATAGGCACGCTGCTAACTGGGCTACATCACCAGCCCATCTTAATTTTTTTTTTGTCTTTTTGAGACAGGATCTCCCTGTAGCTCCAGCTGTTCTGGAACTCACTATGTAGACCAGGCTGGCCTCGAACTCAACAAAGATCTCTCTGCCTCTGCCTCCCAAGTGCTGGGATTAAAGGCTTGCGCCACCACACCCAGCCCCCATCTTAACAATTTTTAAGTGTATAGTTCAGTAACTGTATATTCATTGTGGGGTGCGTGCGTGCATGCGTGTGTTTGTGTTTGTGTGCCTGCATATGTGTGGAGGCCAAAGGTTGACATCAGGTATCTTGCCAATCCCCACCTTATGTTTTCACATAGTCTCTTACTGAAACCTCGAGCTTATCAGTTCTGCTAAACTGGCTGGTCAGGGAACTCCAGGGAGCCCCCTGCTTCTGCCTCTCTATAGGCACATGCTGCTGCAACCAGGCTTTTGGGGGGCTGTTTTGTTTTGAGACAGGGTAGTACCAATTGGCTGGAACTCGCTATGTAGTCCATTCTGGCCGTAGAGATCCTCCTGCCTCTGCTTCCTGAGTGCTAGGATTAAAGGCCTGTACCACCACAACTGGCCCTATTTGTTAATTTAAATTTTTTTAGGGGGGGCCTTCTTTTTTTGAGACAGGGTTTCCCTGTAGCCCCAGCTGTCCTGGAACTCGCTATGTAGACCATGCTGGCCTTGAACTCACAGAGATCCGTCTGCCTCTGCCTTCCAAGTGCTGGGGCCACAGGTGTGCGCCACCATGCCTGGCACATTTATCTATTTTGTGTTATGTGTATGAATGTATTGCCTCCATGTATGTAAGTGTACCTATGTCATACAATGCCTGCAGAGGTCAGAAGAGGGTGTTGGGTTCCCTGGAACTGAAGTTATGGATGGTTGTTAGCCACCATGTGGGTATTGGGAACTGAACCCAGGTCCTCTGCAGCCACTACTCTTAACCACTGAACCATCTCTCCAGTTCCCTAATTTTTTTCTCTTCATCTTTTTTTTTCTCTTTTTGAGCCAGGGTCTCACTGTAGTCCCAGCTGGCCTTGAACTCACAGAGATCTGCCTGCTTCTGCCTCCCAAGTGCTAGGATTAAAGGCATGTGCCACCATGCCCCACTCTTTTTTTTTGGAGACAGGGCCTCCCTGTAGCCCCAGCTGTCCTGGAACTCACTATGTAGACCAATCTGGCCTTGAACTCACAGAGATCCGCCTGTCTCTGCCTCCTGAGTGCTGGGATTAAAGGTGTGTGCCACCACGCCTGGTTTAATTTATTTTTATTTTTATTTTATGTGTATACATGTATTGCCTGCATGTAGGTAAGTGCACTCAGGTCATGCAATGCCCATGGAGAACAGAAGAAGCTGTCGGATCCCCTGGGACTGGAGTTACAGACAGTTGTTAACTGCCACGTGGGTGCTGGGATTGGAACCCAGGTCTTCTGCAAGAACAGCCAGTGTTCTTAACCACTGAGCCATCATCTCTCCAACCCCAGAGATACAGCTAATGAAACCAAACTAACGGGATGGGAGCAGATTACTGTCTCATACCCACTAAGACACTTCCTCTTCCCCACTAGGGACTTTAGAACCAACAGACTACAAACCTTATATGTGAACTGGAGTAAACCCCAGAGGGTGCCAGTCCCCCAAGATCCCTGTCTCAGGTGTCCCCTTTTGGCAGGTATGGGCAGAAATAGCAGGGTTGGGCCATGTGTAGTGGCACATCTTTAATCTTGGCTGAACAGGCAGAGGCAGGCTGGTCTTTGTGAGTTCCAGGCCATCCAAGGGTATACAGGGAGACCTGGTCTCAAAAGGAAGGGAGGAAAAGGTGGGGGTCGGGGGAGAGAAAAAAAGGAGGAAGGGAGGGAGGGAGTGAGAAAAGAAGAAAGAGCAGGGTTTTCGGATGGGGTATGAGCTTGTTGGGAGTGGTGGAGAGGCAACCAGTGGCTGGCCAGTTGGGCACTAGGACTTGATGGTGTTGGACCCCCAGACTGGGGTACCCAACGTTCACGGGAGGTCGCACCCCAATAACTCAGTCCTCAAATCAGGAGATTCAACAAGCATGAGGATTTATTGGCGTTTTGCAAAACGGACTCCCACCTCACTCGGAGGACAGAAGTCCAGAGCCCAGTTTACAGGTTTCTTTTAAAGACAATCGGCGGCTATGTGCCAAGCAGAGGTAGGGGGAATTTCTGGGATGATTTCCAGCTTGAGCAGAGGAGCATGAAAAAGGTCAGCTCAGTTTGTTCTTAGCATTCAGAATTATTTTTCATTTTTACTTCCTTGTACAGTTTTTCTCAGGCCTGGGGATTTTAGTTTAAATCCATTATTCTGGGGGCTTTGGATCCATCAAAAGAGGGGTGGGGAGGGAGGAAAAAGGGACGGCAGGGAGGGAGGGAGGAAAGAACCCAAGGAAATAGAACACCTAAACAAGTACACATAAATTAGGGTTATTTGATCAAAGACTGATCAGGGACATTTGGCATGAACAAAAATGTTTGCCACACTCAGAAAGTTAGCTTGTCTATAGTGAATGGATCTGGATCCCTCTATTTCATCTTTCCTTTTTTTTTAACTACTAGGTTGAGATAGGCAAAACTGTGTTAGTGGTTGTACGGGTTCTTGGCTCTTCCAAACACCCATTCCGAAATAAGTACTTCAGAAACATGGACCTTAGACTGCAGCTGGCTTCTGCCATTGTCACCCTGAGGTGAGTACCCTTCAAGTGCTACTTTTCCTCCTCCTGCTGACCTGTGAGCTTTCCCTTAGGTTAGTCAGATCTTCTTTTGCAATGGAGCCTCTCAGTCTATACGTACTTCCTATATTCAGTGTTCTACAATGTGCATTCAAGCTGGGTATGATGGTGCACGTTAGAAATAAATTCTGCTGGGCATGATGGCACGTATCTTTAGTCTCAAGCACTCAGGAGGCAGAGGCAGATAGATCTCTGTGACTTCCAGGTCAGCTAGAGCTACATAGTGAGACCCTGTCTCAAAACAACAGAAAAGACCAGGCATGGTGGTGCGCACCTTTAATTCCAGCACTAAGGAAGCAGAGGCAGGTGGATTTCTGTGAGTTCAAGGCCAGCCTGGTCTACATAGCAAGTTCCAGGCCAGCTGGGGCTACAGGGAGACCCTGTCTCAAACAGGACCATGCTAGCTACACAGGGAGTTAACCCAGAGTTACATGTCCACCAAGCCCCTTTGATTGATCACCTGCCAGATAGTTAACACAGGGAGATGGGGACTCCCTTGACTGAGGGCAAACCTACAAACAAGAAGAATTATTAAACATCTCTGGAGAATTTTATTTTTAAGGGGTTGGATGTTTTGTGCAGATGTCATCTTTTAGCGTCCTCTTGAGTCGGGGCTCTTTTGGCATGGGAAGCGAGGATTCAAGCCGAAATCCCGTCTACTTTAAGGGCTGTGGGTGTAGTCAGGAGAACTGTGTAGGGCTCTTTCCACCGTGGTTCAAGAGTCTTCACGTTGTGTCTTCTCACGTACACCTGATCTCCAATTTGGTAGGAGTGAGGCGTTTGTGGGCTTCCAGGCCGGAAGACAGCAGCCAAGGGCTTCCAATCCTGGTTCTGGATGATCTGAAGGGCTTGGAGTCTTGTTTTTAAGCTGGGGTTATCAAAGGAAGAGGGCAAGGGGGACAAAGTTACATTGAGAACAGGAGGTGGTCCTCCAAAAAGGATTTCGTAGGGGGTTAAGCCATGTATAGCAGGAGTATTTCTAGTCCGAAATAGAGCTAGAGGTAGGAGCTGCACCCAGTCTTTAGTGCCAGTCTCTA
>NW_008347322.1:3253301-3254407 GCF_000622305.1 Nannospalax galili
GTTAGTCCCTGGTCTTGTCTCTCTTTCTCTCTTACCAGATGGAACCTTTGATCTGGTAGCATTCACCAGGGAACATGAGACACAATCTCCCACTACCTTTTGGACTAGTTGATTGAGGCCTGGGAAATAATAAATTTGTTCTTCTCTTCCTAACAGTGTCTTTAGTTTCTTGTATCCTAAGTGTGTCCACTGGTGGAGTTGGGAGATTAACTCAAGGGCCTCCTTTTGGGGCAGTATAATTCGATTCTGATATTTCTACATTTTAGATTCTGGGTCCAAATTAGCGTTGAGCCTTCGAATGAGTTCCAGATCCTGCTCAGTGTAGGTGAAAGGAGCATCTCCCTCCTTTGTGCTTCAGTTTCAGCCTCCAGGTCTGAATGGGTGTAGAAAATGCAGGTGCCTTCTGCTGCCTGACGTGCAGCTTCATCTGCCATCCAATTGCCTCGAGCAATTGGCCCCTGGTCTCGTTGATGCCCAGGGCAGTGAATTATGCTGACCTGTTTTGGCAATTACAAGGCTGGTAAAAGGGCCACTATCACTTCTTTGTTTTTGATGTCCTTACCAGCCGAGGTGAGGAGTCCCCGCCTCCGGTAAATTTCTCCATGTATATGAGCAGTGGCAAATGCATAGCGGCTGTTGGTGTAAATGTTGACCTTTTTGTCCTTTGCTAATTTTAGGGCCTAAGCTAGGGCTTTTAATTCAGCTTGCTAGGCTGATGTTCCGGCTGCCAGGGCTTGGGCCCAGATTATTCTTTCCCCATCGACCACTGCCGCCCCCGCCTTACGCTCACCGTCTCGTAGAAAGCTGCTCCCATCCGTATACCAAGTGGCATCTGCATCTGTTAGGGGCTGGTCAGTGAGGTCTTCCCTGGTCCCATGTGTCTCTGGAAGTATTTGCTGGCAGTCATGAGGAATCTCAGTGCCTTTCTCAGTGGCTGGTAGCAGCGTGGCAGGGTTTAGGGTGGCAGGGCTACCAAACTTGATCTTTTCTGGATTTAATAGTAGTGCCTGATAATGGGTCACCCTGGCATTTGACAACCATCTGTCAGGAGGCTGTCTAATGATGGACTCCACTGCATGAGGTGTTATAACAGTTAGGGGCTGACC
>NW_008347322.1:3257386-3260001 GCF_000622305.1 Nannospalax galili
CGGCTTTAGACATGCCTGGACATGCCCTGGCATGCCCTGACCCCCACCTGCTATTCCCCCCCTGTAGGACCCCCAGATTGGGGTACCCTACGTTCTCGGGAGGTTGCACCCCAATAACTCAGTCCTCAAATCAGGAGATGCAACAAGCATGAGGATTTATTGGCGTTTTGCAAAACGGACTCCCACCTCACTCGGAGGACAGAAGTCCAGAGCCCAGTTTACAGGTTTCTTTTAAAGACAAGCGGCGGCTATGTGCCAAGCAGAGGTAGGGGGAATTTCTGGGATGATTTCCAGCTTGGGCAGAGGAGCATGAAAAAGGTCAGCTCAGCTTGTTCTTAGCATTCAGAATTATTTTTCATTTTTACTTCCTTGTACAGTTTTTCTCAGGCCTGGGGGATTTTAGTTTAAATCCATTTTTCTGGGGGCTTTGGATCCATAAATGGGAAGTGGTCTGAGGAAGGGTCATGTTTGCCAGAGGGTCTCCCCAGATACCCGAGCACCTACCCGCTTCGTGGATGACGAGGAACTAGCCTACGTGATCCAGCGGTACCGAGAGGTACATGACATGCTGCACACCCTGCTGGGGATGCCCACCAACATGCTGGGTGAGTGTCACCAACAGCCACCTGAGGGGAGGCAATAGGGTACCCACCCAGGCTACATTCATGTCTCTAGTGTCCACCCATCAGCTTGTCCCCTGTCTTGTCCTCTGCACTTGTGAGCATCTTCACCTCCATCCCTGCTCCTCTGTGCCTACCCTGTGTGTCCCCTTCACCATCTCAGCATCCGGACACCAGGGCTCCCTGTGACCTGTCCAGACCATTGTCAGCCTGGCCTTTGAGGTCCTCTGCATGCTGACCTCAAGATTCCTCTTTTGGACCCTCCCTCACCCCTAGTCAAATGCCATATAGCATAGGATGAGATTGGTTCCCACCAAACCCTAGAAGAAATTTGGGAGGAGCACATGCCTCTCTGGGAGCTGTTCCAACACTGCTGACCCCTCTAGCCACCTGCTCACCTCCTACCCCATCCCTCACCCCCAGGAGAGGTTGTGGTGAAATGGTTTGAGGCTGTGCAGACTGGCCTACCCATGTGTATCCTGGGTGCACTCTTTGGACCCATCCGCCTCCGTGCTCAGTAAGTTTTCTGGGGGTAAGTGGGGGTGCGGGGAGACCTCAGAGACACCAGGGCTCCAGGAAATGGGCAAGACACGCAGTTGCCCAGTGGCTCTCCACAGAGCAAAGGTAGGAAGAACGGGGTGGAACAGGAAGCCAGGGCAGAGACAAACCGGGGCCCCAGGGTCCCATGGGCCAGGTCGCAAGGCTTCGTTAGAATGAGCAGAGTCAACAGGAAGGTGGGGTAGAGGTAGTGGACAGCTGTCTGAATCAGGATGTGTGGTTTGGGGCATGGGAATTCCCTCACTGAGCTCCCTTCTCCTTAGGCATTAATTGGGAAAATGTACCCAAAGTGCTGAGCACCAAGCCAGCCACACCTGGGGACCTCATATCTTTTCTCCCTCCACTGCCCCCAGGAGCCTACAAGTGCTGGTCTCCGAGCTGATCCCATGGGCAGTACAGAACGGGCACAGGGCCCCGTGTGTCCTCAACCTCTACTACGAGCGGCGTTGGGAGCAGCCCCTGGCAGCCCTGCGTGAGGAGTTGGGCATCACACCGCCTCCAAAACACATATGGGGCCTGGCCTAGCCTGAGCTTCTCTGCACAGGAAAGGCCCAGCCTCCTTCCACGCCCTGCCTTCCTCAGGGCAGTGGGGCCTTTTCCACTGCCCTTGTTTCTTCTTTTTGAACCTTGAACTCAGGGTGTCATTTACTGTAACTGTCATAACCACTGCTGTCATGTGCCTCTAGCACCAGCCCAAGAGAGAGCAGGCAGGGCAGTCGGGCCCCCAGGGTGCTGCAAGCTGCCTACGGAGAGCTACATGTGTGCAGAGATCAGCCATCTAAGATTATTTTGGAATGCCCAGGTCTAAGCACCTCTCTGGACACCCACACCCACCCTGCCAGTCAGGGTGTTCTTTGAGGAAGGCTCTGTGTTGTTGAAGGGACTATATCCCTTTCCAGCCCTGAGAAGAGAGGTGAGGAGGAGGCCCCTGTGCTGTCTGAATAAAGGCTCTCATCAGGATGAGTCTCTGCATCCTCCTTGGTCCAGTATTCCCACGGCCTTGGGCCTTTCTGGTATTGGAGGAGGAAATTTTTTCCCACCTTAAACTTCAGGTGCTTGTCCCTGCCCTCGGGTCTGAAGTCAGGCAAGCTAGAAATCAAGTCTCCAGCTAGCAAAAAACCAAGGGCATGTCCCTTCTAAGCCAGATTTCCATCAACAGTAAAGGGAACAGTGATAGGGCCTGCCCCAAAGGGCCAAAGGGCAGGAGCTGTTTTGAGTTTTTCAATATTTTATTTTATTTTTTTTTTAATTTTATTTATTTATTTATTTTTTGGTCTTTTTGAGACAGGGCTGCATGTAGGTAAGTGCACCCGTGTTGTGCAATGCCAGCGGAGTTCAGAAGAGGCTGGGCTGCTGGATCCCCTGGGACTGTACTTACAGACTGTTGTTAGCTGCCATGTGGGGCTTGGATTCGAACTTGGGTCTTCTGCATGAACA
>NW_008347322.1:3260086-3264583 GCF_000622305.1 Nannospalax galili
CACCATGTGGGTGCTGGGAATCAAACCCAGGTCCTCTGCAAGAGCAATCAGTGCTCTTAACCAATGAGCCATCTCTCCAGCCCCCTGTTTTGAGTTTTTAAAGTAGGGCTTCCCTTTGTAGCCCCAGCCTGGCCTCAAAAGTCATAATCCAGCCTCAGCCTCTCTAGTGCTGAGACTCCAGGCTGGCACCACCACGCCCGGCAGGAGCCGCTTTGTTCTTCCTGCAGGGCTGCAGGGCTGCCGTTTGTTTTGGAACAGCAAATAGATCCACTTTTCC
This sequence comes from Nannospalax galili, assembly GCF_000622305.1. Classification (NCBI taxonomy): domain Eukaryota; kingdom Metazoa; phylum Chordata; class Mammalia; order Rodentia; family Spalacidae; genus Nannospalax; species Nannospalax galili. The sequence goes on from NW_008347322.1 coordinate 3,260,364, forward strand.
TTGGATCAGAGCAGAGAAGAAACAGGCTGGATGGAGACTACTGGATGAGTGGGTGGCCCTGTCTGGGAACCGGAAAGCCTCCCAATGCAGGGCCTTTTGGGTACATCAGGACCAATTCCTCATGGTATGGATTGGTCACTAAGGCCTGGAGGTAGGTGAGAAATTTCCTGGAATAGCTAGCACACAAGCCTCCCAGTTGGCTTTATTATGCCTCAGTTTCTCTACCTATATTGGCCACAGTATGTTTACAACCGTATGACACGCCAGAAAGCATGTTTACGTTGACACCTCAAGGTGGCCATCTAAAGAGGAGGTAGTACTGTTCCTTGTGTTTTCTGGTGCAGTGAGTGGGGCTATCCACAATAAGTCCCCAGCCTTTCCTGAGCCTACCACCTCTAGTTCTGGGCTCCCAGTGCAGAGGGAGGGCACCAGAGGCAGGCGGCTGAGAATACTGGACTTTGGGAGAAGGAAGCCTTGTCCCAAGCTCTTTGAATTCTTGCAAGAAGAGGGACAAGTCCCTGTGTCTCACATCACACCAGAGACCATCTTTCCGGAGTTACCAGCCATTTCTGTGGCTTCCCCATATCCCAATCACCCACCCCCACTGCCACTTAGTAAAAGATGTCAGCCAGCAAGGATGACCTCTGCCCATCTGGATCCCTCACTTGCTGCAGGTAATTAGTGCCTGGATGACCTTGGGCCACCAGAGCACTTCCGAGATGAACTGGTGAGCTGGGAGTGAAGTCTGGTTCCCTAACCATAGGGTGGTCACAGTTGGGCTAGGAAGGAGCCTGACTTGGAATGCACAGATTTTGAGTTTCCTTCCTGTAGCCTAAGGAAAACTTTTTTTCCCACCTCCTGATGCAAAGCAATAAGGAGAGCCAGTGAGATAAGGTACTGATACAGACCAGAAAGGTGGGCTCAGCAGATACAGGCAATTGCTGCCAAGCCAGATAACCTGTGTTCATTCCCTAGGACCTACAGGGAGAAAAGAGAACCAACTCCTATAAGTTGTTTTCAGACCTCCATACATGCCCACACATAAATAAATAAAAATGTAATAAAAAAGAAACAGGATCCAAGCATAGTGACACACCTTTAATCCCAGTGCTCAGAAGGCTGAGGCAGGTGGGCAAGCAGATCTCAGATTCAGGCCAGCCTGGTCTACATAGCAAGTTCCAGGCCAGCTAGGGCTACAAGGAAACACTGTCTCAAAAAAAAGAAGAGAAAACCCAAACAAGGCTGGGGGTTCTGGGAGTGTAGCTCAGTGGTAGTGCATTCGACTAGCATGCACAAGGCCCTGGGTTTGATTTCTTAACAAAAACAAGCAGGACACAGCAATCTGTATTTGGATTCCAGGTACCTAGCCTGCTCTGCTTCCTTACCATAGTCTACCCCCCCCCATGCCTCTGTTTTCTCCACCTGTGAACATGAGTGTAGTACGCGTTTCACAGCAGCACCAGGTGAGGGAGGCCAGGTTAAATGGAGCCAGTCAGTGCTTATTAGCACATCCTGAACACTTAGGAAATGGAAGTTATCATTGGCCAGGAAGGCCTCTGGAGAGCTCTGAAGTCACCATGGGCAGTCAAGCCAGAGGTATTATTTTGCACACACCCAGAGTAGGAGGATTCTACAGCTCACAGCTCCTCAGGTCAAACAACCAGAATGTGTATGGGGTAAACATCTATCACGTCCAGCTGGCCAAACCACCCTGGAGTAAACACCTATGTGCCACCCTCCCAGGGTCCCAGGTAGCCTAAGCTCTATGTAAGTCTAGAGGCCCAATCCTGATGAGCTTGCTGGTTTCAGTACTGATGTTAATTAGCTCGTTAATGTAGGTTACATCAGTGGAAGGGAACCCACTGTGAAATCAACCTAAGTGAGGCTTGTTCTCCAAGTGACAGGACCATCTCCAACCTTTTCAGAAACCCTCAATGGCTCTTTTTGCCTCTGAGATAAACAGTCCGGTACACAAAGGCCTGTCTAGGCACTCTTGCCAGCACAGTGTATCCTAATGCCTAAGGTCATTTCATAGATATCTTCAGGGTGTGTATGGAGTTCAGAGACCAGCGGTTCCAGTGGTTTCTTAATTTCTTGTCCTGTTGCTGTGATAAAATACTCTGACAAAAGTAAACACAGTCTCTCTTCCCCTCCCATGAGGCTATTGTAAAGACACTAAAGATGACAGGGCCACTGAGCCAAGGGAGCTGGGCCCCTCTGTGACTTTGTAGAGCAAGGACTTGCCCTTCTACCAGCCGGCAGCAGATTGTGACAGGAACAAGAGACACTTGTTTGAGCTTTGTTTAGCATCACTTCCTGTTGCTGTGTTAAAATACTCTTGACAAAAGCAGTTTAAGGGAGAAAGGGTTTATTTGAGCTCTCTGTTCAAGGTGTAGTCTATGGGGGGGGGGTGTCGAAGCATTGGGAGCTTGAAGCACCTGGGCATATCACACCCATAATCAGGAAGCAGGTACAGAGAGTACATGCAAGTGCTCAGCTAGCATTCCTATTCCCTTCCCAAGGAATGATGCTGCCCACAATTAAAATGGGTCTTCCCACATCAGCATCATCAAGACAGTCCCCAACAGGCACATCCAGGTCCCTTGGCCCAAGTGATTCTATATTCTGTCAAGCTGACAACGCTAACCATCACAGGCTGTAATGGACACAAGGCCACTTCTGGCTTCAGAGCTGAGTGGTGAGGCCAGCTGTGGGCTTTCCATGTGCCAGCTCCATATGACAAAGCCACCCGTGTCACCTGTGTCCTACCAGCCACAGGATGCAGGGCTGTGACAAGGGGATTCCCATTCAACAGGTCCCAAGTGCTGCAATTAAAGACATGCACCACCACATCTGCCTTCACTGAGAATCTGAGTACACCCTGTTGGGCTGTAATGCTCATGCATGTGAACACTGGGCACCACTGCCTCCTGTCACAGCCCTAGAGGAGGTAGTGCTTGAACTTATTACCAGGGTCCTCCAAAGAAACCCTCCAAAAGAAACATGTCCGAATCCGTATCAGACCAAAACTTCATCTTTAATCCCTATAAGCAGCCCCCTCCCTAAAACCTTTATTGGGCTAAGTCACTAAAGGATCTAGGAAGGAGAAATAGCAGCTGTGGACAACCAATGTGCTTAGTCACCCAAAAGCTTGGTTTTCACAGGCTGTGACTCCCACAGGGCTAGGAGTCAGGCCCATGGCCCAAGGCTAGCAGGTGCATGACAAGGCCTAGGTTTACAGGGGAACTGATTTTCTGGTATCCTGAGCAGTCAGAGACTAAAGTTAATTAAGGGCCTTTAAATCTATGCCTTCAAGGAGATCTTCCTTGTCATCACACCCGCAAGTTCTGTTTGACCCTTAAAGACTATTAAGAGAGCTGAGGGAGGAGTGGTCAACCCTGGACTTGTGAATGACCATCTAGACTTGGCTAGAAGTCCAGTGCACTCTCCATTCACCACAGAGCCCATTGCTAGGGTTTTTGTTGGCTCACCTATGCCTATAACTCTCCTTTTAGCTTCCTTTAGTGCTGTTGGGCTTTGTTAAATTCTGCTCCAAGCCGGTGTGGTAGCTCATCTGTCATTCCCAGCACTCAGTGACTCAGGGGCCTGAGGTAGATGGAATACATCATGTTCAAAGCCAGCCTGGGCTGAGGTCCAGATCAGTGTGGCTAGAGTAAGACCCAGTCTCCAAAAACAAAAACAAACAAAAATCAGGACAGACAAGATGGCTCAAGGATAAAGGAGCTTGCTGCGAAGCCTGACATGAGTTCGATCCCCAGAGCCCGTATGGTGTAGGAAGAGAACGCACTCTGTCCTCTGACCACACACACCCAATGTGGCACGCGCATACGTACAATAAACAAATGTAAAAAATAAACGAAAAAGAATAGATAAAATAAATAAATTCTGCTTGGGTTTCAGCTGAGGTTCCAGATTCTCGCAAGACAGTGTGGGCAGGAATTGTCTCTCTGGGTCCGGCTGCCCGGAGACAGTCCAGCAGCAGGACTGCACCCTCACTGAGCCAGGGACTCTGCAGCACCGTAGAGCTAGGCTATGCGGACTACAACTTCCAGCAGGCCTCGCGGCTCAGCCTACAGCTCCCAGCGCGCTCCGCGGAGGCGGCGGTAGTGGCGCCCGGGGCCGGCGGGGCTGGGCGGCGTAGGGCGCGCTGGGGCTGGGCTGCGCTGAGCCGGGTGCTCGCAGGTTCTCTTGCCGCGACG
>NW_008347322.1:3264907-3269324 GCF_000622305.1 Nannospalax galili
GCACCTGTCCTCCTCCCCTCCTGTCTTCATCCCCCTCCTATCCTCATCTACCTTCTTGGACCGCCTTCTACCTGCTCTGACCAGCCAGAGGTCTGAGGACCTTGGAGCTCCTGGCATTGGGGTTGGGAGCTCTGAATTAGCTTTTCCACACCTTGCTTAGGCTTTTCTCCATTAAGGAACTCTGTGGTCCAGGCGGTGTCCTCATCCTAGCTTGAAGTGTCTCAGGCTGCTGCCTATCTTTGACCTTCGGCTCTTATGAAAGCAAAGGAAAATCCCAAGAAAAACAGCCCCATTAGCTTGTCTCCTTGAGCAAGTCCACAAGAGACAGGAATAGAGCCCTCCTAATCTCAGCCTAGCCTTTCAATAGTAAGCCTTTTCCGAAACCCTTCACCTAATCCCTAGTCCCCCAGAGATTTCTTCTGATTGGCTTACTGAGTGTGTGGATGTAGGTGAGTGGGATGCTTCAAGACCCTTTGCCTGTTGGGCAGTCATCTCCCTCCACCCTGCGCTGGGCTGTCACTTCTCTGACCCCTCCTGCCTCTAACCCATTTCCTGGCTCACTCTATGGACCAGACGAAAGCTACTTGAGTCCGTGAGCAGGGACTGTGCAGAGCTCCCTTTCCCCTCTATGGACCAGTAGAGACGAAAGCTACTTGAGTCCGTGAGCAGGGACTGTGCAGAGCTCCCTTTCCAGAAAGCTGCCCCTTTGGGTGTTGTTATCCCCAATTCCTCTGAGAGCCTCTGGGACAGGAGTCAAGTCAGGGGCACTTATATCAGTACCCAGGTGAGTGTATTGCCCTATTTGGGCTGGAAAGGTTCTAAGAACAAATCTTACTAACTCAATGCACAGAGTGGAACACTATGTTCTGAAGTGGGGAAGGGACTGGACCTAGAATACTACCTACAGGGTAGTAGCCAGAGCTAGAACTAGAGGCTAGACCTTCCTCCTGCTTCTTACCTGTGAAACCCTTTACTTCAAGTCCCTTCCACTAGCCATTGAACCAAGCCTTGAAAGGAACCTTACCCTGGGCTACCCCTTTTGGAATGCCTAAGCCTAAGCACGGGTTGGCACTTTGGGATCATAGTGGAGTCACTGCTGGGGTCAGGAGGTAGGAGGTAGGGGCTCTAGAGAAGTAGCTATTTGTGTCCCCTGACCTCCTTCTCCCTGCAGGTAGCAATGCTGCTCGGGGCGTCCCTGGTAGGGGCGCTGCTATTTTCCAAGCTGGTGCTGAAACTGCCCTGGACTCAGGTGGGATTTTCCCTGCTGCTCCTGTACTTGGGGTCTGGCGGCTGGCGTTTCATCCGGGTCTTCATCAAGACCATCAGGCGGGATGTCTTGTGAGTAACAGATCCAGCCCTTCCTGGGGTCTCAGCCATGCTGGGCTCCCCCAAAACAGACTCCATTGTCCCTACCAGCATAAGATGTCTGCATCCAAACGGTGAACAGCTTCTGGTCCACACCCTTCTCCTGGCAGTAGTACCTGGTACTTGCATCTCCAAGGTCAAAGTCTCCCAAGGAATCACCTGAACTTGAGGCTTCTTGGCCTAGGGAAAGCTTTGGGAACTGGGGCATACATCAAACCAAGTTTGTTAAGGAGACCTCCATAAGGGGCCCTGAGGACACTGATTTATGACAAAGTAAAGAAGAACCCAGTAGGAAAGGACCTTCCCTCAGATTGGCACCGGCTTGAGAGAGCACAAGGGGGCACTGGGTGCTAGTATAGCCCCAAGTTAGAGGACTTGAAGAATCTGTCCCAGCTGTTCTGTGCCAGGTGCCAGGCTGGCTCTAAGGCCTAGAAACTCCATCTGCCAAGCTCAGGCTAACCAGGAGAGAAGAAAGGAACCTAGCCAGGCATGGTGGCACACAGCTTTAATCCCAGCACTTGGGAGGCAGAGGCAAGTGGATCTCTGTGAGATACAGGCCAGCCTGGTCTACATAGCGAATTCCAGGTCAGCTGAGGCTACAGGGAGACCCTTTCTCAAAAAAACCAACAAAATTAAAAAGAAAGGGGTGAATTAACTCTCAAAACTGGCAGTCTGTGCAGACAGAAACCCTGGTGGTCTTGCTCATGCCTGTGTTCCAGTGCCCAGAACAGGAGCCACGCCTAGAACAGGCAGCTCAGCATTTGTCAGTCAGGGCTTACTATAAAAGGAGGTATCAAGTGGTCCCACAGGAGATGTGGGAGCAGGGAGATAAGGCCTCAGACAAAGGGCTCAGACCAGGAATCCGAGAGGGGAGTGTGCTTGTAAGGTGCTGGTGAAGGTGGTGGTGGGGGGTACAGAACCAGAGGCGGTAGCACTGGAAAAGACAAGCTAGAGTGTTGCAGGGTGGGGTGTGAAAGGGGAGTTTCCAGGTGATTCCACAAGCACTGAACATTTCCCTGTGCCCAGCAGGGCTGAGACCTGCCTCTGCTTATCCATGATTTCCTATGGCAGTAGGGGGCCAAAGGAGGCCCCAGATCAGGAGTCTGGACTGTGGGATACGACCCTGGAAGGCTTCTGACAGAACAGCAGGCTTAGAGGGGACTAGGAATCAAACTCCTGAGTTGAACACTCAAGAGGCCTGGGGTTGAGCCATCAGCTCAGCCACATTCTATTTTTAATGCCCTGGGCAAACATGGCACCATAGGAACCTAGGTTTCCCCCTGCATCACAGGAAGGTGCACACAGTCTCTTGTTGTGAGACCTCAGTGAGAGGGTGTGTGTGACAGAGCCAAGCCCACAGGAGGAGCTGGTAGTTGGGGGTGTTAGCAGAGAGCTGGCTCCTGAGGCTCACCAGTGGGACAGCAGCCTGGGCCGAGGTGGTGGGAACCCAGCCTGGTGAGCCTCGTAGTCACACCTCCCTTGCTTCTGCACAGTGGTGGCATGGTACTCCTGAAGGTGAAGACAAAAGTCCAACGGTATCTACGGGAACGAAAGACAGTGCCCTTGTTGTTTGCCTCGGTGGTACAGCGCCACCCTGACAAGACAGCCTTGATCTTCGAGGGCACAGATACCCACTGGACCTTCCGCCAGCTGGATAGTTACTCCAACAGTGTGGCCAACTTCCTGCAGGCCCGGGGCCTGGCCTCAGGCAGTGTAGTTGCCCTCTTCATGGAGAACCGGAATGAATTTGTGGGTCTATGGCTGGGCATGGCTAAACTGGGTGTGGAGGCAGCCCTCATGAATACCAACCTCAGACGTGATGCCCTGCGCCACTGTCTTGACACCTCAAAGGCACGGGCCCTTATCTTTGGCAGCGAGATGGCCTCAGGTAAGCTCTGATGGGATGAGAGGTAGGTGGGACACCCATGGGACCTTGTGCAGATGATGGTTCTCTTCTAATCCTGCGGGGGGAGGCTGTGTGAGTCTCTGGGCATCAGAAGTCCTGGACCCTGCCAGTAATGGATACTAGAGATCTGAGTAAGCCTCATTTTCCCTAACTGGAACACCACAAGTCTCAAAAAGGTGTCTGCCCTGAAGCACTAGCAAAGTGACCAGTGTTGCCTGGCCCTGAGAATGGCAGCTCCCTCCACACCTAGTCAGGCCTCCTCTGTACAGTGGGAACAGGAACTCCCTCCCATAACAGCTCATGTTTTATTGCATCAGGGTCCAGAAGTGCTGAGCACAGTACTTTATATGAGCAGCTCTCATCTTCACTGACCAGGGAGGAAGTGATTGTTGTCTTGGTTTTATGGATGATGAGACAGTGCAGAGGGTGTGAGGAATTCACCCAAGGTCCCAACAGTTAAACTTAACAGAACTAGGATTTGATCTTGGGCTGGACCACAGTCTCCCTGGTCTTTTCCCCATGCTGTTGTGGTCACAGGGTGACAGGGAAAGTATTACGATGCTAAGGGACTAGCACTCGGAGCAGAGACAGGTGGATCTCTGTGAGTTTGAGGCCAGCCTGGCCTATGTAGCAAGTTCCAGGCCAGCCAGGGCTACATAAGAGCCTGCCTCAAAAACAAACAAACAAACAAGATGCTGAAGGAAGGACACGGCAGGGAAAGAGAAGAGGTTTAGAGGAATCAAGAGAGACAGATGTAGCTCTAAAGTCGAGTACTTGCCTAGCGTGTGCAAGGCCCCGGGTTCCATCCCCAGCACTGAAGAACACAAAAAAAAATAACGCAGAAAGTAGAACCAGGCCACAACTGCCCATGCTCAGGGCGAGTATCTGGAATATGTGCAGTTTTAGGCAGCCTGAGAGCTTTCCTGAGTGGGAGACTCTGACCCCCTTGACTTCTGACTGGACACTTGCAGAGAGCTGTACAATAGTAAGAGCTCAGAGCTTGGTATGAAGTAGAGCAATCACTTCCTTAGTGAGCTGATAATAGCTGGGTGTGGTGGTGCATACCTCTAATCCCAACACTTGGGAGATTGAGGCAGGAGGGTTGCTGCAAGTTCAAAGCCAGCTTGGGTTACAAAGCAAGACTAT
>NW_008347322.1:3269351-3282683 GCF_000622305.1 Nannospalax galili
TTTTTGGTCTTTTTTGAGACAGGGTCTCCCTGTAGCCCCAGCTGGCCTGAACTCACTGTGTAGACCAGGCTGGCCTGGAACTCACAGAGATCTGCCTGCCTCTACCTCCTGAGTGCATGTACCACCACGCCCAGCTTAAACTGTATTTTTTTTAAAAGGGTGTGGTGGGGAGCTTCGTGCTGATGTTGGTGGCTACTTCCCAGGGCAGTGAGAACAGGAGACTGTAAGGAGCCCACTGTGTGCTTAACAAGTGGTTCATGGGTGCTGTACCTCCTAGCAACAGTGCATGTGTTTCACTCATCTCCGTACTCCGACAAGTCTTCCCTGACAACATGGCAAAGCTGACATGTGCAAGGGTCTTGGGAACACAGGTCTTCCTAACCTGCCTGATGACCTGGCCTGTCTTCCTACGCAGCTGTCTGTGAGATCCATGCCAGCCTGGACCCCTCACTCAGCCTCTTCTGCTCTGGTTCCTGGGAGCCCAGCACAGTACCCACCAACACAGAGCACCTGGACCCTCTGCTGGAAGATGCCCCTGAGCACCAGCCCAGTCCCCCTGACAAGGGCTTCACAGGTGAGCAGCTCATCTGTGGAGGGTTCTGAAATGAGCCGAGGACAGCACTGGACTCAGGGCCAGAAGGCCTGAATTCTTGAATGTGCCATGTGGTTTAAACAGGCCATCTTACCTCCCTTTTTTCATCTGGATAATAGGGCTGAAAAGCCTGGGATACCTCGGGTCACTGGTAAGTGAGATGAGCTGATGTGTGTGGAAGCACCAGGCACAAGATAGGAATTTCATATCTAGTTCTCTGATCTGTGGAGATGCCTACCATGCAGGACCATGTTAACCCCCTGGAACCTGCTTTGAGTCATAGCTGGGCGTTCAGGTGGGGAGGAGGATGAGTGGCAAGACCCTCAGCATCTTCATCAAGTCCCTTTCAAATGCAAGGTCTGCCAGGTCCCTAGCTGTTGTCTACCCTGCACCGAGCTGCCTTTTACCCCTCCTCCAGGCAGCTTCCCTGGAGTATCCCTCTGTGCTCTAGCCTGTCCAGTCTTTCCCTATGAAGTCCCCTGGCCTGCTTCATTGCCCAGTGGCTCAGAGCTTGAGCTCCAGCTGCATTCTGTCCTGGGTCTGCTACTCCCCCCATGTGACCAAGAGCTCTGAGCTGCCCTCTGAGCCTGGGCCCCCCTGCCATAAAGTTGGGGATAGTAGTAATCTACTTTATGGGTTGACTTTAAAGGTCACTCCTGAGGTGGGGACATGGCAGGAAAGGCTCGGTGACTGGTCATTACCTTGTTGAGCCACCTCTGTCTTATCTCTTGGGTCCTTTTGGAAGCTACTTGAGGGCAAGGCGCTTGGCTGGCTCACCCTAGCGCTCTCATGCTGCCCGGGACTGGCACACCACAGGTGCCACACAGCTTGAGGTGGTTGCTGTAAATATCATCTAGCCTGGTAGGCCTGAGCCTCTGCTAGGCACTGTAATGTCATGGTCCCTATTTGGGTGGAGTAAATAGAGGTCAATGGTACAAAAGCTCTCAATCCTTCCCTTCTCATAGCTAAGACTGGAGGCAGCCCACCCTACTCCACCTTTGCTTCTGAAAGCCTGGCCAGGTGGTGCTGCCAGGTCTCATCAGTCCCGTGCTCCCACTGCTGAGTCATTGTCCAAATACCTGGTCTTCACTGACTGTCCCACTCCTCTACCGTGCTGGCCCTGTACCCTTCACAGCCACAGCTGATTCTTTCCCTCAGCCTGGCTCAGAGTAGACCCAGGAGGGGATGCAGCATGGAATCGGAGGTCAAGAGAGTAGGCTTCCTGGAAGAGGTGCTAGAAGCAGGTGTCAGGTGTCTGTTCACTCTGCCTGGGCCTTTGCTGGGCCTGCCCCACAGCACCTGTGTCTTTTCTTCAGATAAGCTCTTCTACATCTACACATCAGGCACCACAGGGCTACCCAAAGCTGCCATCGTGGTGCATAGCAGGTAAGGGGCAGGTGCCCAGGGTGGTCCTGCATGAGATTGGGGAGATTCCTCCTGCCATCGTAGGCACCCACCGACCCTCTGCCCTCTGCCCTCGTAGGTATTACCGCATGGTTGCCCTGGTGTACTATGGATTCCGCATGCGACCTGATGACATCGTATATGACTGCCTTCCCCTTTACCACTCAGCAGGTAATCCTGGGCCCACCCCTTAGCTGACAGCATCCTCACGGCCTTAGGAGCCCCCACACTCCTGGCCAGGCAACATCTTGCAGTAGAACTATGTGAGCTCAAATCGAGGTTCAAATATAGGCATGACTATTGACAGTTCCGTGAGCCTCCTGCTGTGGGACAGTGTCCCAAGGGCCCCCTGGGCGGCTCTGCATTGGGGCTGTGCAGCATTGGCTACAGGGGTGTAAGGAGACAGCTTGAGTATTGTTCCAACCTTCAGGATGCTTCAAGGAGTTGGACATGGTGGTACACACCTTTAATCCCAGCAGAGGCAGGCGGATCTCTGTGAGTTCAAGGCTACATAATGAGACCCCTTCTTTTTTTTTTTCTTTTTGATTCAGGGTCTCCCTGTAGCCCCAGCTGACCTGGGACTCACTAAGTAGACCAGGCTGGCCTTGAACTCACAGAGATCCGCCTGGCTCTGTCTCCTGAGTGCTGTGATTAAAGGCATGTGCCACCACGCCCAGCAAGAGACCCTTTCTAAAAAACTTTAAAAAAAAGATGTTTCCAAGAGGTCTGTGTTGGGGTAGGGGGGATGATGGGAAGGAACCTACCTGACATTGGAAAGATGGCTCAGTGAGGGGAAGGAGAGGGAGCAGAAGTTCGGTACACAGGAAGACCAGGGTTGGGGCTGAGAAGACTCCCTGGTGGGGCAGAGGCTAGGTAGGGGAGCTCAGTTTTGCCTGGCTGAGTGACAGCTGCAGTGGCTTGAGGCCAGCCCCATGCCCTGGGGCAACTTAAGCATGGGCTTGATCTCACAGGCCTTGGAGAAGGTGTCTGAATAGATGACTGGGTAGTGTAGGCAGGACAGGACAGGGGAAGACCTGAGGAAAGGTCCTGTGAGGAGGTTGGCTTGGAAACTGGGTGAGAACAAAGAGACCACCACTCCAATTAAAGGGTCCTGGAAAGGCAAAACTTTACTTCTGATCATAAGGGTGCAAGACTCAAAAAATGGAGAAGCAGCACACCAGGCAGGAGATTGGTTAGATTTTTTACCCTAAAGAAGGTACCATGTCTTCTCCCCATTGGCTGTAGTCCAGCCTCACCAGTTGGCTGCTTTTAAAATGAAGGAAACGGGGATGGAATCATCTACTCCAGGGCACCAAGTTTTGGAAATGCCACAGGGCCTTTGCATAAACAAAAATTGATAAGGTCGAGGAGAGAGAAAAAGATTTGAATTCCTTTTCAGAAGCGAAAGTTTTATAGTTTCAAGGCCTATCCTCTGCTGTGAAGCAAGCTTGAGGCCATCCTAGACTCTATGAGACTGTGTCTCAAAGGTGAAAAAACTAAAGAAGGAGGGCTGGACTAGAGGAAGCTCTAGGGGTTGGGTCTGTCTCCTCAACTCTGAGCCCCTCTCCCTTCAGGAAACATCGTGGGAGTTGGCCAGTGCCTAGTCAACGGCATGACAGTCGTGATCCGGAAGAAGTTCTCAGCCTCCCGGTTCTGGGATGATTGTATCAAGTACAACTGCACAGTGAGTGGAAAGGGATGAGCAGCCCCTGCCCCTCGCCTCCCACTGCCCCCCACACCTTGTGGCATTTGCTGTACACAGCTGAGACTGTTCAGAACAGTTCAAATGGGGAGGGAAGGGACAGTACAGCCCCTAGTGGGAAGGGCTGGAAGGATGGGGAGATGGTGAAACGGAGCACCCGGAGAGCCTGGACTCACACCATGACCACCCCAGATTGTGCAGTACATCGGTGAGCTGTGCCGCTACCTCCTGAATCAGCCACCTCGGGAGGCGGAGTCTCAGCACAAGGTGCGCATGGCACTGGGCAATGGCCTTCGGCAGTCCATCTGGAACAACTTCTCCAGCCGTTTCCACATCCCCCAGGTGGCCGAGTTCTATGGGGCCACTGAATGCAACTGTAGCCTGGGAAACTTTGACAGCAAGGTACAGTCCAGCTTAGGGAAATTGAGGTGACTGTGGGGATGGACCACAGTGGGCGAGGGCAGCAGAGGAGTGGGCAGAGTTTCAGCATGACAGTGGATGCCAGAGTCCCTCCTCAGCCCCTCTGTCCAGTGAGGAGCCTATGGAGCCCCAGCCTGAGTCTCAGCCTTTGCAGGTGGGGGCCTGTGGTTTCAACAGCCGCATCCTGAACTTTGTGTACCCAATCCGGCTGGTACGAGTCAATGAGGACACCATGGAGCTGATCCGGGGACCCGATGGTGTCTGTATTCCCTGTCAACCAGGTCTGCGCCCTGGAGGGTGGTCAGCCAGTGTGGGTAGACAAGGAATGTGTTCTGACCAGTGGTTACAAGTCCACTTTGCACCTAGGGCTTCACGTTACTCCTCTGTGTGCCCCATCTATCCATCCACTCGCTTCCATGCATCAGTCCATCCATTCTTTCATGATGACTCAGGAAGGCCCAGTCCTGACCACCTGGGATTGTTTCTGGCCTAGCCCCTTAGCCTATGTGGTAGTCAAATCAGCCTCTGCCTGAGTCCCTCAACTGCACATAGGGCTGATGGCAACACCTGCTTCATGGGTTGACCTGAGAATTAGTGTGGTGAAGAACATGAAGCTGTTTGAGGAGAGCCAGGGCTGGAGCTGTGGTGCCAGTTGTTGAGCATTTAGTAGAGCCCGTGCCGCCCATTCTGCGTTCTTTTCCTTGATCGGTTCATGACCTCTGTCACTGAGGCTCAGTACGTTGGACCTGCCCAGGTGGGCTCCCTGTTCTCAGCCACCTGGGGGCAGATGGGGCATCTCAGGGAAGGGGGTAGGGGGTTGTGTTTAGGTTTTCTTTTTCAGTTTTTATCTTTTCTTATGGTGCTGATGGTTGAATCCAGGGACTCACGCATGCTATATGCATACTCTGCACTGACCTACACACAGAAATGAAGTATTTCTGTGACAGAAGGCATGGATCAAGTCAGCTAAAGATACAGGATGCCTTTGTTGCAGAAGATAGGTAGAAGAGGCCACGAGTCTGACTGTCTTCCTCATCCCTAGGCCAGCCAGGCCAGCTGGTGGGCCGCATCATCCAGCGAGACCCCCTGCGCCGCTTTGATGGTTACCTCAACCAGGGTGCCAACAGCAAGAAGATTGCGAATGATGTCTTCAAGAAGGGGGACCAAGCCTACCTCACTGGTGAGTCCCCCACCCTTCCAGGGGGACAGGGAGGGATGTATGGAGCATCTGCCACCTTCAGAGAACATACCTAGGGACTCTCCAAGGCACAGCCCTAAGATAAAACACATCCTTGGGCTCCAGTGAGGGCTGTTGGGCTCATTCTGGGTCAAGAGCTAGGCTGGCCCAGGTCCTGACTCACTGCACCCCTCCCTAGGTGACGTACTGGTGATGGATGAGCTGGGCTACCTGTACTTTCGAGACCGCACTGGGGACACATTCCGCTGGAAAGGGGAAAATGTGTCCACCACAGAAGTGGAGGGCGTACTCAGCCGCCTACTGGACATGACCGATGTGGCAGTGTATGGTGTCGAGGTGCCAGGTATGTGTAGGGATGCAGGGTGTGCATGTCAGGACTGCCCCTACTCACTGTATGTTCTCCTGCCTCAGGAACTGAAGGCCGGGCAGGAATGGCTGCCATAGCTAGCCCCACAAACAGCTGTGACCTGGAGCACTTTGCACAGACTTTGGAGAAGGAGCTGCCTGTATACGCCCGCCCCATCTTCCTGCGCTTCTTGCCTGAGCTACACAAAACAGGTCTGCCCCTCCCCTGTTCCAGCTCCCCAGTCAGGTCTGGCTCCTTCCAGGCTCTTCCTAAAGAAACTCCCTGGCTGGCGTTTGACCTTGACACACCAGCCTTGCCTCCCTCTGGAGATGCGCGGATGCAAACTTCAGAGGGGCGCTCCTGTGGTGGGGTACTGCTGCTGGTCCACACAGCCTATACACTGTTGGAATCTTAGAGCCAGATGGGAAAAATTCTGAAGATGGGAATAGGCTGGATGTACTGGTCTCCTCTGTAACCCTTCCACTTGGAAGGTGTAGGCAGGTTGGCTGGGATTCTAGCCTTGGCTGAACAGCCAGTTCAAGGCCAGTTTAGGCCGTGAAGCTCAGTCTCAGAAAACCAACAGCAGGGCTGGAAAATGGCTGGGCAGTTAGTGCGCTGGCTACTCCCAGAGAGGCCCCGGGTTCAGTTCCTAGCACCGAGACGGTGGGTAACCACCAGGTAATGTCCTCTTCTGGCCCTGAGTATGCTTACATACATGTAAGCAAAATACTCAAAAAAACAAATTTCAGCAGGGCGTGGTGGCACACTCCTTTAATCCCAGCACTCGGGAGGCAGAGGCAGGTGGATCTCTGTGAGTTCAAGGCCAGCCTGGTGTACATAGTAAGTTCCAGGAAGGCTGGGAGGCTAGAGGGAGACCCTGTCTCAAAAAAAAAGACCAACCCGGGTGTGGTGGCGCATGCCTTTAATCCCAGCACTTGGGAGGCAGAGGCAGGCGGATCTTTGTGAGTTTGAGGCCAGCCTGGTCTACATAGTGAGTTCCAGGACAGCTGGGGCTACAAGGAGACCCTGTCTCAAAAAAAAGATAAAAAAAACCCTAAATTTCAAACAAACAAAAACTGAGCTGGGGTGGTAGCTCACGCCTTTAATCCCAGCACTCAGGAGGCTGAGGCAGGCGGATCTCTGTGCGTTCGAGGCCAGCCTAGTCTATATAGTGAGTTCCAGGCCAGCTGAGGTTACAGGGAGACCCTGTCTCAAAAACGACCAAAACTAATAATAATAATAATAAAATACTAACCCCGCCTCCCCGAACAACACCAGCAGCTAAAAAGAAAATGAACTTCAGATCAAGCCACAGTAGACTGGGGATATAACTCAGTGGCAAAGCATGTATGAGCCTTAGGGTCAATCCCTAGTACCGTAGAAAAATAATTGATAAATAAATAATAAAGTGAATGTAGTTGGACAAAGATTAAGGCAGATAGTATACAAACAAATTAAATGGAAAAGAAAACCACTCCCCCTCACCCAATCTGGGTGCTTCAGAATAGCAAGCATCAGGGTAAGGTGGGAGAGGCCATCAGGGACGAAGCCCTGTGGGGCCAGGATGGGAGTTTAGACTATCCAAGGAACAGTAGGGAGCTGTCCAGGTGTTTGAGCAGCATAGTAACCTGGTCAGATTTGTGTCCCACAGCGACTACTGGCTACTGGAGAGAAGAAGGGGACTGCAGGTGTCCCTGGGAGCCACGAGATGAGGGAGAGGCTGTTGCATCTGTCTGAGAGCATTGAGTTGTGGGCCTATGGTCACATGGCAGGCAGTACCATCCTTCTACCTACTGGTCTACTGATAGCTCAGGAGCTCCCTGGGACAGGAGTGTCCAGACTCAACCATGTGCCCCTCACTGCCCTTTCTAGGCTCTCCGCCTTGCTCAGCCTCTTCCTGGCTGTTCGCCCTTGGACACATGTGTCAGGTCAGGCCCTGCCTAGATGGCAGGCCTTCCCTCACTGTTGATGTCTGCTAGCTAGCGGACACCTGAACCTCATGCAGCACCTGAAACGGAGAAGGGCCAAGGCTTCAGTGTGGTACAGGAAGGGACACGGGCATCAGAGTCATAACTGAGACTGGGTTAGACTTGAGATTTCTATCCAGAAGCAGGAAGGCATCCAGATGGCCTTGCTACAGAATGAATTGCATGCTGGGGATGTTTGGTGTCATCCCTGGCCATGATGGTTGCAGCAGCCCTGTGTCAGAAGTGCCAGTCTAGGGGCCTCCCCCGGGCAGTGTACCTCTGCTCCACATAGCCTTTCTTCCTTCCCAAGGCTGGACTGGCCTCAAGGCACCCCTCAAGAGCCCAGGAAGGTCCTGTGCTGCCTTGGCTCACTCAGAACTCCTACACATGGCTGCTGCCACATTCTGTTGTTAGGCACATCTCAAGACCAGTCCAGATTCAGGAGGTTTGAGTGCACTATAATTTCTGTTGGGAGCAGTGGGTCCAGGGAGAGGAAGATTCTGTCACACCCAGGTTTGAATCCCAGCTCTAACACTTACTAGCTGTGTGGCTTTGGCCCAGAAATACACTCCTGTGAGCATCGATCTTCTCTATAGTGAGGCTGATCCCACTGATGGAAAAATGTAGAACAGGGGCTATAGCTCAGTCAGTCAAGGGCATAGCCAGTCTGTTCCAGGCCCTGGGTTCCATCCACTGACAGCATAAACTAGGTGTGTTGGAAGATGCCTATAATCCCTTTTCAGAGGTAGCTGCAGGAAGATCCAGAGATCATGGTTGTTTTCAACTACATATCAAGGTCAAGGCCAGCCTGGGCTTCCTGAGACCCTTTCTTTTTAAAAAATGTATAGTTTAGGCCGGGAGTGGTGGTACATGCCTCTAGTCCTAGCACTTGGGAGGCAGAGGCAGGCAGATCTCTGAGTTCAAGGCCAGCCTAGTCTACATAGAGGGTGCCAGGCCATCTGGGGCTACAGGGAGAACTTGTCTTAAAACAAAGAAGAGCAAACAAAGGAACAAAAATATTGGGCCATGGTTAGTTAGCATGACTGTCCTGTGTCTAATCTCCACAAAGTTGTGCCAGGACCCCCTTGAATAGCAGGCACTCTTAATCACTGAGCCATCTCTTGCCCAAGGCTGCTTTGAAGCAGCTCATAGTAATGGGTAGAATGTTCTTGGTGAACTGTAAAGGGCTAGGCCCCTCCCTCCTACATTTTTTTCTGTCCCTAGCCTTCCCTTCCTCAGCACTGATCATCAGGTTTCTGGGAACTTGGGCCCCTGCCTTGCACTTTTTGAGTTTTCTTCCCCACCCCCCAGGGACCTACAAGTTCCAGAAGACTGAGCTTCGGAAGGAGAGCTTTAACCCTGCTGTCGTGAAAGACCCAGTGTTCTACCTGGATGCCCGGAAGGGTTGCTACGTTCCACTGGATCAAGAGGCCTATACCCGTATCCAGGCAGGCAAAGAGAAGCTGTGATTTTCCCCCCACATCCCTCTGAGGACCAGCCGGATGCTGACTCCAGAGCCCCAGTTTCTGCCCCATGGGGTCCTGGGCAATGCCAGACCAAAGCTAGCAGAGCCCGCACCTCCACCCCAAGGTGCTCAGCCCCTCTAAAACTGCCATGTGACTCACTGCCGCCTCCTCCCACCCCAAAGCTTTCTGTGAAAGCTTCAAGTCCAAGCTCTGTCTTCTCAACCAGGCAGGGCCTCTGGGCCACAAGCTGAGACTGATGGGGCCCCTCTTCAGGATGATGTCTTTGGTTTGGCAGGGCAGGGAGTGGGAGAAGGGTCACCAGGCTCCCTCCAAAAGGAAGGAGTTTGCAAGTGGGATCAAGGCAGACGCCTCCAGTCTCAGGAAGCCACGTGGGGTGGCCAAGGACAGTCTCCCAGCATCTTTGTCTCTAGAAGAGGGTGTGTGCATCTCAGATGGAGCCTTCCTGTCCTTAGGTCTGCACTGCCTTCCCCATCTCGGTCCTGACCTGACTGGGAGGGGAAGAAATGGGGGAGGGCTCAGGGGCCAATAAACTCTGCCTTGATTCCTCCTAGCCTGTATACCCACTCCCTAGCCTACCTCCAGCCTGCTCAGACTTTACCACCTCACCTGCCCCTCTGGCCCATTTACTCAGTACTCGGACTTGGATAGGGTGGGTAGCTGCACACTCCTGCCCCTTCCCAAATGCTTTCCTCCCTACTAGTTCTATTGGGGGCAGTTTCCACCAAACCTGACATAGTTTTGAGCAACTTGGACTTCAAAATCCAAATTAGGCGTGGTGGCACATGCCTTTAGTCTCAGCACGAGACAGACAGATCTCTGGGAGATTAAAGACAGCCTGGTCTACACAGTTCCAGGCCAGCTGTGGCTATAGGGAGATCCTGTCTCAAAAAACTGTCTCTAGAAGCAAAGTTTGTGGCTTTCTTGGGCAGGTGACTCAGGAGGATTCAGAAGCCAGAGGAGCCATCGTGCAGAAAGGGACACTGGGGGTTATTTGCAGGGTGTTCCCCCAGTTGTTCAGGAAAATGTGCCTGAGCGCCGGAGTGAGGCTGCTTGACCAGCCCTGGCAGCTCTGGAGCAGCCAGCAGAGCTGCAGATCACAGGAATGGAGTCCTACAGGGAATCCCAGTGAAGTAGGAAAGTCCCCATCAAGCTCAGGGTGGTATATCAGCTCTTGGCCCTAAGGCCATATCTCCACTGTTGAAACGTCACCCTAAATCTATGAGGTAGATTAGTAATGTGTGTGTTTTAAGGTGGTTTCACATTTAAGATGGCATTGAACTGATCCTCCTGCCGCCGACTACCAAGTACTGCAATTACAGGCCTGTGACGTCATGCCTAGCTTGAGTTTGTTTTTGATTTGCATGTATGTACTGAGTGCCTGTGCCCGAGGAGGCCACACCACAGGCACTGGAACCCCCTGGAGCTGGAATTATCAGTGGGTGCTGGGAACCTGGTCTTGAGGCAGGTTTTATAAATGGGCTATTCAAGAAAAGACCCAGAGCGTGGGTCAGTCATTTGGCGAAGGTCACAAAAGGAGTGGGGGCTGGAATGCAAACCCAGCCCGTGCCCTTCCCCAAGTACAGTCCTGCCACATGGTGCAGAAAGCAGCAGGAAGGCAGGAGTTGTCATGCCTGTGTAGCCTGCCTTGGGCCACATCTGGCCAGTAGCTGACATTTCAGAGTCTCAGTGGCCAAGATAAGAAAGCCAGGGATAGTGGCCACATACCGTTAATCCCAGCACTTGGAAGGCAGAGGCAGGTGGATCTCTGTGAGTTTAAGGTTGGCCTGGTCTACAAAGCAAATTCCAGGGCTGGTACGTTGGGGAACAAAGGTAGAATAGAAGGACTTTACACAGATGTTAAGGCAGGTGGAGGGCTTGGCTAGGTGCTATGCCAAATGTGACCAGCAGAGGGTGCAAGGAGATCAAAGAAGGCAGTCTGGCCCATGGCGCCTTGTCAAGGAAGCTGGAAGGAGGAATAGGCTTTGTTGTCTTTCCTAAGCAGGTGCCAGACTCAGAAGCCTGAGTCTGATCTTTGAAAACTTCAGGTTGGGCTTCCAAGAGTTTAGGCTTGAGAAAATGCTTTCAGATATTAAGATTCCATACTAGGGCTGGGTGTGGTGGCGCACACCTTTAATCCCAGCACTTGGGAGGCAGAGGCAGGGGGATCTCTGTGAGTTTAAGGCCAGCCTGGTCTACATAGTGAGTTCCAGGACAGCTGGGGCTACAGGGAGACCCTGTCTCAAAAAGAAAAAAAAAGATTCCTATACTAGGAACCAGAGAGATGGCTCAACAGTTAAGAGCACTTACTCCTCTTACAGAGGACCCAGGTACAGTTCCCAGCACCGACATCAGGCAGATCACAACCCTGTACCTCCAGTTCCAGTGAACTGACCTCATAGGCACATATGCATGTGGTGCATTTAAATGCATGCAGGCACACATACATATACATAGTAAATAAATCTCTTAAGTAAATTTAAAATAAAACATGGGGCTGGAGAGATGTCTCAGCAGTTAAGAACATTGGCTGTTCTTACAGAACACCCAAGTTTGAATCCCAGTACCCACATGGCAGCTAACAACTGTCCTTAACTCCAGTTCCAGGGGATTCAACAGCATCTTTTATCCTCCACGGGCATTGCAAACACGGGTATACTTACCTACATGCAGGCAATACTTATGCGTACATGTGAAATAAAAATAAAATATTTTTTAAAAAACCATATTAGACACGGGGCATGATGGTGGCCCACATTTGTAACCTCAGCATGAGGGGCCAGGTCTACTGGGACACCCCTATTGTCCCAGCACTCAGGAGGCAGAGGCTGGTGGATCTCTGTGAGTTCAAGGCAAGCCAGGTCTACACAGGGAGTGAGACCCTGCCTCAAAAACAAAACAAGGGGCTGGAGAGATGGTTTAGTGGTTAAGAGCACTGGCTGCTCACAACCATCCTTAACTCCAGTTACAGGGGATCTGACCCTTCTGGCCACTGAAGGCACTGCAAGCACCTGGTACATTTACATACATGCAGGTAAAACAGTCACAAAAAAATAATAATTTTTTAAAAGCCCAGTGTTGCCAGGTATGGTAGAGCAGGCCTTTAATCCCAGCACTTGGGAGGCAGAGGCAGGCAGATCTATGAGTTCAAGGCTAGCCTGGTCTACATAGTTCCAAACCAGCCCCACTACAGGGAGACCCTGTCCCAAAAAGACCAAATAATAATAATAATAGCCTCGTGTTTTGGTAAAGGTAAGGACATCTTTAATCCCAGAATGAGGGGACCAGGGCAGGCTGCTCTCTGAGTTCTGGGACAGCCAGGGTTACACAGTAAGAAAAGCAACAAAAACAGAACAAGGGTCTGCAAGTTGGCTCAGCAGGTAAGGGCACCTGCTGCCAGCCTGAAGACCCAGGTTTGATCCCTGAGGCCCACATGGTGGAAGGAGAAAACTAACTGCTGCGAGTAGTTCCATCCTCTACCCACAAGCCTTAGCACACGTGTGCCCACGCACATACACACAAATGTACACAAAATTTAAAAATAATGTAATAAAGGGCTGGAGATGACTCAGCAGTTAAGAGCACTGGCTGTTCTTGGAAAAGACCTGGGTTCCAATCCCAGCGCCCACATGGTGGCTAACAACTGTCCATAGCTCCAGTTTGAGGGAATCCAACACCCTCTTCTGTCCTCTGCAAGCATTGCATAACATGGGTGCACTTACATACATGCAGGCGTAACACTCATACACAAAATAAAAATAAATAATGTAATAAAACACAATACACCAGACATGGCTGTTTTCCGCATCCACACTGGGACCCCTCCCCATGCACAGAGTCCTTAAAGTTCTCAGATGTGCATCTGGTTGTCCCCAGACCACGCTGTGTGAACCGTCCTTTGGCACAGTAGTCGCTCAACATCTGCTTCTTAAGTTAATTAACAACAAAAGGTACTGCTCCTTCAACAGTGACCAGTTCACTGGCTGAGCAGATTCTCAAAGCTGCCTTCAGGAACCAGATAGAGACTTGGGCCTCACATCAGCCTTCAGGGAGTATAGATTTACCTAGGGAGCATTCTGCCAGAGTGGAAGCCAAATCCAGGCGATATATGCCAGGAAGAGAGAGCTGATTTGTTTTCTCTTTGAGATCATCTATGTAACCTTGGCTGGCTTGGAACTGGCAGAGCCCTTTCTACCTCATCCTCCCAAGTGCTAAGATT
>NW_008347322.1:3283040-3284820 GCF_000622305.1 Nannospalax galili
TTTTTGAGTTGATTAATCAGAATATGCCATTTACTAAGAGCAGCTGATTTTTTTTAACTTTTACAAAAACTTTATTGAGAATTTCGTATATGTATATAAGGTGTTTTGATCAAATCCATGCCTACTCCCTCCCCTCCAATATTCCCCCCTCTGAAGAGGTAACCCTGAAATCTCCCAAATACTTTTGACATTTTTGGCTTTGGAACAGAGTATGTTGCTAACAGGCCCAAGGACATTTTGACTTTTAGCCAAGAAACTGGCTAAATTTCTTTGGAGTCTTTTTACCCTAACTGCCTAGCCAATTCTTATCTCCTATTCTTATCATGCCATCCTCTGAAGGGGTTACCCAAATTGCCCATAAGGAATAGGGTTGCAGACCGCTCTGGCTTCTTCCATGCTGAACAGGGACGCAGGGTGAGGCAATTGGAGTACCCCTTCAGTGGGTCTATCTAAAAGTTTTCCAAATTGCATAACTCTTGTGTCTAAGGGGAAAAGAAAGTCCCTGAATCATGAATAGGAGATGTGAAGGAGAAGTAAAGGCAAGAGTAATTAGCATTACAAGTTCTAGACTGGGAACTAGAAAAACGTCAGAACGAGGCAATTTTCAAATGTTCATATGAGAGTCCATTGGAGTTTCTTGACAAGGGCTTCCAAAAGCATCCCTCTATTGGGTTCCTCCTCATTTTTCTTTTGTCTTCCAAGGCTGGACTAGTTGGCTGGGAAGAGTGACTGGCTACTCAGGTGAGGGTCCAGTGATCCTGCTTGGCATTCCTTTAATAAATGAACACAACTGCCAACAAGCCCAATTGTGACTATGTTTAGCGATCAGGCTCAGCCGAAGTCGTGATGATGGTAGTTATTTCATGCAGAAGGGACTGCATGAAATAACTTATTAAAAGGACCACCATGTGGCACACACCTTTAATCCCAGCACTTAGGAGGCAGAGGCAGGTGGATCTTTGTGAGTTTGAGGCCAGCCTGGTCTACCTAGTGAGTTCCAGGACACCTGGGGCTACAGGGAGACCTGTCTCAAAAAGACACACACACACAAAAAGGACCACCATGTGGAAGCAGGATCCAGGGGCTGTCAGGTAATCCCCTGGGTTCTCAGGCCCTCTGGTAGTTGGAGGCCAGAGGGAGGCCAGAACCCAGCACTCTCTGGCTGTCTGCTGAGCTACGAGCCCTTACCCTGATGGAGGTCCAAACCCACCCTCTCCACTTTATTTTATTTATTTATTTTATTTTATTTTTTGACTTTTTGAGACAGGGTCTTCCTGTAGCCCCAGCTGGCCTGGAACTCACTATGTAGACCACGCTGGCTTTGAACTCACAGAGATCCGCCTGCCTCTGCTGGGATTAAAGGCGTGCATCACCACACCCGGTGTTTATTATTTTTATTTCCTACATATGAGTGTATTGCCTGCATGTATGTAAGTGCACACATGTCATACAATACCCAAGTGTTAGATAAAAAGGTGGCAGGGGTTGGGTGTGAGGAAGATCCAGCCCTGCCAAACCCAATTAAACTCTCACTTTGCCAATTAAACCCAATTAAACTCTCTCTTTGTTTCTGTTTAGCAGCAATCCAGACCCCTGCCATCTTTTTATCTAACACCACGTGTTGTACCTCATCCACTGGACCCCAAAAAGACCACCGAGGACCCAACACACCAAAATGCAAAAGCAAAGGTTTATGGTTTATTCGGGCTTAAGCTCGGGCTCTCAGACCTCACCAACTCAACAGATCCGTGCTGAGAGCCCAGAGTAAGGGAGAGTGGAG
>NW_008347322.1:3284919-3347928 GCF_000622305.1 Nannospalax galili
ATTGGATGTATAAGATGCAGCCCTGGAAGTTTATTGGTAGGTGCTATTCTCAGGGCTGTGGAATGTGCTGAATGTTACCTGTGGGGCCAGGAGTCTCTGTTTTTACCTAATAGGGCAGTTTTTATGCGTGGGGCTTGCTTATGAGTGTTTTGCCTGCATGTATGTTCTACCTGTGTGCCTGGTCCCTCAAAGCCCAAGGAGACCAGAAGAGGCCATCAGATCTCCTAGAACTGGAGTTAAAGATTGTTGTTAGCCATCATGTGGGTGCTAGAAACCCAACCAGGATCTTTTACGAGAGCAGCCAGTGCTCTTAATTGCTAAGCTATCTCTCCGAGCCCCTCAATTATTTTTAAAAATATTTTATTATTTTTATTTTATGTGTATGAGTGTTTGAATGTTATGCCTGCATGTAGGTAAGTGCATCTATGTTGTGCAGTGCCCACAGAGGACAGAAGAGGCTGTTGGATCTCCTGGGACTGGAGTTACAGACAGTTGTTAGCTGCCATGTGGGTGCTGGGATTCGAACCTGGGTCTTCTGCAAGAACAGTCAGTGTTCTTAATTGCTGAGCCATCTCTCCAGCCCCAATTAACATTATTTTTTTTTCATCCCACCCCCAATTGACATTATTTTTAAGTCAGGATTTCACTATGGAAGTTCAGGCCAGCCTGGAGCTCTCCATCCTCCTGCCTTGATCTGGGCTTCAGAGGTCTTTGATAGAAGTTTGTGGCTACAGAGCACCTAGAACCCCAAGGAACCATGAGGAGACAGCGGCCATGGCTCCAGGATTAAGAAGGTGGACTGCTTTTACAGAGAGCCCAAATCTGGTTCTCAGCACCCATGTGGAGCAGCTCACAACTAATTGCAACTCCAACTCCAGAGAATCCAACGCGGAATCCAACACCCTCTTCTGGATTCCTCAGGCATCTGCACTAAAATATCCACATACATGCACACAGACACATAATTAGGAATAATAAGGAATAATTTTTTTTAAGATTTGTTTTGCAGGTCTGGAGAGATGACTCAGTGGTTAAGAGCACTGACTGCTCTTGGAGAGGACTGGGGTTCGATTTCCAGCAAATAATAAAATATTTTTAAAAGAATTTTTAAAAAATAAAAAAATGGAAAAAAAGATTTGTTTTGCCTCTTTGAAACAGGATCTCCCTGTAGCCCCAGCTGGCCTTGCTGGACCTTGCTATGTAGATCAGGCTAGCGTCCATCTAACAGAGATCTGCCTGCCTCTGACTCCTAAGTGCCTGGCCGCTAAAGAAAGAGATTTGATTTTATTTTGGTTTTTTTATGTGAGTGTAGTGTGCTTGGGGACCAGAAGAGGATCCTCTGGAACTGGAATTACAGACACCATGGCAGTACTGAACATTCAACCTGAGTCCTCTGTAAGAACAGCAAGTGTCCTTAACCGCTGAACCATCTCTCCAGCCGCTAAAAAGTATATCTTAAAAAAAAAAAAAAATCATTGTGGCGCAAACCTTTAATCCTAGCACTCGGGAGGCAGAGGCAGGCGGGTCTCTGTGAGCTCAAGGCCACCCTGGTCTACATAGTAGCTCCCAGCCAGCTCAGGCTTCAAGGGGACCCCGTCTCAAAAAAAAAAAAAAAAAAAAATCATTAAAAGCAGTGGAGCTGCAGGGTTAAAGGAAAGGGGTTAGTTCTGAGGGAATGCGAACTTGAAATCTTCCTGACACTTGATGCCTCCAGAGACAGGAGCTGTTTGCAAGTCCTTGTATCTAGTCAACCCCCTTCCTTGAACTTGCTAAAGTCCACCAAGTACGGAGCACCTCCAGGGTGCCAGACTAATGCAGAGCAGGCATGGACTTATCCTCATCCCATGGATGGGGGAAGCAATTGGTGAGACCTCTCCAAACTCCAGAGCATCCAGGAGGGTCCTGCATCCTCGGAGGGCCAGCCGCGCTCGGGCCAGGCAAGTGGCTGCCCAGGGCCGTGCGTGGCTATCAGTTTCAATGCTTGGGGAGGTTAAATACCTCCGAGGGGCCCTCGCAGGCGAAGGAGTGACTTTCAAAGTGGCCCGAAAGCCCGCAGCCCCTCCCGGGAGCGCCCGGCTTCCTCTCGCCTAATCGTATTCCCGGCTCAGCCCGGGTCTTTGGCGGCAGTTTAACCCCAGCCCTGACGGATTTCTTTCTCACTGATCTCAGCTTGACACCCAATTAGCACAAGAATGGGAGGAGGAAGCCTGCGAGAGGCACCTCCCAGCCTCCCGGGCGCGCGGGGGGCGCAGGCGGGAAGACAAAGGGGCGGCGGGCAGGGGGGACTCGCGCCCTCGCCTGCGCCAGACCCCGCCTTTGTCTCCCGGGAGCTGCCGAGAAGTTGCAGGCCTGTGTCGGGGGACTGGGACTGGGGCCTGAGCCCCTGTTTTGCAGGGATGCCTGGGGAAAGATGCTTGGTGGAGACCCAGGCCCTAAGTGAGCGGCAGAGTGGAGGGGCAGGGTCCTGAAAACACAAAAAACGGGCACTTAAGGGTCCTTGGGCAAGCCACCGTCTCAGAGTCTCAGTTTTGTCATCTGAAAAATGGGAATGCCTGTGAGGCATACATCAGGTAACTCGTGAAAAGCACCTGGACTTGGGCCTAGTGGTGCTTAGTGCTCAGAAAAAGCGCTTTGAGGAACTGTAAGGTTAAACTAGTTTTTTTTGTTTGTTTGTTTTGGCCTTTTGTTTTGTTTTGTTTTGAGACAGGGTCTCCCTCTAGCCTCAGCTGAACTGGAACTAAGTAGACCAGGCTTGACTTGAACTCACAGACATTGCACCTGCCTCTGCCTCCTGAGTGCTGGGATTAAAGGTATGCACCACTCCCCCCGGCATGGGTCTGGACAAGACTTGGCACCTGGAGATGCAGCTCAGCGCTGGCAGGATATGTTCTTTGCAGAGACCTCTAGGCAGATGAAGCCTGGACTCAGGTTCACTATGTACCTGATGACCACCTGAGGATGACCGCCTGCTCCACCCAGGGTGCTAGGATGACAGATGTTCACCACCACACCCAGTTTATGGGGTTCTGGGGAATTGAACTCAAGGCTTTGTGTATGCTG
This sequence comes from Nannospalax galili, assembly GCF_000622305.1. Classification (NCBI taxonomy): domain Eukaryota; kingdom Metazoa; phylum Chordata; class Mammalia; order Rodentia; family Spalacidae; genus Nannospalax; species Nannospalax galili. The sequence goes on from NW_008347322.1 coordinate 3,287,980, forward strand.
GGCAAGCACTCTACCAACTCTGCTAATTCTCTGTATTTATTTTTATTTTGACTCTATGAGTATTTTGCCTGCATGTATGTAAGTGTACCATGTGCATGCAATGCCTGTGGAGGTCAGATCGCCTGAAACTGGAGCTACAGACAGTTGTGAGCCATGTGGTTCTGGGAGCCAAACCAGAGCAAGAGAAGCCAGCACTCTTAACTGTCAAACCATCTCTCCAACCCCTCTGTGTGTGTGTGTGTGTGTGTTTCAAATGAGTGTGTCTGTGTATATGAATGTTTGTGCACCTTACGTATGCCTGGCGCTCACAGAGGCCAGAAGAGGGTTGGATCCTCTAGAACTATAGTTACAGTTTTAACCTGCCTAATGTGGGTGCTGGGAACCAAACAGGTCCTCTGCAAAAGCAGCAGGTGCTCTTAATTGCTAATCCATCTCTCTAGCCCAGTTTTCAGTTTGAGACAAAGTCTTTTTTTAAATATTTTATTATTTTTATTTTTATTTAATATTTTATTTATTATTTTATGTGTATGAGTGTAGTGCCTGCATGTAGGTAAGTGCACCTGTGTCGTGCAATGCCCGAGGAAGACAAAAGAGGCTGTTGGATCCCCTGGAACTAGAGTTACAGACAGTTATGAGCTTCCATGTGGGTGCTGGGAATCAAACCCGGGTCTTCTGCAAGAACAGTCAGTATTCTTAACCACTGAGCCATCTCTCCAGGCCCCTATTTTTATTTTATGTGTATGTGTCTATTGCCTGCATGTACGTAAGTGCACCCATGTCGTGCAATGCCCGAGGAGTACAGAAGAGGGTCAGAGGATCCCCTGGAACCGGAGTTATGGACAGTTGTTAGCTGCCATGTGGGTGCTGGGACCCAGGTCTTCTACAAGAACAGCCAGTGTTCTTAACCACTGAGTCATCTCTCCAGCCCAAGATCTTTTTTTTTTTTTTTTAATTTTTAAATATTAAAATTTTTTTTGTCTTTTTTTTTTTTTTTGTCTTTTTGAGACAGGGTCTCCCTGTAGGCCCAGCTGTCCTGGAACTCACTATGTAGACCAGGCTGGCCTTGAATTCACAGAGATCCACCTGCCTGTGCCTCCTGAGTGCTGGGACTAAAGGTGTGCACCACCAAGCCCAGCTTTTTTTGTCTTTTTGAGACAGGGTCTCCCTGTAGCCCCAGTTGGCTTGGAACTCACTATGTAGACCAGGCTGACCTCGAACTCAACAAAGATCTGCCTGCCTCTGCCTTCCAAGTGCTGGGATTAAAGGTGTGTGCCACTATGCCGGGCTTAAATTTCATTTTCATTTTCTGTGTTTTGCCAGCATGTGTGTAAGTACACCACATGCATGCAATGTCTGAGGAGATCAGAAAGAAACATTGGGCTCTCTGGAACTGGAGTTATGGACAATTGTTAGCCACCATGTGGGTGCTGGGAACCAAACCTGGATTCTGTGGAAGAGCAGCCAGTGCTTTTAACTGCTGAGACATCTCTCTAGCCTTAAGACAAGGCCTTTTACTGTGTAGCCCAAGCTGGCTGTGAATTCATGGCAATTCTACTGCCTTGGGTTCCCAGAGTGCTGGATTCCCACAGGAGCAAATCTCGATTGTCTCTTTAAAATAAAATTACATTAATTTATTTATTTACTTAATGTGTGTGTGTGGGAGGGGGGGTCATGCCTTCGCAGAGGTCAGAGGAAAACATAGGGGAATCATTTTTATTTACCACCATGTGTGACCTAAGTATCAAACTCAGGTAATCAGGCTTGGCGGCAAACACCCTTATCTACTGAGCCATCTTGTTGGATTTTAGATTCTTTTAATTTCTTTTCTTCTCTTTTTTTTTTTTGGTATCTTTGAGACAAGGTCTCTCTGTAGCCCCAGCTGGCTTGAAACTCACTATGTAGACCAGGCTGGCCTTGAACTCATAGAGTTATGCCTGCCTCTGCCTCTGGAGTGCTGGAATAAAAGGGGTGTGCCATCACACCCGGCAATATTTTTTTTAAATAAATGCAAAAAGAAACCCGGGCATGATGGCGCACACCTTTAATTCTAGCACCTGGGAGGCAGAGGCAGGCGAGCTCTGTGATCAGAGTCAGCCTGGTCTGCATATCCAGTTCCAAGCCAGCTGGGGCTAAGATCCTGTCTCAACAGAATAAAAAAACAACAAACAAAAACAATGGGACTAGAGAGATGGCTCCATGATTAAGAGCACTGGCTGCTGTTGCAGAAGACCCAGGTTTGATTCCCAGCCACCTACATGGTAGCTAACACCTTAACTCCAGTTCCAGGGGATCTGACCCTTTTTTTTTTTCGGTCTTTTTGAAACAGGGTCTCCCTGTAGCCCCAGCTGTCCTGGAACTCACTATGTAGACCAGGCTGGCCTTGAACTCACAGAGATCCACCTGCCTTTGCCTCCCCGAGTGCTGGGATCAAAGGTGTGCGCCACCATGCCTGGCTTGTTTTTGTTATTTTTTGTGACAGGGTCTTCCTGAAGTCCCAGCTGGCCTGGAACTGGTTATGTAGATCAGGTTGGCCTTGATTGCATAGAGATCCACCTGCCTCTGCCTTCCAAAGCCTGGGACTAAAGGCTTGCGCCACCACACCCAGCTACATTTTATTTAGCATTAGTGTGCATGCATATGTGGTATGATTGTGTGTGAGAGTGTGGATGTGGGCATGTGTGTATGCACATGTCCATGCACCATGGCACATGGAGGTGAGGGGAGACTTTTGGGAGTCGGTTCTCTGTCAATATAGATTTTGGGGACTGAACTCAGGTTGTCAGACTTGGTGGGCAGGCACCTTTAACTACTAAACCATATTGCCAGCTCATTTTTAGTGTTTGGAGAGTTTGTCTCATGTAGCCCAGGCTAGCCTTGAACTTGTTATATAGCCGAGGATGGCCTTGAACTCTTGATCCTCCTGTCTCTACTTCCTGAGTACTAGGGTTATAGGCATGCATCACCAGGATGAGCTAAAGCAGTCATCAGTCTCAATGCATTCAAAAAAATTAAAAATTTTTGATATTTATTTATTTATTTGGTCTTTTTGAGACAGGGTCTCCCTGTAGCCCCAGCTGGCCTGGAACTCGCTATGTAGACCAGGCTAGCCTCAAACTCACAGAGATAAGCCTGCCTCTGCTTCCCAAGTGTTGGGATTAAAGGTGTGTACCACCATGACTGGCATTGTTGGTTTAATTTTGTGTATATTGTCTGCATGTATGTAAGTGTACCCATGTCCTGCAATACCTGTGGAGGTCAGAGATGGTGTTGAATGCCCTGGAACTGGAGTTAGGGGCAGTTGTTAGCTGCTATGTGGGTGTTGGGAATTGAATCCTGATCTCTGCAAGAGCAGCCAATGCTCTTAACCTCTGAGCCATCTCTCCAGCCCCCCAAATTTTAAACTGATATATTTATGTGTGTGGGAGAACTGCCCAGAACAAAGAAGTAAATGCAGCATGGCATGTGCCTGAACACAGGAATAGTTTTGCCTGTACAACCAGTAGCACAGAACACCCAATCAGGGTATGTGTATGACCACCATGAGAGACAAAGTAAACTGTGCATGGTGTACACAAGGCCAGGTTTTTGCTGGGTGGCATACACCTTTAATCCCAGCACTTGGGAGGCAGGAGCAGATGGATCTCATGGCCATCTTGGTCACAAAGCAAGTTCCAGGCCAGCTGGAACTATAGGGAGACTTTGTCTCAAAAAAACCTGTGAAGGTGCTGGGAGTGATGGCGCATGCCTTTAATCCCAGCACTCAGGAGGCAGAGGCAGGAGGATATCTGTGAGTTTGAGGCCAGCTGTGGCTACAGGGAGACCTTGTCTCAGAAAGACCAAAAAAAGACAAAAACAAAAACCCAGAAAACCTGTGACAGCAAGGATGACTTTGAACCTCTGATTATCCTGACTCTGCCTCCTGAGAGCTGGGCTTACAGGTATGTACCACCATGCCCTGTGGTTTCTGCAGTGTTGGGGATCAAAGCCAGTGCATGCTAGGTGAGCACTCTACCAACTCAGCGACATCCCTATTCTCCAAAATAATGTATTTTGAAACATAGTTCCACCCCTGGGCAAACCCTAGACTCTGGAAGGCTTACCTGGTTTACAAGACGTGGCTTGGCTCCTGCCTCATTTTTGGCCAAGATCCCAGATCCCAACTTCCTCCTCTGATGGTCCAGCTAGTTTGTACCTTATATTCTCCTCACTAGAATGCTCCCCTCAAACCCATGTGGTTTATCGCCTTGGGATTTAAATCGTAGCAAGACCACTCTGGTGTCTTCCCCATATGCCACCTGGTTCTGTGGATCAAACCCAAGTGCTGTATCACTGAGGTACTGTTATAGGACGGAGTTCCCAAAAAATCACCAACACCACTTTAACAAAAGTAGCAAGGTAAATTTTAATTTCGACTGGCTGGGCTGTCTATCTCAGGAGGTAGCAAGGTAAATTTTAATTTTCGACTGGCTGGGCTGTCTATCTCAGGAGTAGAAGCAGCCCTGATGATTGTCGGGTCAGAGTTTTTATAGGATTACAGAAATACTCAAACAGGACACGTGAACCAATCAGGTTTATACAACATAGCAGAACTTTGACTCTATTAATCAACAACCAATCATTATACAGACAAGTGATACAGTCATATAACTTGGCAATCAACTTTGTAATTTTAAAATTAGTCAACTTCCTAGCCATAACAAGTATAGTAAGACAGCTAAAATCAGCAGTTCCCAGGTTCGAATCCCAGCACCCACATGGCAGCTAACAACTGTCCATAGCTCTAGTTCCAGGGGATCTGATGGCCTCTTCTGTCCTCTGCGGGGATCACATGACACAGACACAGGTGCATGTACATGCAACCAGGCAATGCACCAATACACATAAAATAAAAACAATAAATAACGAACCCTCGCTGCTGCCACGTCTTCCGGAGCCAGCGTGAGCGCCCTGCAGTGCCTGGTGGAGCAGCTCAAGCTGGAGGCGGGCGTGGAGAGGATCACGGTATCTCAGGCAGCTGCAGAGCTGCAGCAGTACTGCATGCAGAATGCCTGCAAGGATGCCCTGCTGGTTGGTGTTCCAGCTGGAAGCAACCCCTTCCGAGAGCCCAGATCCTGTGCTTTACTCTGAAGTCTGTAGGGAAGACGTTCACTGAGGAAGACCTTCAAGCACAAACTGATGAATGACTGACTCCAGTCAAGTCCCAAGAAAGCAGTTTTCTCCAGCCAAATGACTTCCAGATATTTAAGGCCATCTCTGTGGCCTGCTCCAATAGCCAAATTCCACAGAAATTAGTGATCTTTTTTTTATTCAAATACAAAAACCTAATGAAGGAGTAAAGTTTTCAATAGTAAATGGCCTAGTTCTTTTGCTGAAGTATTTTATATAAATAGAAACCATGCCACCAAATGTACTAAGATGCATCTCTTCCGTAGGTGAGGGACTAGTGTTGCTGTGCCTGGAGTGACAGGTATGTTTTATTTACTGGATGTTTACATTTTAGGAAGAAAACATTTGTATTACAAAAATTGAGTATTTGTAATTTGCTGTTGCTAACATTTTTATATTATAATAAAATTTGTTCTTAAGAATTTACAGTTACTAAGACAAGAAAGTATAAAATTAAGAACAGGCTAATACCCTGATTTTCTAAGCAAGAAGTTGCTCATTTCTAAACGAGAATATTGTTTTATTTTTAACACTAAACTTGGGAGCAGCACTCAGGGAAACCTGTTTGAAGGGATTGATGCTGTCTTGCGTGTTAGGTTGCCCCATCTTATATATAAAGCAGATTGGATCTTTTTTTTTCTAGTTCCTTCTCTTTTGTAATTGTACTTACACTTTCAAAAATATGCTACATTATTTGTTTTTTAAAAATGTTTAAAATGTGACCCACATATAGAACATTGAAAATGGTTAAAAGACAATGTGAAAATACTACAACCTAAAAAGAAGTCAAGTCACAAGTGTTTTCCCTGAGTGATGTGCATTTGGTTTAATTTGGGACACTTTTAGATGGAAACCTAATTTGTGTTTGTAATAACTTTGAAAAGCTTGGAAATAAAACTTTTGCTTCATTATTTTCTATGAAAAAAATAAATAAATAAAATATTTTTTAAAATTAGTCAACTTCCTAGCCACAACAAGTATAGTAAGGAAGCAGTTACCAGGTGGTCACACAATAACAGGGTGGTCTTATACTTTGTCAAGGTGACCTAAAACAGCAAGCAAGTTACAGAAGTGAAAACAAGCAGTTAGCCAGATGTAAAATGTCTGGAATTAGCACATTCCATGGTTCCTGGTGAGGACAATTTCCCAAGACCCAAGGTTGCCCCCCTTTTCCTTTTGGTGTGGAGCAAAGTTGCTGCTGAAATGGCTCTGAACAAAATGGAGTGACTTAGGTGAGTTTGCTGAGAAGTTCAGTACATGCCCAGATGACATTTTCTTTTTGTCTTTTTATTTTGCTTGTGCATGTTGCAGTCATCCATGTGTTCCCATGTGTAGATGCATGTGTGTGCATGTATGTGGTGGCCCACAGGTGTCTTCTTCAATTGCTCTCCATTGTGTATATTGAGGCAGGGTCTTTTTTTATTTATTATTTTATATTTTTATATGTATGCATGTATTGCCTGCATGTAGGTAAGTGCACCCATGTTGTGCAATGCCCGAAGAAGACAGAAGAGGCTGTTGGATCCCCTGGAACAGGAGTTACAGCCAATTGTTAGCTGCCATGTGGGTGCTGGGATTCGAACCTGAGTATTCTACAAGGACATTCAGTGTTCTTAACCACTGAACCATCTCTCCAGCCCAAGGCAGGGTCTCTTTTTAAAAATATTTTTTAATTTTAATTTTATGTGTACGAGTGTATTGCCTGCATGTATTTAAGTACACCCATGTCCTGCAATGCTCACAGGAGGGTGTTGGATAACCCAGGAACTGGAATTAGGGACTGTTGTCAACTGTCATGTGGGTGCTGGGAATCAAACCTGGGTCCTCAGCATGAGCAGCCAGTGATCTTAACCACTGTGCCACCTCTCCAGCCCCAAGGCAGGGTCTCTTATTTGAACTCAGAGCTTGGCAATTTGGCTGATCTGGCTGGCCAGTTTGCCCAGGGCAATCGTGTTTCCACCTCCCCAGCACTGGGATTACAGGCAGGCCACCGTTACCACCCAGCAGTTAAGTGGGTCTTTTACGTGGATGAGATCTTAACTCTGGTCTCACCCTTCAGCAAACACTTTACCCACTGAGCCATCTCCTCAGCCCAGACGTTTCCTTCTTTAAAGGTCTGTAATACAGACTATAACTTCAGAGCATTTATTCCAGTTTGGGATTACACATTAGGGTGATAGCACTTTTTTAAAAAGTATTTTACTTATTAGGTTTTTATTTTATGTGTGCATGTAAGTATTGCCTGCATGTAGGTAAGTGCTCCCGTGTCGTGCAATGCCCGCGGAGGACAGAACAGGCCATCGGATCCCCTAGAACTGGAGTTATGGACAGTTAGCTGCCATGTGGATGCTGGGATTCAAACCCTGGTCTTCTGAAAGAACAACCAGTGATTTTAACCGCTGAGCCATCTCTCCAGCCCTGGGTGATTAGTTTTGAATACAGTATGTCTGCAAGCCTGCGTGCCCTAGAGCAGGAACTTATGCTTACACCCTTTATTACTGACTGCATCCATAGCACCAAATAAGGAGCATGGTGCATTAAATGCAACCAAAGGCTGAGCGGTCAGTATCGGAAACAGGAGTCAAGGCAGCTCAAGGGTCTGAAAAAAGAATGTGAGGTCACATCACTCAAAGGGCGAATGGACTCTCGGAGGCGAGGTGTTACTGAAGACAGACCAGTAATGCAAAATCAACAGCACTCAGCTCTCATCCAGTTGACAGACGCTGAGGGGTCGCTTCCGTTTCCTCGAGGTCGTCAACCCGTCGTCGACCCCGCCCCTCAAATCGCATCCCGCTCGGACTCTCGGAGCAGAATCCACGAACAGCTCAGAAGAAGCCACCGGCTCTCCAGCCCGACGCGCCCGGGACCAATAGCCGAGCAGTACGGAACCCTAAGCACCGCCTCTTCCGCTCGCGTCCGGAAATGGCCGGGAACACCGGAAGTGGAGGGGCGTTTCCTGCTCCCTCGGCTTCCTCAACATGGCGGCGCCCTTGAGTGTGGAGGTGGAGTTCGGGTGAGTGCGAGCGGGTGTCCTGGGGATGGAGCGAAGTCGTCGGGCTCGCAGCTCCCGGCCTGGCCCGATCCGGCCGCCGGCGACCAGCGCGAGGCGCGTCACCCGCAGGGACTCGGAGGCCTTGGCCGGCTGCGCGGCCCGGACGTAAGTCCGAGTGTAGAAGCGCACACACATGCCGGGAGGTGCGGGTCTGGGGTGCGGCCTGCAGCGTGTGGCTCACGGAGGCGTTGACAGCCGGCCGGCTGCCTTCCCGCCGACTTTGCCAGGCTGGTGTCGGGCGAGCCCCATCTGGCCTTGACATTTATGCTTCGAGGATGCACACACTTCCGGCTTAGAGCCTTCTTGGGGCCTTGCTTTCTCGGGGAATGTGTGACCAAGACAGGACTCCTTTTTTTTCTGTGTCCCAGACTTGGGCGTTTGAAACAGACACAAATCTCTTTTGAGGCCAGACTTGGGCGTTTGAAACAGACACAAATCTCTTTTGAGGTAGTAAGATTTAGGGAGTGCTTTCTGCAACCCTGGAGTCTGCAGGAGATAAAGGGACTAAATCAGATGCCATCGTGGGGGAGCCTACCATTGGCTGGAATAGTATGCACAAGATCAAAAGTTCCAGAATGGGGGCACGCACCAATAATTGAAGAAACACAGGACAGGTTGGAAATCTCAAATCCCTATTTTGTCCTCCAACAAGCAAGGTTTGTTACAAAAACTGCAAAAGAGGAACCTTAGAGCTGAGAGAGAAGGCAGAGAAACAAGGCCTTCAGAGATGTGTAGTTATTTCCAGAATCCCATGGAAAAACTGTGTGTTATAAATAAGCCAAGATCTACACAAAAAGTCTGGGATAGAAATCTAAAACCTTGTGTCCAAAGGCCTTTCCTCCCATTGGGTGCTCCCCCACCCGTCCTCACCCCTGGTGCTTTTATGTCTTCCCGTCATTCACCAGACATTTATTGAGTGCCTACCATGTGCCAGGCAGGGAGCCAGACACCAAGGATACAAAGATAAATAGCACTCTGTCCATTTCCTACAGTGTTCAGCATTTCTGTCCCTTTGAAGTGGGTAGTCTCATGAATGTTAAGTGCAGTTTAATTGATGATATTGTCTGGCTTCATGAGCCAGTTAGAACTACATTTGTTTGGCCTCCTGACTGTTTTACCTATCTGACCCCTAACCCCAGCTAACACCCCACCCGCCCACAGCAACCCCTACCCCCAGCCTGGGGATAATAGAATCCTTGTTATCTTGAGGGCCTTCAGCAGAGCTGAATAGGAAAGAAGCTACAGGCTGACGGTGTTAACATTGATCCACAGCCAACTTGCCTTTCAGATTCTCACTGAGTCAGACATGGTCTTTATTCAGCAGAGATATATTCCATCTGCCAGATACTGTGCTGGCAACTGTGGGGAAGTCCTGAAGTAAGTAAGACTTTTGGCCTCCAGAGTTTCCAGACCAACACAATTGCCTCTTTTCTCCCTTCAGCCTTCCTTATTCCTAAGAGCAATAGTGAGCCCTAGAAGGCAGGACAGCATGCTCTTCCCACATACCCACCTCCTTCCACACCTAACCATGTCACAGTGTCCCATGAGAATTGCAGCTTCACAGGGCTTGGTGGCTCATGCTGTCTTCCAGCACTTGGAAGGCAAAGGCAGGAGGATTGCTGCCAGTTTGAAGCCAGTCTGGATTGCTGTGTGAGCCCCTGTCTCATGCTCCCTACTCTCCCAAGTTAGGTAGTTTCATGGGAAGTAAGATGCTTGTGAAACCCAGAAGCCTCCCCTCTGTCCTCAAATTTTTTTATTTGTTTTGTTTTGAGACAGGATCTCCTGAGGTAACCCAGGCTAGCCTCAAATTCCCTATGTAACTGAGATTGGCTTTGAGCTGCTGATCCTTCTGTCTCTTCCCAAATCCTGCGGCCACCCTGCCTGTCACCTTGTATGCTTTTTACCTGTGGCCTTTCTTTCCTATGTTGTTAATAGATCTGCTTTACCTTTTACTGTCAACCTGAGATTTTCAAAGAATGTGTAATGCCCATTATTTCCTCCCTACTGGTCCTGAAAGTCTAGAGACTTTCTAAACCCTGAACACAGGTAATCCCCTTGATGCCACCAGCTCTACTACAAAGCCTTTCACATTTTTCCCGTCAGGACTAATTCTACCATTTTTTGGCATGCTGAAAACTTAGAGTTTTGTTTTGCTTTTTGAGACAGGGTATGCAAAGATGACCTGTATCCCAACTTGATGCATAGCTGAGAATGACTTTGAACTTCTAATGTTCTTGCCTCCATTTCCCAAGTGCTGGGATTACCAGCATGTACCATCATGCCCAGTTTACTTGGTGCTAGGGATTAACCCAAGGCTTCGTGCATGCAAGGCAAGCGCTGAGTGAGCTGACCTATATCCCCAGCAGAGCATTTTTTTTCAGGACACATGGGATTTGGAGTTTGTAGTAAAGATGTGGTTTTGGTTTTCCTTGTCCAGACTGCAAAGGCCTAGATGTGACAGTCTCTTTGTCCTGTCCCTTTTCCTCTTCCCTGAGTTGGGGAGGTATTGGCACACCATTGAGGTGAGTTAGTTGTTTTCACCCATTTGGCAAATATTTATTACATACCTACTGTGTGCTGGGCCCTAGCTCATTTAGAATGTCTGGAAGGGAGAGGGAGACTGAACAAGGATGGGTGGGCTGGTTCTTCTTTGGTTGGTTGAGTTGTTGAGACAGTGTCTCATGTACTCCAGGCTGGCTTGAACTCAGTTTTCAGCTGAGGAAAAACTTGAATTTCTGATCCTCCTGCCTCCACCTCCTAAATACTAAGATTATAGGCATGCACCACTGCACCAGGTTTTATGTGGTGCTGGGGATTAAACTCAGGGCCTTGTGCATGCTACCTAAGTCCCTACCCACTGAGCTATGTTTGCAGTCCATTTATTTATTTATTTATTTATTTATTGGTCTTTTTGAGACAGGGTCTCCCTATAGCCCCAGCTGTCCTGGAACTCACTATGTAGACCAGGCTGTCCTTGAACTCACAGAGATCCGCCTGCCTCTGCCTCCCGAGTGCTGGGATCAAAGGCGTGCGTCACCACGCCCAGCTACCAGTCCCCTTTTTTTTCTGTTCTTTGAAACAAAGTCTCATGTAGCCTAGTCTGGCCTGTAGTTTAACATGTAGCTGAAGCTGACCTTGAACTCCTGATCCTCCTGCTTCCACCTCCAAAGTGCTAAGATTACATGCATGTGATACCATGTCTAGCTTTTAGATAATTTTTTTAAATCAAATAAACTAGGAAAAGTTAAGATAGTTTTGGGAATGTCCGTACCTGTCATTGGCTTCAGCACATAACACCCATCGGGAATTAGAAGGTAGAGGGAAGATAGAGGTATCTTGGTTGCGTTTGAGTAGCAAATCCCTTAATATATAAGAAGATCTGGCCTTAGGTCTCTGGGGCCAAAACAGTCCCCTTGTCTGGCTCCTTAAATCTCTCCAGAAGCTAGGCATGTGCCTTCCTTCATTCCAGATGTGCTAATGGAAGTGCGGGCCCCTCCCTTAGAACCCAGCAAACCCAGCAGTGATGGGTCACTGTGAGAACTGGACTAGTTAGCCTTTCATCTGTAAGAGGAAAAACAGGCTTGGCCTCTGAGCCTGGTACTACCAGGCTTGGCCACTCTTGGTTATTTGTCTCTAGTTCCCACCCCAGTTCTCTGACCCAAAAGTCTGGGGCCCCTTGCCTATCGCCCTCCCCCAACCCAGCTGCTACATGTGCCAACCCCACCCAGAAGAAAATGAGGCTCTTGGAAAGGGATAAATGGAGGCTCTGTGTGGGCTTGCAGCTGAAATGGCCCTGCGCGCAGCCACAGATGGGCCTCTGCTCCCCCTCCACGTTTCTACATCAACAAAGCGTGACCTTGTTTAGATGACAGTCGCCCCATGTTTCCCCCATGACAGTGTTTGCCTTGCCTTTGCCTCCCAGTAGACGCTCAGGACATCTCTGTTTCCTGAGATTGGAGAGGGGTGGTGGGGCTGTAGGCATCACATCCATCAGGTCTGTTAAGGCCTTCTTAGTTCAGACCATGTGAAGTCTGAGTTGGGTGTCAGGAGACCCAGGAGGAGTGGTGTGGGGCCCTGAAAGCCCTGCTGTCCACACCAGGAGCCCTGGCTGCTGCACGTGTTCTTGCCATCTCTGCCATCTTGGCCTTCCCCTGGCCAGGTGCTAGGACATGGAAATGAACCAAACTCTGTCCTAGGGGGCTTTCTGAAAAGAGCTTTGGGGGTCATGCACCCTCTCTAGGCTTCAGTCTACTTCTCTGTCAACTGGCCTTAATAATGTCTGTCTTCCTTCCTCCTTTACTGGCATGGCCTGAGGATGCAATGGATGAGGAGCATCCTGTAACTGGCCAGGTGTTATAAACAGTTGTTCTCCATCAGTGCTAAGCACAGTGGGTTCTCTGTGCCTCTGTTGCTGTAGTGTATCCATAGTAGTCCCATAACAGTGAGCAGGAACTAAGTACTTCCACTCTCACCTGGCCAAAGGAGACTTCGAGATGCATAGGGTTTCCAGAGTTTCAGAAGGGGTCCTCAGTATTTTTGAAAATGGACAGACCAAGGCTTGGAAAAGTCACATGGCCAGGGGCTGTCTGGGAGGAGAACGCAGTTTCCTTCTTGGGGCTGGCAGCTCCAAAGCCTGTGTTCCACCTCTGTGTGCTAAGCTACCTTTCAAGAAAGTACAGGAGGGGCTGGAGAGACAGCTCAGCAGTTAAGAGCACTGGCTGCTCTTACAGAAGACCTGGGTTTGAGTCCCAGCACCCACATAGCGGCTATAAACCCTCTGTAACTCCAGTTCCAGGGGATCCAACACCCTCTTCTGAACTCTGCAGACATTGCATGACACAGGTGCACCTACCTACATGTAGGTAATACACTCACACACATAAAATAAAAATGAAGAAAGCGGAAGAAGCTTTATTATTTTTATTTTATGTGTATGCATGTATTGCCTGCATGTAGGTAAGTGCACCTGTGTCATACGATGCCCGCAGAGGTCAGAAAAGGCTGTCGGATCCCCTGGGACTCGAGTTAGCGGCCATGTGGGTGCTAGGATTTGAACCCGGGTCCTCTGCAAGAACAACCAGTGTTCTTAACTGCTGAGCCAACTCTCCAGCCCTATTTTATTTATTTATTTATTTATTTATTTATTTATTTATTTATTTATTTATTTATTTATTTTTGTCTCTTTGAGACAGGGTCTCCTTGTAGAGCTGTCCTGGAACTCACTATGTAGACCAGGCTGGCCTTGAACTCACAGAGATCCGCCTGCCTCTGTCTCCCAAGTGCTGGGACTACAGGTGTGTGCCACCATGCCCGGCTTATTATTTTTATTTTATGTGTATGAGTATATTGTCTGCATGTGTGTAAGTGTACCCATGTCATGCGGTGCTCACAGAGCTCAGAAGAGGGTGTCTGATCCCCTGGAACTGGAGCTATGGATGTTTGTTAGGGTGGTACATGCCTTTAGTCCCAGCACTTGGGAAGTAGAGGCAGGTGGATCTCTGAAATCTAGGATAGCTTGGTCACCAGGGGGGTGCTTGATTAATAATAGAAATTATTTACATCTTCTTTACCCTTCCAGAAGTTGTCTGAGAGTCATCATTGGTACTCAGGATGTTCCTGAATTTGTTCTCTGCATCTCCTTAGCAATTACTACCAGCCCTGACCTTAGTACTCAGACTCAGCCCCCTCCTGTTCCTGTTAGCTGGAACTTACCTGGCTGTCTTTCTCTGGCTTTCCTTTGCAGAGGCGGCGCTGAGCTTCTATTTGATGGAATCAAAAAACATCAAGTCACCTTGCCTGAACAGGAAGGGCCCTGTGAGTATTGGCTTCTCCTGGCTCCTCTCTGGGGGCCACTGGGCATGCGTGGGCTTGTGGTTCACGTGGGAATAATAGAATTGCCCTGACTAGTGGCAAAGGAAGAACAGACTAGAGACTGTTCTCATCTGTCCTCTCTGGGTTGAGCCAGCTCTGTAGGAGGGAGGTAAGCTAGCTTTGTCCTCATATGAGGGTCTTATACTCAGACCACTTAGAGCCCTGGACCAGTGACCTCACCTTTCTGAGCTTTGTTTTTCTCATCTGTGAAGTGGGGGTAGTAATCCCTGTCTTTTCAGGGATGTTAAAAGGAGGAAGCAGCCATTCCCTGGTGGTATAGGCATGTAATCCCAGCTACTTTGGAGACTGAGGCAGGAGGGTCAAAGCCAGCCTGGGTGTTTAATGAGACCCTGTCTCCGAAGGTGAAAGGGAGCCTGGGATGTAGCTCAGTGATAGAGCTCCTGCCTAACATGCAAGAAACCCTAGGTTTAGTTCCGAGCACTTTAGAAAGTGCAGGAAAAGGCCGGGCATGGAGGCAGAGGCAGGTGGATCTCTGCGTTTAAGGCCAGCTTGGTCTACATAGTGAGTTCCAGGACAGCTGGGGCTACAGGGAGACCCTGTCTCAAAAAGACAAAAGTGCAGGAAATAAATAAATAGAAAGAGGAAGAGGCAAGCGAACCGTGTATCTCAATAGTCACCACATGGCCGCAGGGAGATTCTTAGGGAAATAATAACATTCGCAGAACATGGAACGTGCACCTGAGCTGCTATCATGGTAGAAGATTAAAATAGAGGAGCTTGGGAATGGACAGGTGGCTCAGCGGTTAAAAGCACTGACTGCTCCTGCAGAGACCTGGGTTTGATTCCCAGCACCCACATGGTGGCTACGAACCGTCCTTAACTCCGGTTCCAGGGGAATCCAACACACCCAGCAACAAATATAATTTTAAAAATTGAAAAAGAATTACATGAGACCCTGTCTCCAAAAAAAAAAAAAGCTGGGCGTGGTGGCACACACCTTTAATCCAGCACTTGAGAGGCAGAAGCAGGTGGATCTCTGTGAGTTCAAGACCAGCCTGGTTACATAGTGAGTTTCAGGACAGCTGGGGCTACAGGGAGATACTGTCTCAAAAAGACCAAAAAAAATAATAATAGGGGCCGGAGAGATGGCTCAGCGGCTAAGAACACTGACTGTTCTTGTAGAAGACCTGGGTTTGAATCCCAGCACCCACACAGCAGCTAACAACTGCAACTCCAGTCCCAGGGGATGTGACAGCTTCTTCTGTCTTCTTGGGCATTGCACGACACAGGTGCACTTATCTACATGCAGGCAATATACACATATACATAAAATAAAAATAATAAAATATTAAAAAAATAAAATAAAAAATGAGTTTGAGGGAACTGGAAAGTTGGCTCGGTGGTTAAGAACAGTAGCTGCTCTTCCAGAGAACCTGAGTTCAGAACCCAGCACCCATGTCAGGTGGCTCACAAATACTTGTAACTCCAGCTCTCAGGGCATATGAGGCCCTGTTCTGACCTCCACAGGCAACCTTCCTATTTGCACAGACACAGACACATAGACATGTATAAGAAATTAAAAAAATATATTTTTTTTGGTCTTTTTGAGACAGGGTCTCCCTGTAGCCCCAGCTGGCCTGAAACTCGCTATGTAGACCAGGCTGGTCTTGAACTCAGAGAGATCTGTCTGTCTCTGTCTCCTGAGTACTGGGACTAAAGGTGTGCACCACCATGCCCAGCTGAGAAATAAAATCTTAAAAATAAAAGTTTTGGGCCAGGATGTGACTCGGTAATGGAATGCTTTCCTGTCATAATGAAGCCCTCAGTTCAATCCCAAGCACCACCAAAAAAGTATCCTGCCAGAAAGAATGGAGGAGGGAGGTTGCCCACACAAGAGAGAGAGTCTTCAGTTCTCTGCTTATTCTAATACTGGTTAATCTTTCTTGAACAACTATGTATGAGCACCTCGTACATGGCAGACCATGTCCAGTAACTGAGGAGACAGGCATGAACGAGACCCTGTCCCTGTTTTCAGACTTGGGGGTGGTGGTTAGAGAGTTAACTATCTGTTAACTGTCAATTGACCATCACTTATATTGAGTAACTGAGTAGCTCAGTGTGTCCCAGAAGCAGGGCTCTACTGTAGTCTGCAGCACTGTGTCCTAGTGAGAGCAGAGGATAGTAGCCAGTTCCCATCTGTATCTGAGATACTTCCGGAAGAGGCATTGATTGTGTGAGACAGGGGATGAGGTTCCTGCAGGTGGAAGGTAGATAGCAGTCATTAAGTTTGACAGGATCCTTTAGGAGTGGGCACACACTAACTGCCACTGGGCTGCAGAAGGGTAACACAGGGTGGGTCTGTCTGCCATACTTTCTGAGGAGCAGGACACTCTCTGCCTCGAGTTAGGTGTGGATAAGTGGCCAGGGTTAAATGTCAGGATTGTAAGAGTGTGTGCCCCTGGTGGGGGAAGATGTACAGGTAATGAAGATGACCGTGGTTTCATCAAACCACACATCCTCGGCAGCCTTGAGAGGGAAAGAGAGATTCTCAGATGAGTCTCAAAAATTCAATCTTGAGCCGGGTGTGGTGGTACACACCTTTAATCCCAGCACTTGGGAGGCAAAGGCAGGTGGATCTCTGTGAGTTCAAGGCCAGCCTGATCTACATAGTGAGTTCAAGGCCACCTGGGGCTACAGGGAGACCCTATCTCAAAAACGCACACACACAAAAGTTCAGTCTCAAAGATTGCCTAGGAATGACCACAGTTTGGACTGGGGAATACAGCTGAGTTGGTAGAGTGTGCGGCTAACATGCTTTAAGCCTGTGTTTGATCCCCAGCCTGAATAAACCAGGCATCAAAGAGGTGGAAGCAGGATGATCAGAATTTCAGGGTCATAGAGAGTTTGAAGCCGGACTGGGATGAGAAAACCCTGTCTGCAAAATGAAATATCACAAGTTGGGATTTATAGCCTCTTCAGTTTGCTTGATACAAAAATCCACCAATTTTCACAATTTCCAACTGTTTGTTACTACTGGTTGACTGCTGAGCAAGTGTCAGGCATAGTAGTAAATGAGGTCAGCAGCGTTGATTGCCTTATTTGTACTGGTTAATGCTTGTTGCTGGGTATTAGGTAGTGAGTGAGCAAAACAGATGTGTGGTTCATTCATTCATTTATTTTGAAAGAAGGTCTCCCTGTAGCCCCAGCTGGCCTGAAGGTTGCTATGTAGACCAGGCTGGCCTTGATTTTATGTGTATGAGTGTTTGCCTGCATGTATGTATGTGTACCTCTGTTGTTCAGTCAGTGCTGGTGAAGGCCAGAAGAGGGTGTCAGATTCCCTGGAATCAGACTTATGGATGGTTGTTAGCTACCATGAGGGTGCTGGGATTTGAACCTGGGTCATCTTCAAGAACAGTGCTCTTATCTGCTGAGCCATCTCTCCAGCCTCAATGCTTGGCTTTTTTTTTTTTAAAGAAATATTTTACTGTTTTTTATTTTGTGTGTATGAGTGTTTTGCCTGCATGTGTGTACACCATGTGTATGTAGTGGCCACAGGGACCAGAAGAGGGCATTGGATCCCTTGGAACTGGAGTTACAGACAGTTGTTAGCTACCATGTGGGTTCTGGGATTTGAACCCAGGTCCTTTGCAAGAGCAGCCAGTGCTCTTAAGTGCTGAGCCATCTCTCCAGCCCCATTACAGCGAGCCCATCCTCATCACGTCACACACAGCAAAGATTGGAAAGGATGATTGACCTTGGATGAAGGAGATATTCTAGAACTAGGAATGAAAATGCAGAATGGACTTTTAAGACAAAGGTGGAGCTAAGCTTGTACTTCCCCAATCAAAGCTGAGGAATCCATTTTGAATAAAATCATGGCTATGGCCCAACTTGAGGACACAGTTCCAACAGAACAATTCCATCAACACAGTTCCAGGAGATAGATGTTTCCAAGGGATATCTGGAAGAATAAGTGTCCTCTGAGTTCAGGCCCCTTAAAAACTAAACTTAGAGTCAGGCATTTTGTTCAGGTAACTGTAATGTTGGTAGAGTAACACCACAACTATCTCTAATGGCTGAGAAGGCATGATGTGGCTTGCAACACCTAGGATAGGCAGGCTGAAAGATGTTGGAGGAATTTGAGGCTGCAGGCTTAGGTAGAAATTCCAAAGAGGACTATTCTGAAACTTTTATGGAAATGAAAAAAAACATATTTCAAAATAGAAATAATACATGTGTAAAAAATGAGGACGCAATACCCAAGACTGATTAGAACTATCAGTTTTCCTATATATTTTTACAAGACATCCAAGAACTTTGCAGTTTTTTCGTTTTTCTTTTCTTATTTTGGGTCTTTCTGAGACAGGGTCTCCCTGTAGCTCCAGATGGCCTGGAACTCACTATGTAGACCAAGCTGGCCTTTAATTTACAGAGATCCACCTGCCTTCCGAGTGCTGGAGTTAAAGGCGTGCACCACCACCAGGCTAATTTTATTATTTTTAATTCTGTGTGTGTGTGTGTGTGTGTGTGTGTGTGTGTGTCTATGTGTGTGTGTCCCCATGTGTATGCAGGTCTCCATGGAGTCCAGAAGTGGATATTAGATGCCCTGGTGCTAGAGTTATAGGAGGTTGTGACTCACCCAACGGAGGTTCTGGGAAATTGAATTTGGGTCTTCTACAAGAGCAGTACAAGCTCTTAACCGTTGAGCCAGCTCTCCAGCCCCAGATATGTGGTTCTTGATTTTCTAGCTAGCAGTGTAGACTTGGGCAGTAAACAGGAAACAAACGACTGGCGAACAGATGAGTGCTTAGTTTTTTTGTGTTTTGGAGAATTTTTGTTTGTTTTTGTTTTTTTACTTTTTTGGTCTTTTTGAGACAGGGTCTCCCTGTAGCCCCAGCTGTCCTAGAACTGTGTAGACCAGGCTGGGCTTGAACTCACAGAGATCTGCCTGCCTCTGCCTCCCGAGTGCTGAGATTAAAGGTGTGCACCACCACACCCGGCTGTTTTGGAGAATTTTTAAAAAAATGATTTATTATTTTTATTTTATGTGTATGCATGTTATTACCTGCATGTAAACAAATGTATACCCGTGTTGTGCAATGCCCACAGAAGTCAGAAGAGGGCGTCAGATCCCCTGGAACTGGAGCTACAGACAATTGCCATGTGGGTGCTAGAGTTCTAATCCTGGTCCTCTGCAAGAGCAGAGGTAAGAGTGCTCTTAACCTTTGAACTATCTCTCCAGCCCCTTGGAGAATTTTTTGAGACAGCTGGCTTCAAACTTAGCATTCTCCTGGCTCAGCTTCCCTAGTACTCAGGTTTCAGGCCTGTACCATCAAGCTCAGCTCAGATGGGTCCTTTGTGCCTGGGAGTGGCCAGGGAGGGCCTCTTTAAGGAATGATGAGAAGAGTGCTTGACCGTAGAGAGAGGCTGTTCTGGTGAACGCCATAGAGAACAGAGGTACATGGAGCCCTCCCAGGCAGAGACAGCAGCATTTGTAAGGCCCTGAGGAGTGAAGGCAAAGGACAGGAACTGAAGGCAGGCCAGGTGCACAGTGGGCGCAGGCAGAGTTGGGGTGTAGGCCAAGCCCTAGCTCTTACACATTGTTACATGCTCCTAAGGGTTAGCTGTCGTTGTTTCCACTGATCAATTGATTAGTTGATTGATTGGCTGGCTGATTGATTGAGATAGGATCTCACTTTGTAGCCTAGACTGGCCTAGAACACTATGTAGTCCACTATGTAAGCTGGCCTTAGACTCACAAGTCCTGGGTATTGAATGTGAGCCACTGTGGGGTCTCTCCCTCTCCTTGTGGGTCGTTGGCCACCATTCCACGAGGACAAAGGGAGCAGAAGCGATGAACGGGGTCAGGAAGGCCAGTGAGCACTGACGGAAGAAAGCCCTTCGGGGAGGCAGGTTCAGTGATACAAACAGCTCCAGACTCAGTGAAACAGCTCCGTTTATTTAGTGGGATGTTAGGGAAAATATAGTGTGGAGGCCGTAGCTAATGCTGCAGCTGATAGGTGCTCATAGTATGCTTTATTTACATGTGGCAGTGGGCTCCTATCATCCGACTACCGACTACAGGCAATGCCTAATTACCATATAGAAAAAACCTGGGGGTAGTTTTTACTCTAGGTAACTATGCCAAAGGTCATGTTTTAAATGAGGCCTAGCATCCGGTGCTTGGCAGCACTTTCCAGATAAAGTCAGGCAAGAAGCTCCTGCTGAGAAAGGAGCAGACCTTAACAGCAGGGTTCCCCAACAAGCCACCATGCCACCATCCCTGGCTCAGGACTTGGGTTTCTTTTCTTACTTTGTCTTTTTTTTTTTTTTTGAGACAGGTCTCCCTGTAGCCCTAAGCTGGCCTGGAACTCACAGAGATTCCTCTGCCTGTGCCTTCCAAGTGCTGGGATTAAAGGCCTGTGCTACCATGCCCCACTGGTCTTGGGTTTCCAATCCTTTATTCTGCAGCCACTGCATAGGAGGAGGGTAGGAGCCTATCCACCCAAGATGGACAGAAGTCTGAGGAGGGAAGGCAAAGTCCCTGTGTTCAGTCTTTGGGCCGCAGCTGTGGGTCTCTGCTGTCGGTTCCTCTTCATGTCTTGCTCTTCCTATGGGTATAGATCATACTGCAGCCACAGAGCTAGTGAGTAGCTATCAGGCTTACCTTGGTGCGTGTGAGCCCCAAGAGGGGGCTGGGAAAGTCCTACTCCCTCCCCTCTGCCTGATAACTTTCCCAGTCTAGGGACCTCCACCCAGCCCAGAAGGTTTTGGAGAGTTCATTGAAGTAGTAGCATCCAAGTGTTATGGGTTGTACCAGGTGTGCTGGTACCAGCCTGTACTCTCACCACTCAAGCTGAGGATGTGAGGTGGAGGCTAGCCTGAATACATAGTGAGACCCTATCTCAACAGACTTTGCTCAGCACTCAGAGGCAAAGGCAGGCAGATCTCTGTGAGTTTGAGGCCAGCCTGGTCCACATTGTGAGTTCAAGACCAGGGCTACATAGTGAGACTCTGTGTCAAAAGAAAAAGTTTTTGGCCAGGTGTGGTGGATGGCGCGAGCCTTTAATCCCAGCACTTGGGAGGCAGAGACAGGTGGATCTTTGTGAGTTGGAGGCCAGCCTGGTCTACATAGTGAGTTCCGGGACAGCTGGGGCTACAAGGAGACCCTGTCTCAAAAAAGAAAAGAAAAGAAGAAAAAATAGTTTACCTAGTCTGATTTTAATTATTTAATTATATGGTGAAAATTTTTCAGTGTCAATTAAATCTATATCCCTGTCACCTCTTTTTCTGAAAAGGTCTTGCTGTGTTGCCCAGGTGGGTCTCAAACTCCAAGAGGGGATCCGACAGCCTCTTCTGACCTCCATGGGCATTGCACAACACAGTGCACTTACCTACAAGCAGGCAGTACATGCATACACATAAAATAAAAATAATAAATAAAATAATTTTTAAAAAAAAGATAAAAAGGAAGCCTGTTTGGGTGTGGTAGCACATCCTGTAATCCCAACACTTAGGCTGAGGCAGCCGGAGCCAGGGAGTTTGAGACCAGTCTAAGGCTACATAGCAAGTCCAAGACCAGCTAGGGCTACCTCAAGAGACCCTGTCTCAGAAAACAAACAGACAAAAAGATGTATGGATTGTGATGACAAACAAGGGGAGGCTTGGAACCTGGGCCAGGTGGGGGAGAAGAGGATTGGTGAGGCTGGAGTGGGTGAGCCTGCAGAAGAGGAGCCCTGGGCATATGCAGTCGCACAGCAGTGATTTCTACAGCCTCTCTTTTCCTATCTGTGTAATGGGGAAGTGGGCTGATTCTATTCTTTGTTCAGATTATGATCTGTTTGACACCTCCAGTTTGGAAAATGAAGTTGCTTCTAAATTTTAGAGAGAGAGAGAGAGAGAGAGAGAGAGAGAGAGAGAGAGAGAGAGAGAGAGATTAGGTAAAGAAGAGTGTGCAGATCCCAGGAGAGGTTGCATGTTTCTGAGGGAGGTGGTGAGATGTCCTTGAATGACAGAGATAGGCAGGAGCCAGTTTTGGCCATTTTGGCTGCAAGAAGCAAGGACCCAGTAGCTCCACGCTTCTAGCTACAGGTTCTGCTCCTCTTCCCCTGCTGCCCCAGCATCGCTTCCCCTCCTCTCCACCAGTCAGCTCCAGTCAGCTCCAGTCACATTAAAGGGTGACTGGTGAGGGAGGGCATGAGCTGAGCAGTTCCTGGGCGCTTTAAACTGCTTAGCATGCATTTCACAGGCTCTCCGGGGCCAGCTGTTCCTTTCTCTGCTCTCAGGGGCCTGTTTGCTGATCCCTTCCCTACCTCCCTCCTCTTTCCCCACCCCTCCCAGTCCCTGTGCAAAATTGCTTTTGAAAAGATCCACTTTCTGCTTAATTACACAATGAGGAGCGTCCCCTCACACATCTGTAAACCTCCTTCTGAGGCCAGTTTAGCCCACAAACTGCTCCATTCTTGCCCCATTCATTTGTAAATGGAGCCTCTGAGGTTCCCTCCACCCCTCTTCTCTTTCTTCCCCCATGCCAACTCTTTCTTCTCCTTTTCAACTTGCGCCTGGGGTAGGATCTCTGAGAGCCCTGCCTTGGAGCCTGGTGGATTTGGTGGGGAAAGGACAGTTTAACTTAGGGAAGAGAAGATTTAAGGGATTAGTGTTTCTTAAATCTGATGGGTGCAGGTGGAGATGAGAAAATACATTTGTTGGCATGACCTCTGTGGACCGCAGGCCCAGTAGAAGGGAGTGACATGGGAGAGAAGTGCTCTGGATGAGCAGCTCTTGACCCTAGGTGTTCACAGGGGCCAGATTTGGCTCTCTGTTGCAGCCAGGATGAGATGTTAGGTGGGACATGGGGTTGTGGTATGTAGGCTCTGAGAGGTAGGACGTGACACTCTTGAGAGTCCTGCCACGAAGGGCTCTTTGCAGTGGGCTTTTCAAGTCTCCTGGCAAGGACAAGTCTCTGGGGCAAGGGATGCAAACAAGAGCTGCTTCCTTATCTTGTCCCATTTTGTAAGTGGGTTTCATAAAACCATTTTCATGGAAGTATGTAATACACTTTGAGCATCCCCCCCACAAGCCCAGGCTGCCCTTGAACTCCGTAAGTGCACTGTAACACAGGGTGAATGGTGTCCCCACCACAGCTGCCTTGAGGTCAAGGCTCTGGCAGCTCAGATGAGGAATGAGTCACTTGAGCACACAGCTTAGAGAGCCCATCTGTTGAGTGTGTCCCATGGGTTTGACACTGGTGGTCTGCTGCTAGCAGTGTGCCTTAATCCTCAAGCAACCCTTGGAGTATGGATTAGTATCCGAATTTTTCCGAGGAGCTACACCAGGATAGAGAGGGGAGTGATTTCTTGCCCAAGGCCATCTAGCCCTCGGGTGCAGGTCCTCTCCCTGGGCAAACCTCTAACCACTTCACCACAAAGCAGCAGCTCCTATCACTTGTTATCCTCAGATGGGCAGGCCAGGTACCAGGGCCTCCTGCACCAGAAACCTTGCATCAGAGTGCTGTCATCCTCCCCTGGCGCTAAGTGCTTGGCTGGCTACCAGCACTCACAGCCTTGGAATGTGATTCCTCCCACATGGATTGCCCCAGGAGTTTAACCAGTGGCATTTTGTGGGTCCAACACTTAAATGGGAGGAAGATGGGTGGGAACAACAGCGACTGCCTGTATCCCTAGTTCCTTGGAAGGCTGAGATAGTAGGATTGTCTGAGCCAGGAACTCAAGGCCAGCCTGGGCAACATAGGAAAGAAGTCCAGTGTCTTGAGACCCACACCCTCTCTTATTCCTGCTGGCTTCTGATGAGCAGGTACTGGATCCCACAGAAGCCACAGCACTGCCTGATTAGTGGTATCCCTCCCTCTTCATCTAATGTTGGGGTTCTATATGGTGGCCAGAGACCCAGGGCATTGAAGAGTCAAGAAGAGACAGTTTCTCCCCTAGATCTGGAAGAATGACACCAGTGATAGGCTAGGCACAGACAGCTGTATGTGGCTCCTCTGGTTTGGTCTTGTTAACAGTACATTCTTATCCCATTTTGTTTTGTTTTGAATATTTTATTTATTATTTTTATTTTATGTGTTAAGAGTGTATTGCCTACATGTATGTGAGTGCACCCGTGTCGTGCTATGGAGATCAGAAGAGGGCTTCTGATTCCACTGGAACTGGAGTTAAGGACGGTTTGCAGCTGCCACGTGGGTGCTGGGAATTGAACCTGGGTCCTCAGCAAGAGCAGTCAGTGCTCTTAACCGCTGAGCCATCTCTCCAGCCCCACTTACCCCATTTTCTTAAAAAAAGGTAGCTGAATTTCTGAGGATTCCTTTACTAAGGTCATATAACCAGGGAGGGATGGAGTCCAACTCAGAACCAAGACTGGTGGGCATGGTAGTGCATACCCATGATCCCAGCAGGTGGAGGCCAAAGGATCAGGAATTCCTTAGCTACATAGCAAGTTCACAGTCAGCCTGAACTACACAAAGATCTGTCTCAACCAACCAACCAATACTGTCCAACCCCAACATCCATGCCCTTCACCTAATTCTCCCTTTCTACTGCTCAGTTGTCTTTGCTTTTCACAGACATCCTAGGGTGGTGGTGTGAGGGCAACAGCCCTGAGTCCAGACTCCACTTTGTCAAGGGCGGTGGGAATTCAGTGTTGTGTTTCAAGACAGAAAAGCCTGGAGACATGGGGTACACCTTATAAGTACTGCTAGGGTTCAGGAGAGAGCAGCTTCCTCCAGGGTCCCAAATGCTGATCTTCTTGCCTTCTCCATTGTGCCACCTTGAACCTACTCATTCCATCCTGCCTCAGCTCTTCCCATATGCTCTCCTTCTGTCCAGAACCCTCCCCGACCCAAGCCCCATTTATCCTTCAGACCTAAGCTTCAGTGTTAACACTCTAGGAAAGGCCTTTCCTGCTCCCAAAGGAGGTAGCATTTATCACAACTAATTAAGTAAGTAATGTCTGCTTCCCCTCTGCCCTCTTCCACAAGGGAGGCTCTGTCTGGCTTGCTCGCCACCATCACCCTAGCACCTGGCACAGAGTAGTTGCTCAGTAAGTATTTGTCTTGTGAATGGGAGACTACCCTCAGGAGGGGGAAGGAAGAGAGATTCTCCAGCCCCCATCCATCCTGGAGCCACCCCCAAGCCACCAGTCCCTGACTCTGCTTAACCCTTCCTCCTCCCCGTGCGCCTTTGGAAGCCAACCATCTGGCTTGGAGCCTATTTGCATATTGTCTGGGCCTCAACAAGCCAAGCAAGATGTCCCTGGGGGTGCGTTTCAGGCCAGACTGAGTGGCCCTTGCAGCCTACTAAGGGAGCCTTGAGTCCTACCTCTCCCCACCCCGAATCCAGGCATGGGGAACAATAAGGGTGGTGATGCAGTAGCCTCACCATGGTAACAGGCTATCAAAAATGTGGGCAGGCCTGGAGTGGGGGTGGGCAGAAGAGGGAGGGAGTGACCTCAGCAAATAGGAGTATCATGATAAATGAGGCAGCACTGGGCAGCAGACTCATCCCCAGCCCACCCCTCTGGGAGTCCATGATAGTGCCATCACGTGGTTGACCCCAGCGTGACCACCAGCCCTCCCCCATTCCCAAGCCTATCTAAACTGGAACAGAAGCACCCTCTCTTTGGAGGGAGCCAGGGCTGTCCCCCAGCAGAGTCCTGACTCTCTACTGGCCAGCTAGTGTTATGAGATGCAGCCTGTGGTCACTGGACCAGGCTTGCCCAAGTCCCCCTTGCTGTGTCCAAACACAGGCTCGGCCCTGACTGCCGAGGCCAGCTGATGGATGTGTTAGACCCTGGCTGTTCTGTCGAGCTGACACAAGATGTATGGGCTGGCAGCCCACCAGACAGTGCCAAGATGGAGGCCAAGGTGATTCAGGGCTGAGGGGAAGAGCCCACCAGGACTCTAAGTGGCCTGCAGTGTGAGAGGGGAGGGGTTAGCACCCTTCCTGCCCCTAGGGGGCAACAAGGACTTAAGTCTTGCTGGATTTGTTGGTCTTTTTGAGACAGGGTCTCCCTGTAGCCCCAGCTGACCTGGAACTCAATATATAGACCAGGTTGGCCTCAAACTCACAGAGATCCATCTGCCTCTGCCTCCCAAGTGCTGGGATTAAAGGTGTGTGCCACCATGCCCCATTAAGTCTGCTTAGTTAAAAAGAGGAATTTTGAACTGGAAGGTGTATCGGTCCCTGTATCCTGCCTGTAGCCCTATGCTCTGTGGCATACAACCCAGAAATGCTGTTATCCAGCAGAAGGGACTAGGTCATCCAAGCTGTACTGTCCCACCTCCTAGGAAGCTGCGTGCAGGCAAGAGTATGTTCTGGTCCTGCCAAAGGCCAGGCCTACACAGGACCCATACTGGGAGAGGAGCAAGACTTACTGTGAGCAAATAGCCAGCCAAGCCTCGGCCTCTAGTCCAGGACTTTAGGTGCTGGCACAGCTGCGACACCCTCACCCTGTTTCAGCTTAGGCCCTGAGCCTTGTCTCAAGTACCATGCAAGCAGCAGACCCCTCTGAAACACTGTGTCTGTGGCTTCCTGAAGGCTAATTGTTTCCCAGGGACCTTCGTTCTCAGGTCACCTCTGAGAGAGCAGGACCTCCAGCAGCCTTGGGACAGCTGAAGAGTAGAGTGGTGACCTTGGGCATCAACATGTTTGTGGAGGTGACTCGATCCCAATTTGCCATAGCCTGGTCTCCCCACTCCTGGGAAAGAAGAGGTAGCCCTGGCGACTGCTGCCTCAGCCTCCACATGCTGTATGGAGACTGTTGGCTGTCCCAGAACCCCAGCTTACAGGAGGCAGCTCTCAGTGTTCCGCCGAGCAGGAAAGGCCCTTTCGGCCCTGAACCTCTTGCTTCTTCAAGGTGGCCACCCCCAGCTTGCAAGGATTGCATGGCGGGGAGTAGAAAAGTGATTTGTCAGTGTCTCTGGCTGGTGAGCTGCCTTCTCTCCCTCTGCTAGAGGAAATTAACTGATGTTATCTGTTCAGCAATTGTTTTTCTCCCCTTGCAAAGGGAAATATATGCAGACCCTCCAAGAGTAAAGCTAGCCCACCCCGGCTGGACGCGCAGGACAGATAAAGGTGGTTGTGGATCCTTGGTGACCTCAGCAGTCTCAGCAGCCTCAGACCTGCTCTGTTCCCTAGTCCTTTGTAGTTCCTCCCACTCTGCCTCAATTCCCAGGCAAAGGTAAAGCCTCCAGCAGTGCCAGGGCCACTTTCTCTGAAGACCTCTCTGGCAGGTCCCTAGCCTAATTCCTTTCCCCTTCTTGGGGAAATGAGGTTCCTGAGCCATCATAGCCTGCTCTAAAATGCCCCGTGGGCCCTGTGTTCACCTCTCTGTCAGACAAGGCTTTGGGGCTAGGAATGAGTTGGGTTTAACGTTGGTTTGTTCTGTGCTTCCCTTTCTAGGGGACATCCGGAACCTCCTTGTCTGGATCAAGAAGAATTTGCTAAAAGAGCGGCCAGAGCTGTTCATCCAGGGGGACAGTGTGTGAGTTCCCTTCCTCCCCTCCCTGAGGACTGCGAGGGAGGGAAGGATGCCTGAGCTGGTGCCCTTGGGTTCTGAATGTCTGCTCTTGAGTCCTCTGGCCCCCCTCTCTTCCAAAACTTCTCTGAGGAAAGAATTTCTGTGCAGCTCCATCTAGTCTGATCTAGCTTTCTTGTTATCACACTGAAAAGAGCCTGGTAGATGTCACCAGAAAATGTGGATTGTACCGTGACTGCCACATTCTTGCTGTGTGTGGAACCTTGGGCGAGTTACCTGGGCCTCACTTAGTAACTCTTTGTTCAGAAAATACTAAGGAAAGCACGTTGCCCAGGGACCCTCTCCTCCTGGACTATGTAGGACAGGCTTCTCCTATAGAACTTCTTTGATGACGGAAGTGGTCTCTATCTGTGCTGTCCCGTGGTAGCTGCTGCCACGTGGGGCTGGTTGAGCCTGGAAGTTGGCCAGTGTGACTAAGGAGCTCAGTCCTCCATTTTAGCTGGGTATGGTGGCACATACCTGTAGCCCAGCACTCGAGAACCTGAGGTGAGTGGATTGCTGAGTTTGCAGCCAACCTATGTAGCAAGACCCTGTCTCAAGGACCAAACCCTCAAAACTTTCTGTTTTATTTCATTGCAATTTAAATAGCTATGTATGTCCAGTAGGTATTCTGTGTAGGGCAGCACAGGCCCAGATTTCAGGTCATTGACCTTACACACTCAGACACATGTACCCCACATTCTCCTTAAGGACACCCTCTCTAGAAAGCCCAGAGCTTCCCCACCTGCTTCACTTCCAAACAAGGCTGGCCTCCTGTGTAAAAGAGGTAGGCGGCAAGTTGTGAGACTGTCTGCCTTGAAGCATGGGTCACCTGCAGCCCCAAGGGCTAGGGCTGCAATCCAGTGTGCAGTAGTTCTGGAAGCCACTTGCAAAGACAGCGGTGCTCCCTGGACCACAGCCAGTGGGAGCCAGGCTAAGCCCTTCTACAGGCAGGACTGCTCTTGAGCATTCAGTGCTCAGTGCCACTGGCAGCCATCCCTGACCCAGGAGTGCTGAGCTTGCCTCCTCTCCAGGATGGGCCTCTAGGAGGCCTAGAAGCCAAAATCCTTCCTCTCTAGAACCTAGGAGAGTAAGATTAGACCCCAGAAGAGTAGGTTTCTCCTGCTGGTTACTAAGATGGAGTGGCAAGAAAGCCCTGTATACATAGTCCCCTGCATCCCTAGCAGACCATGTGGGGTGGACCTTTTAATTTTCACATGGAAAAAAAACATTGATGCTCAGAGAAGCAAAATGCCTTGCCTGAGGTCTGGGTGGTGTGTGGTGCTGGCCTTAATACCTATTTTACCTGAGGCCTCCAAGACCATGGCCATCTGACCTGGTTTTCTGTCTGTGCAGACTGTGGCCTCTACCTCTTGGGAGATTTTTAACTGAACCTCGGGAGGAAGGGCTCTCCCTACATCCCTGCAGCCATAGGCTGAGCTTCTGCCTCTCACTCGTGTCCCTTACTGCCTTCCCCACAGGCGGCCGGGAATTCTGGTGCTGATTAATGATGCCGATTGGGAACTGCTGGTCAGTACCTCCAGGAACACCCCTCCCCAACCCTGCCCTCTCTGATTCAGTGGGAAAACCCTGGGCCTCTTTGATCCTTTCTGGTCCTCCAAATGAAGCTACTCCAGTCTCCTAACTCAAGTGAGGAATAGTTGCTGGGAAAGTAAGGAGCTCTCAACCCTCCCAGAGACCTGAGGGTTGGTGTGTAGGGTCTCCATTTTTCTTGTGAAGCTTTTTCTTCTCCCAGAGCAACCATCCTTTCCTTCCCCCTCCCAACCCCTGGGGAATACCTGGGATTCTGCCCTGATGGTCCCTGCACCTCTTTCCTACCCAGGGTGAGCTGGACTACCAGCTTCAGGACCAGGACAGCGTCCTCTTCATCTCCACACTGCACGGAGGCTGAGGGCTCCTCTCTGAGCCTTAGCACCCTTGTGAGGGGAGAACAGCACAACCACACATCCCCTTGGGCCCTGCCTCCAGGTGTCCTGTCCCCCTTGGCTGCCTCCTTCCCTGCTGAATCCCCTAAGCTCCCTCTAGGCAGGGAAAAGAGGCCAGGTGCTAAAAATGAGCCTTTCTGGGTAGGGCACGTGAGCAGGGAGAGAAGGCAGATGCCTGAGCCCAGCATCCTCCCAGCAGCTGAGGTGGGGGAGGGTGTGCCTGTGGTGTGTCAGGGGTGGAGGGGGGGGCTCTATGTGCCTGTGGCGTCAGGGGTAGGGGGGCCTCTATGTGCCTGTGGTGGAGGGGGGGCCCAGGTGACCCAGCTGCTTTCCATTCCCTGTGTCTTAATCTAAGCACTGAGTGACCGCCTGCAAGGCACTCCAGCTCCTGAGCCATCGTCATGGAGAAGACGAATGGACTGGAATGACTGATGAGAAGCCTCTCCCTATCCAGAGATTAGAGGGGTCTCCGCCTCAGTTTCCCCATCTGGTCAGCAGAGGGCTCTGCCTGTCCCCCACTGATGTCATTATGGAACCCCAGCTGGGGTCCCCTATTCAACGCTCACCTCCCTCCCTCCACCCAGCAGCTGCTCTCCCAGCCACACCCCTCCTGCTCCCCCTATCCCCAGCCCTTGACCCTGGCTGGCCTCCCCCCCGCCCCAAGCCACCAGATGGGCTCCTGAGAGTCCCTAGGCTGCCTACAACTCATTCTGCTGGGGGTAGAGAAGGGAAGTTGCTTAACCTTGGACCAGCCAATAGAAGTCAGGGAAGGGAGGTTGTCAGTTATACCTGTTTCCTAGTCTGCAGCTGACTAGCTGTAGTACCTGACAGTTGGGGAGATACTTGCTAGCTTGAATGCAACCCCTCAATTCCTGAGAGAAGCAGGTTTGGGACAGACAGCACCTGGTGGGCAGAGGACTGGGCCCCTCCTACCTCTATCCCTTCTGGAAGTCTGGGGGCCTGTGCCTTCAGCAGCTGGCCTTGGGCAAATAAAAGACTAGGTCGTATACTAGCCCTGCTTGGCGCTCCATTCTTAGGAACCAGTGGTCCCATTTCCCCCCAGTCCATGGGCACCAATACAGCCTGTCCTAAGCCAAGGGCACTGTGATGGCCTTCACCAGAAAGGTCAGACCATTGACTGTCCCAAAGAAGGTGGTTCAGTGGGGTCATTGGAGAAGGGGTGAGCAGCCTGGGTCTTAGGCATCCCCACCAGTCTAAGGCTAAGCTTTGTTCTACCAGCTGCAGTCAGCTGCACTAGAGCCCAGAATGGAGATGGCCTAGGTAAGACTGCTCAGCTCCCCTTCCTTTCCATGGCCTGAAGAGCTTCCCAGCCATGCTGTGGCTTTCCATTAAAAGGTTAAGGTGGAATTTACCACCCTGCAGAGATGAAAGTGCCTGTGTGGACCTGTGTTGGGGGTGGGGAGTGACAAGTCTTAGAGGACAGATGACCCTTGGTTGGTGAACTGCTCCCAAGCACTGCTGCAGAGCAGATCCTTGGGCTCCTGTGCATGGGGGCAGCCCTGTTGGGGTTCCTGGTAGAGATTACTACCTGGTAGAGATTACTTATCTCACTAGGTGCAGATTAAGGCCAGTGTGGGGTCTCCGTGTTGTTTAGAGAGGCCTTGTGGCTGGCCTTCACTAGGTGCTGAGGTCAGGGACTTGTAATGGACCTCACAGCCTTCTTTACAGAAGGCTCGCCTGTCCTGTTTGTCGTTTGACATTCCCTCCCACCCTGCAGCCCGCGAGCAGGAATGGCCTGTGGTCCCACCTGGGATTCCAGGCTCTGGAGATGGTGGAGGATTCCTTCAGCTGCATGCAGCTGATGGGGTGGGAGGTGCAGCTGTGACTTCCCTGCCGACTAGGTACCCCAGTAAATGCTGAGCATTCAGGAGGATGGGCTGGGGAAACCGCGCTCTGCCCACCGCAGGGATGCCAACGCCAGAGTGGAGACTGGCTTGGACCATTTCAGCCGCGAGCAGAAAGGGGTCAGAGAGGTGATTCAGCACCATCAGCTCCCAGGAATCCCCCACACACACACGACTCCTGACCCCTGCTTTTGAGGAAATAAACGAATAAGTTTCACTATCTCCGAAGGATTTTTCTTTAATGAAAGGTTCCTCTGTCCAAGTTCCTTTTCCAGAGGCGGCTGCGCGGCTGGAGCGCGCGGTCCCCAGCTGCTCGCTTTCTGGTAGTTGGAGGCTCTGCCTGTCCGTCTGTCCAGCGCGCGTGGGAGGGTTTGGTTGGTTTGGGGTTTGAGGGTTGGTTAGATTGTATGTTTGTGGGGTACCGGGTCGGGGACAGGTGAGAGCAGATTCCAGTCGAGTTTGCGAGCGCTTTTCGGGGGCGCCTCCTTCATCCCGGCCTCCTGCGGCTCTCGCCGAGGGCGGGTTACGCGGGCCACGTTCGTGGCCGCAGCTGCGTGCCAGCTTCTTTCCAACCAAAATGTGAAAATCGGGAAGCCAGTGCGATCGACTGAGGACCCCGCCGGCAGAGACAGTCACCGCAGAGGACGAGGATGGAGGCGCGGACGGCCCCTTCTTTGCGCGCCAGCTCGGGGCCACGGTCCTCGGCTGAGACCAGCCGCCCCGGGGTCGCGCTCGGGCCCTGCGGCCCCCGCCCCTGCTGCGCCCGGAGCTCAGCCACAGATGTCCAGCCACAATTCTCGGTTGGCCGCAGACTCGTACAAGAATTGCGTTTGGACAATCAGTGGCGAAGCCCCTGAGTTGAGGGCCCCGCGTCCTGCGGGGTTCCGCCTCGCTCCGGAGACGCGCACCCGGAGCTCCGAGCTGCGGAAGACCTCGCAGAGCTCCGCGGTGGCGACCCAGCCCACGGTAAGGGGACGGCGGCACGCACACCGCGGCCCTTCGCGGGCCACCCGGCGCCCCTGCTGCGTCTCCCTCCACCGTGGCCCGGGCTTAGGGCTCTGAGCCGCCCCAGGTTAGGGGACTTTTCTGTCGGGTCCAGGGAACCCGACTCCCATCTCCCCGCCCCAGGCTGGGCTCGCGGGGAATCCGGGGAGCAGGGGCCCGCGGCCGGTGGCGTCTCCTGGTCCCGGGCCGGACTCGCCGGCCCCCTCCCCCGCCCAGCCCTGGGCACGCACCGGCTCCGCGCTGTCCGCGTCCTTGTGGCTGAGTAGCGGCCGGGGCGCGGGTGGCAGTGGCCAGGGCGGCCGGGAGCGCAGGAATGCGCCGCCGGGTCACCTGCAGCGCCCGGGGAGCCGACCTGGGAGCCGGTTGCTGGCGAGGCGCAGGGCTGGACCCGAGCGGGCGCCTCTGGCGGCTCGGGGCCGGGGCGGGCTTTTAGTGGGCCGCTCCAACAATACGGGCCTGGCGCGGAGAAAGGGGCTCGGCTGCAATTGGTACTGGATTTGAATAACGCCACGGGGCCATCAATGGTCATTGTGTAGATGGGTAATGAATCTCCGCTGTCTCTCGGGCTGGCCAGGCAGCTGCAACCTGCGCTCAGGCAGCTCTTAAAGACATAGCCTGCCCCTCCCTGGGGGCCGCCCCCCCCCCCGCACCGGTCGGACCCTGGCGCCCTCCCACCCCCACTGGGCACCCTCCACTCCCCATGCCCCGCCTGCTCCCTGGGCCTGACCCCTTTGCCGGTGGCCCCCTCCCTCCAGGGCCAGGCACCCACATCCCGGTCCTGTACTCTGTGGACCTGAATCAGGCCTCTCTGATCTTGACTGAGCTCCCCAAGAATGCCCAGGGTACCCTAGAATCTTTCAAGACCCAAAGCTGCCTCCCAACAGCTGAATCTGTGTCCTCTGGAGCTCTGAAGTTCCTAGCTGGGGGTTCTCAGGAGGGGAACCATCTGGAGGTCAGAGGGTCACCCCCTTTAGGATGCTCAGCTGAAGAATAAGGGAGGAAGGGTCCTAACCCCCAGATTGAGGATTCTGCCTCCAGAGACCACACCCCCAAGAGGGAACTGGAGGCTGCCCCTTTTCCCCTCATCCCTGACCAAGGCTTGATCCCAGGCTATTTAGACCTGGCAGAAGGGATGGGGGAAACAGGTGAGTGTGACAGGGCCTGGCTCTGTTAATGCTTGTCTCCTTGTGTCTTCCTTTGGACTCCCCACCCACTCCTGACCAGGACTGGCACAGGAAGGTTCTGCCTCCTGGGGAGAATTACTACCCAGGCTTTCACCGCTAGGGCCCAACCTGGTTTCATCAGTGCCTGTCAGGCCCTAGAAGGGGAATGAATGGACAGTTTTCCTGCATCCTGCCTTCTGTCCACCCCAGGCTTCCTCCAGCACCCTGCCTCTCCCTTGTACACCTGCCCTGTAACACTCTCCTGTCTTCACACCCTCTGGGCAGCCCTGCCATGTGCCCAGCAGCACCCTGATTTCAGATTTGTCTGATTCTCCTCACGAGCATGGGCAGTGGGTGCCCCTGATCTTAGCGCCTTTCCAACCTACCCAGGACAGTGCCTTCCCCTACCCAGTTCTTAAATGTGTACAGATGTTCGCATGTTCTGTGACTTAAGAATGAACTTCACAGGCTACTTGGAGTTTCTTACAAAAGTTGGCAAGATATGGCCTCTGGGTGGAGAGGGAGCCCTGGAATATTCTCCTTGATGATGATGGTGAATGTCTTATATGCCAAGCACGAGGCACCTGTAGTCCTAACTACTCAGGGTAGCTGAGGCAGGAGGAACACCAGAACCTCGGAATTCCAGACCAGCTTGGGCAACATAGCAAAACTCCATCTCAAAAACTGAGTAGGGAGTCAGGCATGGTGGCACCTGCCTTTAATCCCAACACAGAGGCAGGTGGATCCCTGTGATTTCAAGGCCAGTCTGGTCTGTATAGTCCCAGGCAGCCAGTGCTAGTGAGACCTGGTCTCAAAAAAACAAAACAGGAGTGATTAATAAAGGTAGCAAGTTCCCAGCCCTAGCAACCCTGGGAAGTAGGTACTATTATCATCCACCTTTTGCAGATGGAGAAATGGGATGGACTGGTGGTTGACAGACAGCTGGGAAGTGGTGAAGCAGGGTTGGAACCTGAGTCTCCAGCCCACTGCAAACTGGTTTCCTAGTCTCCTGAGCAGATACAGAAGGAACAGGCATAAATGTGCAAAACAGTCATTTTTTAGGAGGTACTCTGGAGCACTGGCCCCTAGTGGCATTTTAGGAAGAGGACTTTTTCCCTCTTGCCATTTTATTTCTGTGTCAGCATTATTCTTACAGGTTTTTTTTTTGTTGTTGTTGTTGTTGTTGTTTGGTTTTGTTTTTTTTTTGGTTTTGTGGTGCTGGGGATCTAACCCAGAGCTTCAAGCATACTAGGCAGGTGCTCTGCCACTGAGCTGTATCCCCAGCCCTCTTGTCAGTGCTAAGGAGAAAATGGTTATGCTCACCTAAACCATTGCTCTCAGGGAATAAGGAGCCAGAGAATCCTGCCTCCACCACTGTACATTTACGGAATGCCTACCGTCTCAGCCAAGGACAGGCTTTCCCAAAGGAGACAGTGTGCAACTGAGGCAGATTATAGAGAATGGGCATCTTAGGAAAGAAGGAAGGAGAGTGAGATGAAGATGGGCACTGTCTCAGGTAGAGGTTCCAGCCAGCCCCAAAGCCAGCTATCCAGAAAGATCCAGCAAGCTCTGAGAAGAGAAGGAGTTCCCTTCTGCTGGAGCTTGGAGAGGAAGTTCATATAAGGCTGAGATCCATCCTGCCAGGCCCTGAAGGACTTTAGGGGGTTTGGGATTTTATCCTGAATGTGACAGGGATCCTGAAAGGTCTGACAAATGCAGATTTACATTTTAAAAGGTTTGTTGGGACTCCTGTGTGGAGCCTGGGGGGAGGGAAAAGGACCAGGAATGACCAAGGCCAGTCAGGCTGCTATTGGTTTTGGGTGAGGGCAGGAGTTGTGTTCTTGACCTTCTGGGTAACCTGCATCAGCAACATTTAGTGAGCACCTGATGTATACATTGGCACCTAGGGAATTGTGTTCCCCAGAAGTATCTAGCCAGTGGACAGGTGGACAGACACAGATTCTCATCCCAGCCCACTGAAAGGAGCAGAGCCACAGAGAAAACACTTTAATGAAGTGTTGGCAAATTTCTCTGGGACTATAGGAGGCAGAGATTTATTCTGACAGGGAGGATAACTTCTGGAAGAGGCAGCATTACCTTGGGCTTCCAGGGCAGGTGAGCTCTGATGGACACAACCAAGGTGTTGCGGTCTCTGTGAAGTGGTTACTTACGCCTGCTCCTGTACCTGTCCTACCTCCTAGAGCTGATTGGGGTGTTGGGAAGATACACACACACCACACACACACACACACACACACACAGAGCATTTGCGGTTTATGAGGGGGTTTCACTCCTTCAACACACATGCGCACATGTGCGTGTTTGGGCTCCTATGTGTGCTCAGCTCATCTAGCATTTATGAAAACTGTTTCTTCATTCTCCATATGAAAACCAGCTCTCTCTCAGGAAGAGGATAGCAGAGTCCTCTACAGACAGCAGTATGAATTTCCTACCCAAACTGGCATTTTACCAAGAATTTGACCAAACACTGCCCAGCACAAAGGGCATGCTCAGTAAACATCTGTTGAATGAATGACAGATGAATGTGTGAATGAATACTTTATTAATGTAATCATTAAATGAATGGATGCATAGATGGGTGAGAAAAAAAAAAAGCCTTAGGACCACTGCGTAAAAAAGAATAAAGAATGAACAAAAACCCAGGTGTGGTGGCCTGTAATCCTGGCACTTGGGAAGCTGAGGCAGGAGGATCAAGAGTTCAAAGCCAGACTGAGCTACATAGTGAGACCCTGTTTCAAAAAACCAAGGGCTGGGCTGGGCATGGTGACGCTCAGCTTTGATCCCTGCACTTGGGAGGCAGAGACAGGTAGATCTCAGTGCTTTCAAGGGCAGCTAAGGTTGCATAGTGAGTGAGACCTTGTCTGAAAAAAAGAAAAAAGGGTGGGGTGGGAGGACTGGGGAAATGGCTCAACCATTAAGAGCCCTTGCTGCTCAGGAGTGGGTATTTGGTTTCCTGCACCTGAGGCAGCTCACAGCTCTAGGAGATCTGATGCCCTCTTTTGGCCCTGTGAGCACATGTTCACAGACATACACATAAATAAAAATAAAACATTATAAAAATACTGCTTTGGCTGAGCCTTCTGGCACATACCTTTAATCCCAGGACACCAGAGATAGAAGCAGGCAGATCTTTTGTGAATTTGAGAGGCTAGCCTGGTCTAGATGAGGAGTTTCAGACCAGTCAGTCTGAAACTTAGAGTTAAAATCCTGTCTCAGGCTGGGCGTGGTGGTGTTCGCCTTTAATCCCAGCACTCGGGAGGCAGAGGCAGGCGGATCTCTGTGAGTTCAAGGCCCGCCTGGTCTACATAGTGAGTTTCAGAACAGCTGGAGCTACAGGGAGACCCTGTCTCAGAAAGACCAAAGAAAAGCCCAGGGACATCATGGATGTAGCTGTGATCAAGCACTTGGCAGTTGCCCAGCATTCATGAGGCCCTGGGTTTCAAACCAGCACTGAGTTTTTGTTGTTTTTGTTTTATTTTATGTGTATGAGTATTATACCTACATGCATGTAGGTGCACCTGTATCATGCAGAGCCTGCAGAGGACAGAAGAAGGTGTCAGATCCCCTGGAAATGGAGTGACGGACTACAGACTGCTGTCAGCTGCTATTTGGGTGCTGGGATTTGAACCTGGATCTTCTGCAAGAGTAGCCAGTGCTCTTAGCTGCTGAACCATCTCTCTAGACACCCCCCCACACACACAAACACACTGTTTTTAAACAGGGATTGGGATAATAGATGGCTCAGAGGGTAAAGGTGCTTGCTGTCAAGCCTGGGAATCCGAGTTTGATCTCTGGGACCCACATGGTGAAAGAAGAGAACTGACTACCAAGAGGTGTCTTCTGACCTTCACACATGTGCTGTGGTACACATACCCCCATGTACAATCAATAAAGTAATAAAAATTAAGTTCAAACAGAGTGGACGCAAATAGTTTAGTGTGGGTATATGAATGTTGTAGCCGATCAGCTGAGGTGCTGTCTTTGGAATGGAGGCACTGCTGGGGAGCACTGAAGGGGTTGGAAGGGGACTGCCACACCCAGGTCTCCATACTGAATTTCAAAGGCAGGCCCAGGACCCAGAACATGATGGAGAGGAGCAGGGAGCAGCTGTGACGACAGGTTGTCTAGTTCTAGCTTTGTGCTGGGTCTTTCCAACCCTGTAGTCTCATTCCCTTATGTCCCTGTCAATTCAGGTTTCACTATGACCTGGTAGCCAGCCCAGGATGTAGGAAGGTCTTATTGCTACTCACTAAGCCTCCTAAGACTAGCTCTGGCTCACTCTGGGCTCCAGTTGCTCTTAATAGTGACTGGGCCACCTTTGGAAATAAACCGACAGCCCAACACATGAAGTCTTGGAGGATGCCAAAGCCAAGGGCCGTCCCAAGTCGGGAGCCTAAGAACCCTTTACCCTGCCTGCATTGTGTGTTTTAGTTTGCAAAAGATGTCCCTCTCTGTGGGTTGGGCGAAGAAAGCATGGCCTGGCCAGTTCATAGCACACTTGTAACCCCAGCCGCTCAGGAAGCTGAGATAGGAGGATCCCAAGTTTGATTGCGGCCTAGGCAACTTAGTGAGTCTCTTTCAAAATAAATAAGTAAATAGGTCAGGGGATGTAGCTCAATGGTAGAGCACTTGCCTAACATGTGCAGGGCCCTGGGTTTCATCCTCAGTACTGCAATAAATAAATAAAGCTGCCACCGTCCATCACTGCTGCTGTCTTCACTGCACATCTTACTGTGAACATGCCGCGTTTACTATCTGTCTTGTCTGTCTCTGCACTAGAACGGAAGCCCTGTGTGGACAGGATCATGTCGTGGTCACTTCTCTGTTCATAGCAGTAACAAGTGTTTCACCCTTAGCAGGAGCCACATTTTATCAAATGCTTAAGTCAAGGACTAAACAGGCACCACAGGGATCTTTGTAATCCAATTAACTGTGATGTGCTGAGTACTGGACACCGGGCCAAACGTTTGTCACAAGTTGCTGCAGCCTTGGGAGAGGAATGCCATCAGACTCCATTTTACAGACTAGGAACCTGAGGCTCTGAGAGGGGAGTCATTTCAGTTGTCTGTCAAGCTGAAAAGGCTACTTTTTTTTTTTTTTAAAGACAGGGTCTTACAAGCCTGGAGAGATGGCTCAGTGATTAAGAGCATTAACTGCAGAGGACCCGGGTTTGGTTCCTAGCACCCACAAGGTAACTCTCCTTAATTCTAGTTCAAGGAATCTGATGCCTTCTTCTGGCTTATGCTGGCACCAGGCACACATATGGTACACTTAACATGTATGCAGGTAAAACATTCATACACATAAAATAAAAATAAGAAAAAATTTTTTTTTAAAAAAGGCCTCACTGGGTGTGGTGCCGCACGCCTTTAATTCCAGCACTTGGGAGGCAGAGGCAGGCGGATCTCTGTGAGTTCAAGGCCAGCCTGGTCTACATAGTGAGTTCCAGGTCAGCTGGGGCTACAGAGAGACCCTGTCTTAAAAAGACCAAATAAATAAATAAATACTGCACCAATATAGTATGCTATGCTGCATATTAAATTTATGTGTGTGGGCATATTACCTGCATGTATATAAGTGCACCTATGTCGTGCAATGCCTGTGGAGATCAAAAGAGGGTGTCGGGTCCCCTGGAACTGGAGTTACGGACAGTTGTTAGCCTCCATGTGGGTGCTGGGAATCAAACCCGGGTCCTCTGCAAGAGTAGCCAGTGCTCTTGACCACTGAGCCATCTCTCCAGCCCCAAATGCCTATATTCTTAACTGCTCTACCTGTCCCCACCACTTCTGTGACCCTGAACCTAGGGAGGTAGGATCCATTGGAAATTACAGACTGGGACTCAGACATGTTTTCTGCTCACATTTATAGGAAATATCCCAAATAGGGAAATCTACAAAGACAAACTGGTGGCGTGAGGGCTGGAGGGAAAGGAAGGTGGGGAGTAATAAGGAGTGATGTCTAATTGGTACAGGGGCTTACTTTGTAGCCCAGGCTGGCCTGGAACTCACTATGTAGGTAGCCCAAGCTAGCCTCAGACTCAGAACAATCTTCCTGCCTCAGTCTCCCACATGCTAGAATTACAGATAGAAACCACCAACTCAGCTTTAAAATTTGTGTGTGTGTGTGTGTGTGGTGGTACTATGTGGGCCTTGTGCATGCTAGACAAGCAATCTGTCACTGTGCTGTGTCCCCAGATTGTGGGAGTGAGGGGGAGGGGGAGGAAGTTCTTTTTAGAATGATGTAATTGTAAATTAGAGTGTAGTTTTAGATACACAACTATGAATATACTACATACAAACTATTAAATTGCACACCTTGGATGAGCAAATTGCATGATATGTAAATTACATCTCAGTAAAGCTGTCATGTTGTTGTTGTTGTTAGATTGACTTTTATTTGAGCCAGGCTTGGTCTCCGCGCCTTTAATCCCAGCACTTAGGAGGCAGAAACAGGTGGATTACTGTGAGTTCCAGGCCGGCCTGGTCTGCATAGTGAGTTCAGGCCACCTGGGAACAAGGGAGACCCAGCTTTTTTTTTTTTTGGTCTTTTTGAGACAGGGTCTCCCTGTAGCCCCAGCTGTCCTGGAACTCACTGTGTACACCAGGCTGGTCTTGAACTCACAGAGATCCACCTGCCTCTGCCTCCCGAGTGCTGGGATTAAAGGCGTGCACTACCACGCCCGGCTAAGACCCTGCTTTTAAAAACAACAACCAAGGGGCTGGAGAGATGGCTCAGCAGTTAACAACACTGATGGTTCTTTCAGAAGACCGGGGTTCAAATCCCAGCACCCACATGGCAGCTAACAACTGTCCATAACTCCAGTTCCAGGGGATCTGATAGCCTCTTCTGTCCTCCGAGGGCATTGCATGACATGGGTGCACTTACCTACATGCAGGCAATACACACAAACACATAAAAATAATAAATAAAATATTAAAAAAACAACAGACAAAACACACATCACCCCCAACCCAAAGATTAATTTATATTTATGTATATATCTATGTATGTGGATGACGTGTGGACAAGGGCCCACAGAGGCAAGAAGGGGTTTGGGAGCCTCTGGAGCTGGAGTTACAGGCAGTTGTAAACTGTCCTGCATGAGTGTTGGGAACTGAACCCGGGTCCTGTACAAGATCAGGAAGTGCTCATAACCACTGAACCATCTCTCCAGCCCCCAGTCAAGCTATTTAATATTCTTTTAGTTATTTTTATTTTATGTGTATGTGTTTATTGCCTGCATGAAGGTAAGTGCACCCGTGTCGTTCAATGCCCAAGGACAGAAGAGACCATCAGATCCCCTGGAACTGGAGTTACGAACAGTTGTTAGCTGCCATGTGGGTGCTGGGATTTGAATCCCGGGTCTTCTGCAAGAACAACCAGGGTTCTTAACCGCTGAGCCATCTCTCCAGCCCCCAGTCAAGCTATTTAAAACCAGAGTTGGGGCTGAGGAATTCAACCTCAGCCTTATCTGCTAAACATAATGAAGTCACATCTCTGGGTCTCTGTTTCCCAACCAAAGAAGGGGAACAAACAATAGTTCATGGTGTTTCTACAAGGATTAGATGAGATACAAAATAATACTCTTGTTTTATTGAGAAAACTTGAGTCCAAAGAAGGGAAATGACTTACAGCAGATGACACAGCTGGTGGTGACGCTGGGCCTTTTGGCAGCACCTTGTATTGTAATGCTGTCTACATTGGACCCAGGTTTGTGCACACCTCCCGCCTCTTCACCACCATTCTGTTCTGTCTTCAGCTGGGCCTTGGGGTCCTGTGTCCCCACTGCCCATGCCCAGAGTGTATGGGGGTGGCGTGGTCTCCCCAGAGCACAGGGCGCCCTGCCCTTCAGCACCCTGTGCCCCCTCCTGGGGCCATGATGCTGTCTTGCCTTTGCTTGTAATAAAGAAAATATCTCAGCTACCCTTCCATGGTTGCTTGGCAACCCTAAGGGGGGGATTGGGGAGGGGAGGAGGGAAGGGGGAGGACTCTGGAGCCAATCTGGAGACAAAGGGTAGGATTTGGGTGACATGGAGCCTGCTCTTAGTGCTAACCTGGCCTGGCTGGGGTGGCGGGTGGGGGCAGGGCCCTCTTCCCACCCCAGTGTCTCACACCAATAAATATGGATTAGGGAAATGGGCAGAGTTTTTCCCACGGGCCTGAAAGGCCACATCTGACCTTTCTACCCCTTTATGTACCAATGTGACAGTCAGAGAGAGCAGAGAGCAGGACCCCCTCAGATGCCTCCCCTAGGGCCTTCTGACTTGAGGAAACTTTTCACCCTCCTTCCCCTGGGCCCAGACCAGGTCACAACCCCTCCTGGGCCCCTGTCCCAGGGATGAGGAAGATGCTGGTTTTCAGATGGGCAGCCCAAGGTTAGTGTCTTGGCACAAAGCCAAGCAATGAGGCCCTAAATCAGCCCTCCCTACCTTCTGACCCAGTGCTCTGTGAAATGGCTCCCCATTCTATCCCTCCTGCCCCATATGCCCAGGGCCTCCTCAGTTCAGGGCAGTTTCCCAAAGGTCTCTGTGTCCCTCCAATGTCTTTCCCTGTTTCCCCTCACCCTCCTGCACTAGGTCTCCTTCTCTTTCTCCTCTGGAGTTCCCCCAACCCCACCCCTGTGCCCCATGAAACTGGAAGGCCCTTGTGGCTGCTGTGTGGTTCTGTGTTCATGTAGCAAGGATGGCAGGAAGGGCCTGAAGGAGGGAGGCTGGGTGGTGATCTCGCGCCCTGGTGCATTGGCTCCCTGGCTGCTGGCCTGGGATGGGATGGGCCACTGTGAATGGAACCAGTGTGGGGACAGGAAAAGCAAACACCTCAGTGTGAGCTTTGCTGGCCTTGCAGTGGGGGTGGGGTGGGGGTCTGGGTCAGATCAACTTCAACTTCCCTATGTGCTTCTCCTGGCCCCTCAAGACCTCTGGCTCCTTGGACCCTCATCCCACGGGGTCCAAAGGAGAATGGGGTAAGGGTGGGAACAGGCCCTCTGAGAGACACCTTTGTTTACATATTTCCCAGCCCTTCTTCCCAACCCCCAGCCAGTACCCTTCCTGCCCAGAGGTGCCAGGAAAATCTGGCCTGGGACCTGGCCAGCCCTCCTCCACAGTAGCAGTTGGGCAGGCAGTCATCTTGTACCTAAGACACCCAGCAGTACCCTCCATCTCCTGGCCAAGGGGGACCCCGAGATGCTCTGCTTGGAGAGGTGAGTGCTCCTCTAGCCCACAGCTAGGCAGCGAGGGGGAGGTTGTAGTCACTGGTAGGGCTCCTTAGGGCCTCTACAAACTCCGGAATTCCCCAGGAGTTGTGGCATTTTCTGTTTGGATGGTCTCACCCACTGTCTATGGCTGGTGTGTGTGAGTGGTGGCTTGGGGACGGGAGTTGAAGAGACAGTGGCCAAAGTCCAGGGATGGAGAGAGGAGGTCTGAGTCGCTGGAGGACCCCAGACTCCAAGCCAAGTCTTTTTTTTTTTTTTTTTTTTTTTTTTTTGAGACAATCTTACCATGTTGCCCAGGCTGGCCTCAAACTCCACAAAGCTTCTGTTTTAT
Source organism: Nannospalax galili (assembly GCF_000622305.1). Lineage (NCBI taxonomy): Eukaryota > Metazoa > Chordata > Mammalia > Rodentia > Spalacidae > Nannospalax > Nannospalax galili. Next base: position 3,331,105 of record NW_008347322.1, read on the forward strand.
TAGACTGGCTTAACTGCAGAATCACACTTCAGATTAGCTGGTTTATGGCAGGTATGGTATGGTGGCTCATGCTTGTAATCCTACCACTTGAGAGGTTGAGGCAGGAGAAGATCAAGAGTTCTAGGCCAGCCTTGGCTACATAGGGAGTTTAAGGCTGGCCTAGGCTACATGAGACCCTGTCAATAAATAAATACATAATACTGACTTGTGGCATGAGTTCAGAAAGGGGGTACCAGCTCTGTCTGTGAGGCAGAAGTTCACTCTGGCTAGCACACTGAGTGCAGTAGTTGTCTGCGCTGTGGTTCCTACCCCACAACCTCTCTCCTGTTCTGTCCCTTTTGATTTAAGAGGCAGGTGGGGGAGGAGGATGGCTGGAGAGATGGCTCAGTGGTTAAGAACACTGTCTGCTCTTGTGGAGGACCTGGGTTTGGTTTCCACAACTCATGGTGACTGACAATCTTCTGTAACTCCAGTTCCAGGGGATCTGATGCCCCTCTTCTGGCCTCCACAGGCATTTCATGACATGGGTGCACTAACCTACCTGCAGGCAAAACATTCAAACACATTAAAAAATAAATAAATAAATTTTAAAAAAGAGGCAGGTCTGGACAGTGCCTCAGGGCCCAGCTTGGAAACTGGGAAATAGTCCCTCTAAATGTTAGAGTAGCTAGTCTCCTCTGACTTTCCCCCAGAAGCCACGATTAGTCTTTGTGTTACAGATCCTAGAGAACAGGAATGCTCTCACACATATGCACGCATGTGCGCGCGTGCACACACACACACACACACACACCCATCTTGTTCTTGGTGTTTAACAATAGTCCCCTTGGGCTGCATCAAAACCTAATCAGTTTCGGGGAAGGAAAGCTAGTAGCATACCACAGTGTCCCAATATGGTGTTCCAGTGGTGCCCACTGTGGAATAAGGAATCCTGGCCGTGGGGCCTGGCTGGGAGGACCGTGCAGCATAGAAACAGGCTACCCTAATTGCTTCAGACTCTGTTCTGAGGCCTTAGTTGGAGTTCACTGAGTGGGTACCACACTCCTATGAGCTGGGTTTGGTTCTGCAGATGGGGAAAGCAGAAGCATAGAAAGTTGAAGTAGCCTGTCCATAGACAATGCAGCAGAGAAAAGTCAGAGCTAGGATTCAAACCCATAGACAGGGGCCAGTGCCTCAAGTCTTTAAATGACCTTTTTGTATTGTCTTTGAATCCTAGCCTCCACTGTGAGTCATTGTGTCCAGTCCCCTGCATCTGGGTGTCCACCCAGGCCAACCCTTGCTTATAGACAAGAATCAATCCAGTTTTTAAAGGCACCTGCTCCAAGGGTGGAATTCCCCCTGAGGATAATAAAATATTTATTTATTCATAGCCTTCTGCTGGGAGGGGAGGCCCTTCCATCCCAGCTCACTAGAGGCCAGCTGCCTCCTCTCCTTCCCACTGGAACAGTCAGAAGTGAAGCCGCCTGGCCTCCAGGCTTGGCTCTGCAGCACGGCCCTGAGCAAGTGACTCCTCTCCTTTAGGTCCTGGTTTATCGATCAACTGTAAAGCAGTGTGACTGATATACCTGCTTTGTGAGGTTGATGGGACCAAAATGATTAAAGGGGATAAAGGCCAGAAAGAGCTAAGCATAGCACCTGGCACCTAGGGGGTGCTTGGGAGTGCCCTGAGTGGTGTGGTCAACACTTCCTCTCTTAAGCTGGGCGTGGTGACACACGCCTGTAGTCCGAGCACTTGGGAGGCAGAGGCAGGCGGATCTCTGTGAGTTCAAGGCCAGCCTGGTCTACATAGTGAGTTCTGCTTCAAAAAGACCAAAAAAAAACCCCACTTCCTCTCTCTACCACCACATTTTTTAAATTTAAGACAGGATCTCACTATGTTGCCCAGGTTCATCTGTGATGTGACTCCTAGGGCTCAAGGATCCTGTTGCCTCAGCCTCCTGAGTAGTTGGGCCTCCTGATGTACATCCCCAACCAAGGCAGCATCATTACTGAAACCCTTCTGCCACAAGATCAGTCTCCTGCCTTCAGCCCTGAAGTTTAGCCCTTCTTATTACAGGTGGGGATACTGAGGCCCAGAATGTTGACAGACTTGTTCAGGGTCACATAACCATCTGATGGTAGATTAGGGAGTGTCTCTCAAACCACTTAGTTCCCAGTTGTACCCTGCCCACCCCAAGTCCTCTCCAGGTGTGTCCAGGCCTGGCACCCAGTCTGCCAGGGCCGAACCCAGGAGAACTGGCTGGTGGAATAGTCGCCCAGGCCAGCACATTCTCAGCCCCAGTTCTTTGTCTATGGCTTTGTGATGGTAAGTGCTGCTCCTAAATCAGGTCTGTGACACTGTTATTGTTGCCCAGGGCGCAAAGAGTCTAAACTTTTCCCCTGAGGTCAAGAATGTGGCCAGTCCCCAAGCCGCCCAGAGCAAGGCCTAGGTGGGTGGGGCTGGGGCCTCACCCCTAGCTGCCGAGAGTTGGGAGGGAGGGGGGTCAACGGGAACAAAACGCTTTGAAATGCCTCCTCTCCATCACTGCCAACATTGTCCGCTGCCCGCGGGGGGCCTGGCACCGCCTCGCCGGGGCTCCGGCCCCCAGCCCTGGCCAGGCCCGGCCCAGCATCTGAAAATGGACAGAAGGTTATTGTCCCTTCCCGCAGCCCTTTGTCTGCCCCAGTTCCAGATGTCTAGGCTGGGACCAGGGAACTGACCCATGGTGGGCAGGGAGGGAGGGACAAAGGGGGAGAACGTGGGTCACTGCATCCTGAGGGTCGTTCCCAGACCCTGAGATCCCACCCAGCCACAGCCAAGTCACCTTCTGGGCTGTTTTAGCCTTAGAATTGTCCCTCTTCCCTTCCCCTTCTCCCTAGACTGTTTGGTCAATGGAGAGAAGACATAGGGGTGTAGAGTTAGAACAGGGTGCTTTGGGAGATCCAGGGACAGTCTGAACCCCAGCTCTATCCAGGTAACTGTGATCTTGGGCATGCTTTCCCCATGTGGGGACCCCTGGACCAGTTCAACTCTTTCCCAAGAAATCACAGAGCTCTTCCCTCCTACCAGCTCCTCACTAAGCATGGAGGCTTCCATAGTGGAAGGAACTCTCTGCCCCTTCCAGGCTGTGGTTAATAGTCATACTGGCAGGGTCTGACATTTCCCATAGGGTCCTCGTGTGGGGTCCCGGGCCAATACTTATACTCTCTGCCCCTTCCAGGCTGTGGTTAATAGTCATACTGGCAGTGTCTGACATTTCCCATAGGGTCCTCGTGTGGGGTCCCGGGCCAATACTTATACTTGCATTACCAGAACCAAGGGCGATCATTTTTGTCTCCATTTTCCAGCTTTGGAGACCAAGAGGCTGAGAGGTAGTCACTAGCTCCAAGCCAGGCAGCCCGGAGGCATTGAAGCTAGGATCCTCGCCCAGGCCAACCACAACCACCAGGAGGAGTATTCTGCTAATAAATATTTGGAAGATAGTGTGCTCCTAGCACAGCCTGGCGCCCAAGTCTTCATCCTAGCCTGGTGGTGTTAACTCTATCCATCAGTTTCCTCATTTCACAGCTGGGGCTCCCAGGACCCCAGCCCTAGGAAAGAGCTCTGGAAAACTTAAATAGCAACAAAGAGGGCAATTCTAGAGCCACCAAAGCTGAGTGGTTTCCCACTGGACTCTAAAAAAGAAGCTAGTTGAGTCGTTAAAGCACTTTGTTCAACTCCTGGTGGTTTTATTAAGGTTAGCAATTGAGGACAGCTATTATTATTATAATTATTCTCCATGGTGGTTGGCCACATTTAATCCTTTGAACCTCTGCCCTCACCTGAGTTCACCTGAGGACAAGGCTTTGTGGGGAGGGGGTAGAAGTGGTTGAGGGGTTGAAAATGTCAATACTTGGGCTTCTCAGGGTCTCCAGAAGTTTCTGGCAAGTCTGGGGAAAGCAGAAAGGATGGACTAACAGGCAGAAGCTGCCTCCCGGACCCGAGGAGTTAACTGGAGTTAACTGCTCCCAGGCCCTGGCCCAGTAGGGATGCCACGCTGCAGCAGAGCGACGGTTTTAGCAGAGGAGCCAGGGCTGCTTTCTGATGGGCAAAACAGCTGGCCACCCAGGGAAAACAGCTGGCCTGGTCCCAGTTTCCTAAGAAGAGGCAGAGCCTCAGAGGACAGAACCATATCTGGGGTCCTGGAAGATGAAGGCATAGCCAAGATGGAGAGGGCGATCTTCAGAGTATGTGGGTGTTGGGTGGACACCCCCGAGATAAGAGGGGTGTGGGTCAATTCCTAGAGCAGAGGCCAGAGTATACTAGATCCAAGCAGACTGGGCAGGGTGCCTCCAGATGGGATCTGGGGTCTCAGTCTTCCCTTAAATAGGAAAGAAAAGGGACTGGGAACCTAAGGCGGGGACAAGTCTCCGCTCAACCCTGGAGTTCTTGGAACCAGGATGAGAACCAGAGATAAGGAGGATGTCAAGGCTGGACTCCTGATCTGCCAAGCTGCACCCAGAACCAAGAACAGGGTGAAGCCCATCCTCTGACCAGGATCGTGGGCTTCTGTGACTGACCACAAAATACGACGGGCCCAGAGAGACCCCAGCCCAAGAGACGGGAAGTTGGCAGCTGGTAAGGGCTCCATCCAAGCATCCTCCCTACTTTGGGTCTCTATTCCCAGCCTACTTGGATGCCAGGCCATGAGGACTCCCAACCTGACTGAGCCCTGGGGTACTTCTAGGCCCCAGCCACATCAGGGAAGCAGTTCTTGGGCCCAGACCTGCAAACAAGGTTGGGCAGGATTGGCAGAGGGTTAATGTGGGGTGTGCCAGACTCTGTTGGGCCAGAGTTGCCCATCAGAGCTACTTACCTCCACGTCCCAGAGCCCTGGCACCCCTAATTTCTTTCTGACCAAAGGCCCTCCCCCAGCCTACCTCCCTAACTTCCCAGAGTTAACACCCTCCAATCTGAGTGTACCATTTCCAGTTCCCATCTTCCTAGTAAAGGATGTGCCCATGTGGCTTGGAGCTCAGCTTCCTAGTGGGATGAGGGTCTTGGGGGAAGGGGGCCATTCTTCTACTGTCTCTGGTTCAGGATACCAGACTAAAGCTCTGGGGTATTGGCGCCACCACATGGCTTTGTCCAGAACTACAGTGGCCAAGGGGCACAAAGGCACTGGCCACATCTGGTCTAGATCCTCCTCAACCAGATGGGCCCCAACAGTATTTTCCAAGTATGTACCAGTACCTACAAGACCCAGAGAGTGAGGCCTTAGTTCACACAGAACAGCAGCTTCATAGTTAACCTGCATCAGAATTACCTAGAATGTTTTGTTAAAACAGATAGTTTAGGACTGGGGGTGTAGGTCAGTGATGGCACATTTACCTGGCATTCCTAAAGCCCTGGCTTGACCCCCAGCAACCTAAAAGAAGAAAGTAATAGCATCAAAAGCCAGGCATAGTAATAGATACAAACCTGTAATTCCAGAACTCAGGAGTCTAAGGCAAGAGCATCATGAACCCCTTGGCCAGCCTGGACCACATAGTGAGACTCTCCAAAACAGAGGGAATTATTTTTTTTTTTATTTAAAAGTAAAAAAATTGGGGGGAGGTGGGGAGAGGGGAGCAGATTTTAAATGCCATCAAGCTCTATTGTATGAAATTCACAAAAACTCAGTTAAAAATGTGAAAAGAAAGAAAAGAGTTCTCTTGATTCTACCCAGTGTTCTGACTTCCTAGGCATAGGAATGGGGTAAATGATCTTATACTCTTTTTTTTTGGGGGGGGGGTCTTTTTGAGACAGGGTCTCCCTGTAGCCCCAGCTGTCCTGGAACTCACTATGTAGACCAGGCTGGCCTCGAACTCACAGAGATCCGCCTGCCTCTGCCTCCCAAGTGCTAGGATTAAAGGCGTGCGCCACCATGACCAGCTCTTTTTTTTCTTTTTTAGGTGGGTTTTTGTTAAAGGAACCCTGGCTGTCCTCAAACACATGGTCCTTCTGCCTTAGCCTCCAGAGTGCTAAGATTACAGAACAGTGCTAAAACAGCTTTTGCATTTTTTCAGGGGTAGGGATAGATGGTTGAGACAGTGTCTTGCTATGTGGCCCAGCCTGGCCTTGAACTTGCAACCGGCCTCCTGCCTCTTTCAGCCTCCTGACTGCTGGGATTATAGCACTGAGCTTCAATTTGCATTTCTAACAACTCCCAGATGAGGCCCTTGCTGCTCAAGGACCTTTCTTTGCTGAGCACTGTAACTTGAAAACCTCTGTGAGCTTGGCTAATGTCACTTTTTGTTGTTGTTGTTGCCAAAAATTTATTTCTTTTTATTTTATGTGTATGAGTGTTTCTCCTGCACATATATTTGAGACTAGAAGAGGACATTGGATCCCTTGGAACTGGAGTTACAGGTAGTTGTGAACTGGGCAATGTGGGTGCTGGGAACTCTCAGGCCAGAGAGCTGGCTCAGCAGTTAAGAGCACTGAGGACCCTGGTTCACTTCCCAGCACCCACGTGGTAGCTAACAACCATCCGTCTATAACTCCAGGTCCAAGGAGTCCTATGCCTTCTGACTTCCTTGGGCACTGCATGACATGGGTGCACTTACACACATGCAGGCAATACACTCATATACATAAAATAAAAACAAATAAAAAATTTAAAAATAATATATCTAAGCTGGACGTGGTGGCACACACTGGTAGTCCCAGCACTTGGGAGGCAGAGGCAGGCGGATCTCTGTGAGTTCAAGGCCAGCCTGGTCTACATAGTGAGTTCCAGGACAGTTGGGGCTACAGGGAGACCCTGCTTCAAAAAGACAAAAAAAAATTTTTATATATATATATATATATAATTTTAGGGGGCAAAAAACTGAGTATAAGTAAGAGTACTGGCACTTGGGGAGCCACCTCCATCAGGGACCCTGTCCTGTATCTACTGGAGGCTCTCAGCTCTGCCTAGGGCTGAAGACAGAAAGTGAATGGGGAAATGGGGCCCTGAAGCAGAAGTCAGAGAAGGGCTTAGCATGCACCTTCTCACCTGGGGGATCTAAAAGGCAGCTGAGAAAAATGGAGGGTTAGAGAGCGAAGACTCACTAGTTAAGAGCACCTCCTGCTCTTCCAGAGGACCCGACTTCAGTTCCCAGCGATCAATTCAGGAGGCCAACAGTCACCTGTAACTCCAGCTCCTGGGGGACCCTCTGGCTTCTATGCAGTCATGTACACAAACCCATACACAGACACACATATACACATAATTTTTTTTCTTTCTTTTTTTTTTGCTGTCTTTGAGACAGGGTCTTGCTGTAGTCCCAGATGGCCTGGAACTCACTATGTCCGTAACTCCAGTTCCAGGGAATCCAACAGCCTCTTCTGTCCTCTGCAGGCATTGCATGACACGGGTACACTTACCTACATGCAGGCAATACACACATACACATGAAATAACATTAAATATATAATAAAATGTTTTTAAGATAAAGATAGATTTTTTTAAAAAGGTTGGAAATAGTACCCAGGTTTCATGTCTTGCCCCAGTATTCCCCATTCAGTGCCCAGCCTGCCCCAGCCAAGTCATTCTGCTATGTCCAGTCGCACAAGCCCCGTGGGTGTCACTCCCACCTCACTGCTGCCCACCAGGCTTGTTTCTCCCTATGCTGGGGACTCATGGCTTCCATCCTTGGCCCCATGTCTGCCCTCCAAACTTTAGCCAGAGCAGAACAATTTGTTTGCTTTAAAAAAAATTTTTTAATTGAATTTTTCTGCACTTTGTACAATACAGCTTGATCACATTTAGACTCCTCGCCTGTCTGACCTCCCCATAGCTCACCCCTGTGCTGGATTTCATGCATTCTGTCATATAATTTAAGGCCTATCAAGTCAAGTTTGTGTCCCCAGATGTCCCCTTGGTATGAGAGTTCATCCACTGGTGGTCAACTTATCTAGCATCATTTCCTTAAAGAAGACCACCTCTCCGTCACCCAGCAGTGATCAGTTGCCAATAGTTCCTAAGCTAAGGTTGGAACTTCTTACCCATTTCCCCACTTCTATGCTGGGTTTTTGTCTGGTTTGGGTCTACATGGGTCTTGTGCATGTTGTCACCATTGCTGTAAGTTCATATGAGCAAGTTCCCAGACTTCTGGAAAACTGTTTCCTTGTGGTCATCTACTGCTGCCCTGGCTCTTGCAGTATTTCTGCCCCCCTTCCACAATGGTCCCTGAGTTCTGGGTGGCAGAGGTTTAATATAGGAATCCTGTCCAGGGACACACACTCTGCAGTCTCTTATTCTCTACATTTTAGCTAGTTGTGGCTTTCTGTGTTAATCACCATCTGTTACATGAGGGAGCTTCGGTGGTGAGAGTTGAGGGACGTATTATTCTCTCTGCCCCCTGTTCTGCTATGTTCCCTGAGCCTTAAGTGTAGAGGTTGTATTGATGTGTCACTTAGGGCTGAGCATCTCACAGGCACAGATTCTCTGTGTTTGACCAGTTGTGGAACTCCATAATAGTCTCCATCTGTTGTGAAAAGAAGATTCTTTCTTCTTTGATGAATGGTTGAGAGGTATACATGTCTGTGATTATAATAAATAAATATATGGACAATATATAAATTTACATATTTAGCATACAGTAAGAAATTATGCCCAGGCATGGTGGTGCAAGCCTTTAATACCAGCACTCAGGGGGCAGAGGCAGGCAGATTTCTGTGAGTTTAAGGCCATCCCGGTCTATGTGGTGAGTTCCAGGCCAGCTGGGACTACAGGGAGACCCTGTCTCAAAAAAAAAAGAAAGAAAAAAGGAAAGAAAGAAATTGTTTGTCTAGGGATGTGACAGACAGACATAGGTTTTTCTATAGGATCTATGACTTCTCCAGCAATATGTATTTGACTATGTTTACAGTACCACACATGAGTTCCCTCTCATTGAGCAGGCTTTGAGTTCAATTAGATAGCTTTTGATTACCTCCAAGATAAGAGTGCCATTATTCCGCCAACAGAAATGTTTTGTCGAACTGATCTTTGTTGTGGTTATTAGGCTTTACAGCTGGGTTGGACCATTGATTAGTCATCTCCCTTAGCAGCTTGCATGGTATCCTCTGATACTATGAGAGCCAGTCTTCAAGGAGTGTTTCTTTCTTTCTTTTAAAAATTTATTTATTTTTATTTTATGCGTATGAAAGTACACCTTGTGTCTAAGCCTACAGAGGCCCAGGGCAGAGAGACACCCAGATGTCCATCTCCAGGGACTAGGTGAGCAGAGGTGTTCTTCCCTAGAAGTGCAAGGGGGTTAAGTTTGGTGGAAACCTGGAGTTCTATTTTGAGAAGATGAAATTTGGATACAAGTGGGGAATTGTACAGGTCAGAGTTTCAGAAAGAGGGCGTGAGCTGCTAAAGGGAGGCTGAGCCCTCTTGGATGACACACAAGGAGGAAGTGTCCACTGAGGGGAGTGGCTAGAGAAAGCTGGACCCCGGCAGCCTTGATGTGGGTTAAGTAGTGAACAGAAATGAAATATTTTTCCATTCTAGAAGTTTGGAGGAGAGAGCAGGGCTGCAGCAGAGACCTTGCAGATATCTTGGTGTTTCCTTATTTTAAGCTGCAGGAGATTCAAGAAGTTTGGAATTTGGAAGGAAGACGCCAGAAGAAGAGGTTGTGGGTACAGGAAAGGAATGATTTGGTGGCTGGGGCTGTTGTGTTGTGAGAATAGGCCATCTCTTCCATTGTAATGGAGAACAGAAGCTGGCTTGGGGACAGGGTGGAACCTTTGGGGGCTAGAAATGGGAGTTTCTCTTTTCTCCAAAAAGTGGCTGGGAGATCCTTGACCAGGAAGAGAAATTGGAGAGAAATTGGGAAGACAGGGGACATTGGAAATGCCACTTAGGACTGAGGGCAGGAGTGCAGGGAATGGAATCACAGGGCAGGCATTCCTGCTGAGCCCTATGATGGTAGAGGTTTAGAGTTTGCTGGACTCCAGCCTGCCCCAAAGCAACATGGCTCTAGGGAATTTCCAGGCAAGGTTGATGGGAAAACTGTGGGGTACTGGAGCTGTTACAGACTGGATGACTGGGGAACTGGGGAGAGAATGGAGGGAAGGGAGCAGCTGGAAGAATCAGTACACTGGGGAAGAAGAGAACTCCAGGTCAGAGAAGAATCTGGAAATCTCCTGTCTTAGTCTCCATGGAACCCTATACCAAAATACCTTTGCCTAGGTTATTGAGGAACAATAGAAATTTTTTTTATGGCTTTATTTATTAGCTTTTATTTTATTTATGTGTATGAGTGTTTTGTGTGCATGTATGTAAGTGCACCATATGTGTGCAGTGCCCATGGAGGTCCAAAAAAGGTGTTGGATCCTCTGGAACTGGAGTTACAAACAGTTGTTAGCTGCCACATGTGTACTGGGAACCAAACTTGGGTCCTCTTCAAGAACAGCCAGTGCTCTTCACAGCTGAGCCATTGCTCCAGCCCCCATGTTTGTTTTTAAAAGAAATTTTATTTATGGGACTGGAGAGATGGCTCAGCGATGAAGAGCACTGGCTCTTGCAAAAGACCCGGGTTCAAATCCCAGCATCCACATGGTGGCTAGCAACTGTCTCTAACTTTAGTTCCAGGGGATCTGACACCCTCTTCTGATCTCTAAGGGCACTACATAACATGGGTGCACTTAACATACATGCAGGTATAACATTCATACACATAAAAATAAATTTAAAAAATTTTAAAAGAAATTCTATTTATTTGCATTTTATGTGTATGAATGTTTTCCTGTCATGTACTGCTAAGGCCAGAAGAGGGCATCAGACTCTCTAGAACTGGAGTTTTGGATAGTTGGAACAGTTGTGAGCTGCCTGATAGATGCTGGGAACTGAATCCAGGTCCTCTGCAAGAACAACAAGTGCTCTTAACTGCTGAGCCATCTCTCTAGCCTTTCTTTCTTTCTTTCTTTCTTTCTTTCTTTCTTTCTTTCTTTCTTTCTTTCTTTCTTTCTTTCTTCCTTTCTATTTATTATTTTATTTTTTGTCTTTTTGAGACAGGATCTCCCTGTAGCCCCAGCTGTCCTGGAACTCTGTATATAGACCAGGCTGGCCTTGACCTCATAGAGATCCACCTGCCTCTGCCTCCTGAGTGCTGCGATTAAAGGCGTGCACCACTACGCCTGGTCCCTTATTTATTTTTCATATTTCAGAATAACTTGCTTTCCTCCCTTCCCACCCCTCCTCTTTTCCTCTTTTTCTTCCTCCCTTCCCTTTCTTTCTATTATTTATTTATTACTCTCTCTGTGTATAAGCCAGAGATTGACACTGGGTGTCTTCCTTGATGTCTATATTTTAAAAAAAAGTTATGTGTGTGTTCATGTGTGTGAGGCCAAGCATGTATAGTGCACATGTAAGGCCAACATGTGCTGTCAGCTTTTGGTTTTCATCTTGAGATGGGGTCTCTTGCTCTCCACGGTACGCCAGGCTAGCTGGCCCAGGAGGCACTGGAGATGCCTCCCCTTCTCCCTTAGGGGCACTGGGACCACAGACGTGAATATGGTTTTACATAGGTTCAGGCATCTAAACTCAGGTCTTCATGCTTGCATGGCTTTACCCACTGAGCCAGCTCCCCAACCCCTCCACTGAACCAGAGCCCACCAATTGGCTGGACTGGCCAGTGAACTTCAGGGATCTTCCTGTTTTCACCTCTCTGACACTGGGGTTACAGATATGTGCCCTGCACCCAGTTTTTACTCAGGGGATTCAAACTCAGGTACCTGTGTTTGCCCAGCAGGCACTTTACCAACAGAACCATCTCTTCTACCCTCCTTGCCTTTATTATTTATTTATTTATTTATTTATGAATGAGACAGTTTGTGTGTTCCAGACTGACCTCAAACTCACAGCAGTCCTCCTGCCTCAGCCTCCAAGTGCTGGGATGATAGACATGTGCATGCCTGAACTAGGCTGGTCTTTTTTTTTTGATGTTGATTTGAGGTTGGGGATTTAGCTCAGTGATAGAGTGCCTATCTAGCAAGTGCGGGGCCCTGGGTTCAGTCCTCAGCACTGGGGAAAAAAAAGATTTGTTTGTTTTCATTTGATTTGTATGAGTTTCCACCTGCGTGGGTGTATGTGCACTGTTTGTATGCCTGGTGCCCTCTGGATGCCAGAGTACAGTGTTCAGTCTCTCTAAAGCTGGAGTAACTACTGATACTTGTTAGCCACCATGTGGGTACTGGGAACTGAACCTGGGTCCTCTGCAGGAGCAGCAATGCTCTCAGCACTGAGCCCTCCTTCCAGCCCCCCACCTCCCAGGCTGGTCTTGAACTTGGCATGTATCTCAGACTGCTTGGAACTCAGGATCCTCCTGCCTCTGTCTATGGAATTCTAGGGTTCAGGTGTGCACAATCATACCTAAGTCCAGACATTTTTTGCTCATAATTTTGAGACTGGAAAGTCCCAGATCAAGGTGCCACAGGATTTGGTGTCTGGTAAGTGTTCATTAGTACTCCAGCCATGTCCTCCTGTTGTGTGAGGACCTCTCAGGCATCTCCTATTACATTTTACTTTTTTAAAAAAATATTTGTTATTTTTATTTTATGTGTACAAGTGTATTGCTTGCATGTATGTGAGTGCACCTGTGTTGTGCAATGCTGCAGAGGTCAGAGGAGGGCCGGATTCCCCTGGAACTGGAGTTAAGGATGGTTCCTAGCCATCATATGGGTGCTGGGAATCGAACCCAGATCCTCTGCAAGAGCAGCCAGTGCTCTTAACCGCTGAGCCATCTCTCCAGCCCCACATTTTACTTTTTATTATTAATAATCTTATGACTTGAAGCAGGGTCTCACTCTGTAGCCCAGGCTGGCCATGCACCTGTCTCAGCCTCCTGAGTGCTATAATTACCGGTGTGAGCCATCAGGCTCCACTCTGTCCTCCCCCTCCTCCTCCCCCTCCCCCTCCTCCTCACAGTATAGCCCAGGCTACTCTCAAGTTCACAGAGACCCGCTTGCCTCTGCCTCTTGAACGCTGGGATTAAGGGCCTGCGCCACCACACCCGGCTTAGCCCGGCTTTTGTTCCCTTTTTAGTCTTTTTTAAAGATTTTATTTTTAGGGGCTGGAGAGACGGCTCAGTAGTTACCAGCACTGGCTGCTCTTGCAGGGAACCCGGGTTCAGTTCCCAGCACCCCCATAGCAGCTAAAAATGGTCTGGAACTCCAGTTTCAGGGAATCTGATGCCCTCTTCTGACCTTTGGGGGCACTGCGTGACACAGGTGCACTTATATACATGCAGGCAATACACTCGTACACATAAAAACCTTCTAAAATTTTTTTAAAAACTTATTTTATGTGTACGAGTGTATTGCCTACATGCATGTTAGTGCACCCATGTTGTGCAATGCCTGTTGGTGACAGGGACCCTGCTGGAACTTCTCTGCCCCTCTCCTAAGACAGGGTTGGAGACTCCCTTCGTATCCCTGTAGGGTCCTCGGAGGAGGCTGAATCCCCTGTTTTGGAGCGGGGCTGAGTCACCCCCGCGGCTCCGTGGTCCCTCCAAGTCCTGGGCTCAGTCTGAGGAGGCTTTGCTTTCTTTAAGGTGCCGGAGCCATGCTGTTGCCAGTGACCGAGGCGTGGACGGTAAAGGGAGGACGCCATCCGGGGCCGCTGCGGGACGACCCGCCCAGGTCAGGGGGACACCATCCCCGCCCCCAGCCGGGGCTTCCTCTCCAGCCCATCGCGTCATCTGGCGGGACTGTGCAGTTCCCGTCTGGGTCCGCCGGAGGGCGCCCGGGGTGAAGCAGGGGACACCCTCCTGCCGCGAAGGCTGCAACCCCGGGGGTCCACCGCGTGGGGTGTGCGGCTGAGGTCCGCGCGTGGCCCGAGGGTCGCGGAGCCGGGATCCAGGGGCGCCGGGATTCCAGGATGAGCGCCCAGGCCATGTCCGCCGCGGGGCTGGAGGCAATGCGGTCACCCGGATCCTCTCTCGCCCGTCATCGCCAGGCTAGGGGTCGCCGCTCCGGGGGTGCATCTGCAGCAGGTGTCTGATCCTGGGCGCCCAGGGATGGGGCGGAGGAGAGGACACCCGAGCGGCCGGGCCCGAGGGAGGGGCGCGGGGACCCCGAGGGCGCGGGAACCCCCAGGCTGCAGGGCACGCCCCCTCCCTTTTGCCCGCCGTGGCCCCGCCCCAGCCACGCCCAGGCCCCGCCCCTCCCCGACCGAGCTCGGGAGTCCCGGGGCCTCCGCTGCTGCCCTGCGCCCGCCATGCGCGCCGCCTGGCTGCTACAGCTGCTGCTGCTCCTGAGGCCGTGGCTCCAAGCTACGGGTGCCGTGGAGACACCACTGCCCACCGTGGTCCTCGCCATCCTGGCCCGCAATGCCGAGCACTCTCTGCCCCACTACCTGGGCGCGCTGGAGCGAATGGACTACCCCCGAGCCAGGCTGGTCCTCTGGTGAGAGATGAAGAGGTGGCCACCTCTGCGGCAAGGCCCCCAACCCCTGCTCTAGGACATCACTCCCACCCAGGCACCATCTAGACTGGCCCTCAGTGTCCCATGCCCCTCAGCAGGATCCCTAATCTCCTGAGGGGCCAGGACAGACCTCTGAGGTCATAGGGACACCCTCTCCTCCTCAGGGCCCCCTACACATCCTGGGTTTCCCTGCGTTTAAATGAGGCTCTATTTTTCTGACCCATCCCTCAGCGCCCAAAATGCACCCCAGCCCTGGGACCTGTGGTCAGTTTGACTTGGAGTGGAGGTGACAAATCTCTGGAGTCCCCTGGGGCCCAGCGTGGCAGGGATCAGCCAAACTGGAGGTTCCTAGGTGGAGCCCTCAGCCCTGAGCTCCATGCTGGGCAGGGAGGGGTGTCAGGATGGCTCCTCTCCCCACTGGCACTGCCAGCCTCTCTGGGTAGAGGGGCTGGTCTTGACACCCCAGGGCTGTGGTCCCATAGGAGGCAAGAATCAGAGGCCACAGCCCCTGTCTGTCGAAGCCCAAAACAGGGAGGAGCCCCAAGCTGAGGCTGGTGATAAACTGAGGGAAGGGACAAGCTGCTCCTCACAACACACCAAAGTTGGGCTGGGGGTGGAGCTGTGGCCCAGGGAGGCGGCCCACAATCACCACAGTTTGGGAGTTTGTTAGTTCCCACCCCTGTAAGACTTGACACGTAGTTAGTCTTCATTTCTGGGGATTTGGCTTAAAGGGACAGCACCCCCTAAAACCTGGACTCTTGACTAAGACTCCCGCCTCCATTATGGGAGCCTCTTCCCCAACTGAGGGGAGGCTGTGCTCTGCTCTCCGGCAGCAGAGTCCAGCCCTTCAGTACTTCTCAGGGGTGCTCAGAGCATGGTATAGTGTGCAGGATGTAATTACAAATCCGTAGAGAAAAACAGCAGCTCTCTGATTCAGAGAAGGAAAGAGCCTGTCTTGTGATGCCACAAGATAGGAAGGAAATGGAAACAAGGGAATGTGGCAGGTGTGATTCTTAGGGTCACCTTTTCATCTTTTACAAGGCACTCAGGGTAAGGATGTAGCCTAGTGGTAAAGGGCTTGCCTAACATGCACAAGCCCTTAGGTTCAATTCCCAGTTTGAAAAAAATGCATTTAAAAAAATGCACAGTTACAGAAGGATGTGAAGCCCAGAGAGAGGATGAGACTTATCTGTGGCCACACAGCAGATCACAAAATGATAATCTGTACTTGACTGCCCTGCCTCCAGACCTTCACTGTTGCATCCTGCTCTGCCATTGAGCTCAAGACAAACCAAACTTGAGGGTGTCCAACGACACCTCAAGGTCAAGAGCACCTTGGGGGTTCGGCGCTCCCATGGCAATGCTCCCTCAACCCTTTTCCTCCTGCGTTCCCAGGTGTGCCACTGATCACAACGTGGACAACAGCACAGAGATGCTGCAGGAGTGGCTGGCAGCTGTGGGTGGTGACTATGCGGCTGTTGTCTGGAGGCCTGAGGAGGCCAGGTGGTAACCTGAGGGCAGAGTGCTGGGGGTGGTGGAGAACAGCTGCTCCCAGTGCCACAGGGGAGAAACCCCCCTCCCTTCAAGGGAACAATCTCACTTCCTTCCTCCCTCAGAGCCTACCCTGATGAACAAGGTCCCAAGCACTGGACCAAAGAAAGGCACCAGTTTTTGATGGAGTTGAAGCAGGAGGCACTGACCTTTGCCAGGAGCTGGGGAGCTGACTATATCCTGGTAAGGAAGCTTGGCTTGGGTGGAAGGTGTTGGGGCCTGACCCTGATAGAAGTCTGGTGTTTTTGTTTTGTTTTTTTTGAGACAGGGTCTCCCTGTAGCCCCAGCTGGCCTAGAACTTGCTATGAAGACCAGGCTGGCCTCCATCTCACTGAGATCTGCCTGCCTTTGCCAGTGCTGGGAGTGTGCCACTGTGCTCAGCTCAGAAGTCTTAGTTTTTGTTTTTTTTTTAATTATTATTTTTAGTTTATGTGTATGAGTGTTTTGTCTGTGTGTATGTAAGTGCACCTGTGTTATGCAGTGCCCGCAGAGGCCAGAAGAGGGCGTTAGATCCCCTGGAACTGGAGTTATGGACTATTGTTAGCCACCACATAGGTTCTGGAATCGAACCCCAGTCTTCTGCAAGAACAGCCAGTGCTCTTAACCACTGAGCCGTCTCTCCAGCCCCCCATTTAGAGAACTCTTTAGTCCTGAAGCCTGGATAGGACTGGGACCTGTGACATCTTCCTTCTCAAAGTTCTCAGACACAGACAACATTCTGACCAACAACCAGACCCTGCGGCTTCTCACGGAGCGGGGACTGCCAGTGGTGGCCCCAATGCTGGACTCCCAGACCTACTACTCTAACTTCTGGTGTGGGATCACCCCACAGGTGAGGCTGGGTGGGGCCTCAGGAGGCTTGAGGTCTGGGTGGAGGG